>NC_141147.1:39002736-39309086 GCF_053477565.2 Lygodium microphyllum
GGCAATTTCCATGATAGCCAGCATTAAACGAAGCATTTGCATGACCAACACTTATTCCATTGGGAAGTTGGCAATTGCTGCTGATGCACTTTCTCCTGAAGATCATAGTCTCTGATGCTCCTATTGTTGTTGGTGCATCCATTTGGGGCTGGTACAGTTGGGCAGCAGCTGATTTTGATCAGTTCTTTGCGACAAATATCAGAATTTTCTCTCATTACAGCATTCTCTCATCTCCTTCAGCCTATGCTCAGCCATTCTCAGCAATTCTCAGCCATTTGGGAGGAGATTTCAGCCATTTTTGGTGGGCTGATCTGTAATTTCTGCAGTAAACCCTAATTTACAGCAGAAATTAGGGTTTAGCAACCACCTTGGGATCCATGCCAGAGATTGAAGGCTCAAGGGACTGAAATCAGCAGCTGATAATTGAAGATTATCAAGGGATTTCAGGAGCCAGTCCATCCTAAATTGATTTGGGGGAGCATTTGGCCAGCCAAGGGTCAAATTGGAGAAGAAGTCCTAGGTGAATCAAGGGGCAAATGACCCAAAAGGATTGCTGGTCATTTATGACAGCAAGAGCAATTGGTTAGCAGGAGGAGATTGAAGAATCTCAAGTTGTACTCCTTCCAATTGAATGAAAGCTAAAGAAATACCGCAAGGGGTGCCAGTTTTGGGGCCAACAGGGAGTCTATTGTCCAAGAATGTTATGGTAAAGTGTGTATTTCATTTTATGTGCATTTATTAATTGCTGTAATTAACTCTTAAATCAGGTTATCACCATCCATTCCAAGAAGAAAGGCTAGTTTCAAGGTCAAGAATATGCAATCTTCCATCGCCAAAATGGTCTCCAATGGCTGGGAATTGGCCCCAAAAGCTGGCAGCAACAGTCCAACACCTCTTTCCCATAGCTCCCCAAATGAAAAAACGAAATTTACCTCTCCCTTTAGCCCTATTTAGCTTTTCCCCCACTTGCATGGAAAAGTTTTGCCAAGTGGCAGCTTTCTTGATCCATTTTCAGCAATTTTCAGCCATTTAATTAATTTTCAAAATTAATTAATTCTGAAAATTAATTCAGCCCTTAATCCATGCCCTGAAAATTGACCTTGCCCATCCAAAAATTAATTGGCTAGGCCATTTGCAACCCAAAGTCGTCCCATGCATTAATTGACCCTTGGACAAGAATTAATCCATTAATTAATGCCTAGTTCCTAGTGTCACCACTGACACTTAATGGCCAATGAATGGTCCTAGGGGCAAACTGACACCAGAATTCATCTAGAATCTAACAAGTGTAACTTGTTACAACTTTTGTCTTTGACACCCATCTTTTTCATAGGGTCCTTCGGCCTTCAAGTGTGAAAAAGTAGCTTGCACCTCACATGTGCAACACATGTGCATCTTTTAATTGCACATTTGATTAATCCTTTAATCAAATGTCAATTAAATATAAGCAAAGCATCAAATTTTCACGTCCTGGTGACACATAGATAGGCTTTGTCGAGGATAGAAGAATCCTAGACAATGTCTTCACCTTCTTTGAGGCGACAGAGTGGGCCCAACACAGTGGTCAAGGATTGGCTGTACTACTCCTAGACTTCGAGAAATCCTATGATAGGGTGGATTGGGACTTCTTAGAGGGCACCATGGTGATGTTGGGGCTTCCCCCAGGCGTGGATCCACGGGGCACCGCACTTTATAGATCGGCTACTAGCAGGGTTCTCATAGGTGGTAGGCGAGGGAAGGAGTGTCGGTTGGAGAGATTGGTCCGACAAGGTTGCCCTCTGATCCCATATTTGTTCTTACTCTTTGCAGAGGTGATGTCTCACTTCCTCAGGTTACGTATGAGCGGGTTACGCGGCCTCTGACTTCCAGTGAGAGAGGAGACAGAGCTGTTAGACTCAGAGTATGCAGATGATACAACACTTTACATAAAGGATGATGAGTTGATGTTGGAGAGAGTGAGACTAGCTCTCGAGGTGTTCTGTACTGCAGCAAGAGCGAAAATTAACTGGCGAAAGTCGATTGGTTTCCTCACAGACTTGGACTCTAGCACTGAGTGGGAGTCCACTTAGGATTTAGATGGGTGTGTAAAGGATAGACTATCCGTTACCTAGGGTTCCAGGTGGGACTCGACATTACTCCTGCTCAATAGTTTCTTCCTGCCCTTGACTCTATTTGGAGAAAGGCGACCTACTGGAGTACTGTTCGCCTTTCCCTAGCGGGCCGAGCCCTGGTGGTTAACCAGGTCCTCCTAGCGACAGCTTGGTACATCGCCTCATGTTGGTGCTTCTCCTCGTCCTATGTAGTTCAGCTTCGCCGTCTAGTGCGGAACTTGCTCTGGGCCAGGTCAGACGGTTCCAGGGACTCCCAGGCCATGGTGGCGTGGGCGACCATCATTTGGTATCGATCTGAGGGAGGGCTTGGGATCATAGACCTAGAGTATCAGAGTCTGGCCCTTTTAGGCAAGCTAGTAGTCTGCGGTCTCACTCCAGGAGAGCAGACCTAGAAGGTCCTATTGCAGGAGGGTCTCGAGGAGTGTAGACCGAGGCTTGGTGGTGATTGGAGACCATCCTTGAGATGAATCTTCACGATGGCCCAGATCACGCCCCCCAAATCCCCTTTCCTACACAGCCTACTTCGTGTGTGGCAGGGCCTTCGTAAGGCCCTAATTCAGAGCCCCGCAGGCTGCCAAGAGGAGATAGACCACCAACCGGTGATCTGGAACCCCCAGGTCAGAGATCGGGATGGGGTATAGATTGGTGAGTGCCCCTACATCCAGCGGGTTGGTTGGGAGGCCGGCCCGGCTCCTACCATTAGGACATGGCGGGAGGTGTACAGGATGGTGGATGAGATGTTGCAGGGTGCATCAGTTTGCCAAAGAGGAGTTGAGTTGAGGAGAAGGGAGATTGACGCAGCAATACCTCAGGAGTGGCTTGCCTCCCCGATACGAGAGCCAGTAGAGCCCGGGGAGATATGGGCCGCTAGGTTTTCATCAACAGGTATCCCCCTACAGGTGGCAGGTAGAGTGGGCGGCGCCCCACATGGGACTTTCTTCACTGTGTAGGCCCTTGACAAAGGGCAGCAGGATGAGGGGATAGTTGTCCTTTCATGGAGGAGGATTCGGGTGGTTGGCCTTGAGAGGAAGACATGGCGGCTAGATCCTTATGTTTTCTGGGAGGAGCTCCGGGAGTGGCGCCTCTAGATTTGGGAGGGCATGCCACTTGATGAGTTGGAGTGGGATCCGAGAGAGTGGCTATGGTCGACCACTGTGGTCGCCAAGAAGCCACCGAGGTTTTTGGAGTGCACAGCCAGGATTGGCAGACATGTATTGATGCAGGAGGACATGGACTGGGCGCTGTCGCGTAGCAGGTATTGGGCGGAGTACAACATCACAGATGCTTTTCGATAGACCTTTTGGCGCTGCCTATGGGATAGCTGGAGGCGGAGGAGGGTATTGTATTTCTTATGGCTGGTGGCACATGGAGGCCTGGCGGTGGGGAGTTGGTTAGCCCAGATGCAGAAGGATGGAGGTTGTAAACGCTACACACATCAACTTCTGGAAACTCCTAAGCACTGCCTTTGGTCGTGTGAGGCAACGTAGCTCATGTGGAGAGGAGCATGCCGCATCCTCCGCCGTATAGCACCCAGCCTTGGATGTATCTCATGGGGAGCTTTCTGTTCGTAGGTAGTTAGCTAGAGCCGTCACCTTCTTTATGAGGCTGGGATGCGGGACACGATATTCATTATTGAGGCTAGGTCATGCGTAGTGGTTGGCTTGGAGGCTCTACCGATCCGTGAGGTACTAGAGCCCACAACAGACCGCTTTGAGGTATGGGAGATCGTAGGGAGTCTTATTGGATGGCATATCTGGAAGGCACAGTGCCAAGTGGTTTTTGGCGGGGAGAGACTTTCAGTACAGGTGACTTTAGCAGAGCTTTGGACCTCCATCATCCACTCTCTCCGCGGCCAATGGAACCAGGTGCAGGGCGAGTCTCGAGCTCATCAGGAGCTCCGTTTTCATTTCATGTGCACTTGGGGTGGCCAGGATCTATTTTTCGTGATGTAGGCAAGTAGCCTCAGGTGGCGATACACCCCCCCTCCATGGCTTCTTGCCCCCATCCCTCCCAGGCCGCCCTGAGAGACTTGTATACTTGATATATCTATGACTCCGCATTAGCTCCAGCTAGTCTGTTAAGCATGAGCACTTCTTTGTATTCAGGTTTTTCTGAAGTAATATAATTAGCCACACTTTATTTGCAAAACAAAAAACCAATCATTATAAATTGAATTACAACTTAGAAGGCTCAAGAGTCAAGCTAGTCAATTATAAAACACATAATACATATGCCATAAAACAATGAACAATGAACTAAACTTTAAAGTCTAAGTTGAAAGAACATGCCCATTGCCAAAAATGACTACAAATATAAAGTCTAATCTCTAGATTGAAGCAAAATGCGGCATGCCAAAATAGCCCAAAGGGCAAATACAAGATTGCAAGTACAAATATAATGTTGGCATGGCACAATGGTCCAAGTGTCACATCGTTATCAATGATCATATACATGTGTCATGCGACTCATGATAAGCAAACTAAATCAAAGATCATCATCATGATTTGAGGCTAATAGGCTCTTTCTAGTCACTCCTGCTTGCTCAACAAGGAGCTTTTCCTTGTCGAGCAAAGTGGTGTATAAGGTCTCTGATGATAGAGGTACATACTCACCAATCTTCTTGCACATCAATTTAAAATACTCTAATTTGGCTGCACAAAACTAAATATGGTTATGATAGAAAAAATGTGCCACTGATGTATCCATCTCTTCCTTCTTCTTGAGATCCCAACTAGCATCAAGTGTACTGTCTATATGCAACATGTGGTGTTGCTGATGCCATGGTCGATGCAATGCCTGTAGTAGGTGTGAAGGTAGCACTTCTTGAGATTAATCCTGTTCTAGACACATCTGATGGGGGTGGTGTTACAAAAGTTACAGGCTTAATTGCAACACATCGTGGTCTAGATGCAAGATAAGCTTGTTGACTTGCTACATGGTCACGAAGTTCCCTTTGCTTCTCCAAGGTTACAGTAGGATAAAACTGTACCTTTGAATTTGGTTTATGTAGGAGATGAGCTCCGACCTAATTATTTATAGGACGAAACAAGTGGCAATTCGTATTCCATATTCCAATATTTAAGTAACTTTGAAAAATTAAAATTAATAAAAATTGAAAATAGAAATGCTCTGTTCAATGGATTACCTCGTTTGCTCCACTAGTTCACTTGTATGGGCAAAGCTTGCACGTCCATGGTTAAGATTCTCCACCACTCAATGGGTGGTCAGCATTTACTTTTTTCCACCATGACCAATCATCAGACCTTCCTCGACCATTGGCATGACGAGTGGGACGGAAAGATGAAGCAATTTTAGGTAAAAAACTGAAATGAAAATTGCTAAAGAAAAGCCTAAAGTGTTGGCCACTATGAAGAGACTTGAGAGAAGGGAGAAAAGTGAGGGAGAACTTAGAAGAGAGAAGGGAAAAGGAGAGAAGGGAGAAGGAAGAGAAAAAGAATGGAGAAGAGAGAGAAGAGGGAAGTGGAGGAAGTAGGAAGAGGGAAGTTGGAGAAGAGCGAAGAGAGAAGAGGAGATGATGGTGCTGCAGATGGGACGGGGGTTGGCACTGATGGGACTTTAGGCGAGTGACTGCATGTAGATGGAAACGGACAGTAGGTGCAAAACGAGCAGGAGGCGGGAGCGAGAGCCTGCAAAGAAATACCCTAACACAGAAACATAAACAGAAGCCGTATGACAAAGCACAGACTGATAAAAGAACACAGTTAGAGTTAGGGTAACTCAGAGACAATGAACATAGTGAATGAATGAAGTGATATGACTATTGAATATATGATGCTCATGCAGCAAACATGCTATGCAGTGAATGAATACTGTACCTCGAACTCCTGTATTTGAAGGATCAAGGCAGGGGTAATGAGCTGGAGAGTGTGTCGTACTCCGAACGGATCACGAATCGCAGCAAGGCAGCCTTCGGATGTCGAACACCAGCAAATGCAGCAGTGAGAAACTGGATCCGATGCAGACAGCAGTGAGGAGAGAGAAAGACTAAAAACGCAGGTAGCAGGTGAGAGAAAGACTAAAAACGTAAGCAGGACAGACTGCAGGAGAGAAAAAGACTAAAACAACAGGCATCAGGATTGTGATGACGTGGCAAGCTGTACGACAGCATGTCCACATAGGAATAGCAGTCGCTTGACTGGAATTAGCTCCAAACTGTGTGAAGAGGGCTGGAAATTAGGCGCTAACTGATGGAGACAGGAATGGACAGCTTCAACTAAGATGTCCTCCATGAACGCGGTGTGGGCAGTAAGTTGAAACACTTGAAATCTGCAAAAACAAGATTGAACAAGAGTGGAGGGCTGGCTGCCTATTTATAGAAAATTAGGGTTCTAGATCCTCTTCCACTTAACTCTCTTGATCCGCTCCCCATTTTAGGGTTTTGGCAAAAAATAAGCCTAAAATAAGCATGTTTTGTGGTTGTTTAAGTGGCTAAGTGCATTTCTTAGCACAACACCCCTCTCAAACCCAAAATAGGGCTAGAAAAGTAGGCTAGCCTAAATTTTAATTTACCCCAAGGCGTCCCATCCCAAAGCAACCAGGGCATCGAACAAAGGGTGCACGTCGGCTGCCCTGTGGCCTACCAAGACTACAGAGGCGATGGTTATCTTACCAAGGGAGCCCAAGTGATGACCCCAGAGAGGCCAGGGCATCGGACCAAGGGTGCTCGGCGGCTGCCCAAGGGTCTACCAAGTCCTACAAAGGCGGATGGAAACAACAATGGAATTATTTGCTTGTTTGTTTTTTTTTGTGGTTGTTTGAAAAGTGTATTGAAAATACATAAGTAATATAGGGGTGGCGGCTGATTAAGTGAGAGATAGGAAAAGATAAATAGAGTTTTAAACCCAAGTCATCCACAAAACTAGCAAGCCAATCCCTCACACTGACTAGGATAAGTGCCTAAGGATGATAAAAGTGTGTGTGAGGCTCTAGAGATATGGCTAAGGCCTGGAAGCTATGGAACACGGAGCCCTTGGCTATCGGCCGGTCAGAAAGTGTGTCATGTGGTATAGGCCATTAGGTTGTGCCTCACCGCGAGCAATCACTAAACCAATCAGAGAGTCAAGCATCTCGACTGTGGTCGCTGTAAAGAAAACCACTCGCCCCAACCGGCAAAGCTACTGAACAGATAAAAAGTTCACCCCAAGCTGAGGGACATGATATACATTGTCTAGCGTAGCCAGATCCGGACCCTTGTCAGTGGCAAAACTGACGCAACCTTGTGACTGAATCGTGACCGAGGAGTTGTTTCCTACGTGGACCCGCCTGGCTGCAGGGGCTCGGGTATGGAAGATGTCCTCTATAGAAGTCATGTGATGTGTAGCTCCACTGTCCACAATCCAAACAGGAGCTGAAGTGCTTGGTTGTGTCGAGTGGGCCTCTGCGTTAACCTCATCAGGAGGCAACTCACAGATATGGACGACTTGCATCTAATGTATCTATGGAGATGATGTGCGTCTCTGCAGACCAGCTAGACAAGCCCTCTGGAGTTGAGAACGTTGTCGGCTGAGATGGTTGTGCGGTGGCAGTGCGAGTCTGACCTTTAAATTGCCCCTTGCCGTCACCCTGTCTCCCTTGCTCGGGGTTGTCCCGACTGAGGGGCGGGGGTTCGAGACTTAGGTTTTGGTGTTGTGCCTCTTGCCTTTGATCGACACTCGTCGTCAAAATGGCCAACCTTTTGACAATGTTGACAATACCTATTCTTTTTAGGTACATTTTACCGCCCAGGTTTGAGGGATTGGGATGTTCCTTGTGAGTCCCCGGATTGATTTTTCTTTTGAGTTTGATTTTGATTTTGAGTGGAGGTTTGGTTTTGTTTGCCCTTCCCGTGTTGCTCTTTCTGAGAATGAGCAACAAGAGCCTCCTCTAAAGAGGAATTTGAATGAAATTGATCGAACAACCGTGCATAATGCAACAGCTGATACTCAAATTCATAGAATGTAGGCATGGTAGGTTTTGAAACTATGCCTTTCACAAAATTGAAGTATTTCCTAGGGAGTTTGTTTAGGAACAATGTGACTTGATTGTCAAATGACTTAGGAGTCCCCGCAGTGGAGAATTCAGCGAGGAGACGCCGATACTCAGCCAACTTAACTTTCAAGTTATCCCGGTTAGTGATTTTGAAAAGCTGAAGATCATAATCAAGATAAATACAGCGGGTCCTATCCCGAGCCGTATAGCGGTCAGTCAAGTGTGCCCATCACTATGATGCTAAGTCAAAATACTGAAGTTGAGAATGAAACCCAGGCATTAAGCCCTGCATCAGCTCGACAATAGTTGAGGCATTCCTAATTTTCCATGAGCGGACAACCTCGTATGGAACAAGTGTGGGACCGGTTTGGGGTTCCAACCCTTGCACAAGATCCCATAGGTTCTGGGAGTCAAGGATATGTCTCATCAAGTTCGACCAAGTAGTAAAGTTTGACCCATTAAAATGAGTCTTGTCACTAAATGCATGCTTGACAGAAGATGAGCTAGAACCATGAGGTGTCGGGTAGGTAGGGTAAGATGGATGTGGGGGATAAGGTTGTGGAGAGTAAGATGGTGGAGGTGGATTTGTCTGATAAAAAGGAGAGGGAAAAGATGGGTAGGCAGAAGTAGGCTGTGAGTGTCCAATGAGTGCCAATTGAGGCGGAGGCATTGGAATATGAATGTTTCTATAAGGTGCTAGTGTAGGTGGAGGCATTAGGACACGGAAGCCTGGTTCAAAGTGAGACTGGGGCACAGCAATATGACCGGAAGGTCCAATAGGTGAAGCCATGGAGGCAAATTGTGGAGTCAACTGATCCACACTCGGGAGAGATTGGGGGGATACCCAAGCTGCAATGATCCTGAAAGTGTATGAAGTAGGTGGAACACCACTCGGAAGAGGTAAGGATGAGGTCCTAAAGGATGTGCGTATGTTTTCATAACCCCCTAGTGTGATGTGTGGAGCGACATGAGGTGTCTGAAATGGAAATGTAAATGGTGTGAATGGAAGTGGAGAAGCAGTGGAAGAAGGTGGTGGAATGGGTGGGTTTTGAAAATGCGGTGTGTGAGGTGCATATGCATTTTGTTCATTTTTAACATTTAATGATTGAAAATGAAAGTGTAAAGATGATGATGCACCCTGCGATGAAGAAAAAGGAACACCAAATTCATTTTGATTTTGTGAAGTAGATTGAAAAGAAGGAAGGTTAGAAGAAGAGTTACCTGGCTTTTTCTTATAATCCCCACGACTTATGTTAACATATAAGAATTGATCCTCAAGAGGACCTTTTCCGTAATCAATAGATTGGACTCTTTCTTCCATAGGATCTCTACTAGAATATTGCAAAGTAGAAGAGGTAAAAGAAGAAGGAACAAAAGACCAATCTAAAGTACCTTACACCGGAGTGGATGGAAGAGGATAAAAGAAAGGAATATAATCCGGGTCTTGCTCTCTAAGAGGGGGGCCCGTCTCTGATGGAGGTCTCGACAGCCCTGCTGTCAAAAGATGACGTATCAGCGAGACAGTCGGGTTGGCGGGGAGGAACACGGAGTGAACTCGGTAAACATGGAGAAGAGAAGAGAAGAGAGAAGGAACTCTGATGAATGGAATGATGAAGACTTGAATCATGGAGTGAATGTGATACAAGGGAACAAGGGTGTCGTAGCACAAGGAAGATGATGAAGACAGCCACGAACCACGAACCGCAATATCCTCCTAAAGGGGTGTGAGGGTAGTGGAGAGGCTAGAGAGAAGAGGTGACGGACTGAATGAATCAGCCATGAGGAATGAATAAGAGAGTGGCCTATAAATAGACACAATCAGTCTAGGATGGCGCTCCTTTTTTGGGGCTGCAAATCCTAAATGCAAAACACAGAAACGTAAAAACATAAACTGCGGGTAAAGGGCGAAGGGTTTCTCAACACCTGCAACATCATCAATTTTATGCTCAACATTTGAAGAGAGAAATTCATGCATACCTTCATTTAGAAGCTTTTCTTGAAGGGCAATCCTATGATCGAGCTCCTCAATCTTCTTTCATCGATAAGCTATGATCAGTTTGTATTCTTCAGAGGTCAGCTTGCCTAGCTTTTCTTCCATGTAATCAGAAGCATCTTCCACCAAGTCAGAACTTTGTGGAGCAAGTTGATTGGCCCACTCTCACTCGGTTCTCAGCATAGTTGATTCTGGAGACTGAATCGATGTTGTTGTGTTCGAAGTCATTTGAACCTATTGTTGTTCTTGCTTCTTATGTAGAGCTTTTAGATCAAAGGCCTAGGTTTCTCAGAGAGTATCAGGCTCTGATACCATGTAAAGAATACCCTAACACAAAAACATAAACAGAAACCGTATGACAAAGTCTATGAAAGCCTAGGGACTGCATGAATGTATCAAACTTATGATACCATTCTCTTGGTGCTTGTTTCAGCCCATACAAACTCCTTTTGAGTTTACATACCATTTGTTTTTTCCCTTGTTCAACAAACCCTTTAGGCTGCTGCATATATATGTCTTCATGCAGATCACCATGTAAAAACGCAGTCTTTACATCCATCTGTATGAGCTCCATATCCTCAATTGCAACCAAGCCCAAAATGGTTCTCAATATTGTCATCTTGACTACATGAGAGAAAATCTCATCAAAGTCAATTCCATGCTCTTGCTTGTACCCCTTTGCAACCAATCTTGCTTTGTACTTTGGTGAGGAACCAGAAGCGACCTTCATTTTGTAAACCCATTTGCATGGAAGGGTTTTCTGCCCTTTAGGCAACTGCACCAAGTCCCAAGTGCCATTTTTTTCAAGAGCTTCCATCTTTGACAGCATGGCTTTATACCATTTCTTGTTGTCTTGTCTGTCCATTGCTTCCTTGAAGCAAGACTGTTCACCACAGTCTGTCAACATGACATACTTAGCCACATTAATTGCACCAGGAACAAATCTGTCAGGTTGCCTAGTAGCCCTAGATGATCTCCTAACCCAATGGTCATTGTTTGCTAGCTGTTCCTGAAAATTTCTATTTTTAGCATGCTGTCCTGGCATTTCAGCCTACAAATCAGCATTCTTTACGAATGTGCACAAAAGCCTCGCAGCCAAACACTTTCAAATGAGCATATGAAGGTGGCTTGCCCGACCACGCTTCTTGGGGAATCTCCCCCCCCCCCCCCCCCAAAAAAAAAAACCTGTTTGGTGACCGATTAATCAAGTGAACGGCTGTCATAACAGCCTCTGCCCAAAAACCATGGGGTAATGCAACATGAGACAGCATCATACGGACCTTATCCTATATGGTCCGATTCATATACTTTGCAACTCCATTTTGGGGTGGATTATGAGGGGTAGTGAGCTTCCTCTTTATCCCTTTGCTGTCACAAAATGCCTGAAAGGCTTTGGACACATATTCCCCACCATTGTCAGAGCGAAGACACTTAAGTGTCTTATCTGTCTGATTTTCAGCCAATGCCAAGAATTTTTTAAACTTGTCAAGCACTTCATCCTTGCTACGAATAGGGTAAAACCATACTTTCCGTGTAGCATCATTGACAAAGGTGACAAAATATTTCTTTTTCCCTAAAGATAATCCTGGCATTTGACATACATCTGAATGTACTAACTCTAGAGGAGAAGATTTCAAAGAAAGAGACTTTTTGTGAGAAGTCTGTGCATGTTTGCCATAAATACAATGATCATAGTGCTCAAAATCAGCATAACGAAGACAAGGCAAGTAACCCAAACGAGAAAGCACTTTCATTCGTGTTTGACTCATGTGTCCCAACCGGCCATGCCACAAAGAAACACTTGACTGCTCGGTCACGGCAACAACATGGTCATGCACACTAGATACATGAAGTGGATACAACGTATCACTCTTGCAACCTCTAGCAATAACCCTAGATCCTTTACAGATCTTCCATTTTCCATCACCAAAGGTGGTATGAAAACCATCATCATCTAGCTGCCCTGTGCTGATCAAGCTCTTCTTGAGTTGAGGTACATGCTGTACATGCTGAAGTGTAAAGACAGAGCCATATTGAAACTGTAACTGCACACTGCCAATACTTGCAATCTCACATTCATAGTTGTCCCCAAGATAGACAACACCATGCCGACCCCCTGTATATGCAGAAAACCACTCACAATGAGGGGTGATATGAAAAGAAGCACCTGAATTAAGAATTCAGGTATGCATGTCATCATCTGTATCTACAAGTAGAGCATGTGTACCAAAATGTGAAGAGACAAAGAGTACATCACTCCCACTTTCACTGTCATGAGTGACTACATTCACCTCTTCAACTTTTACACTGCTTTTCTTAGACTGACTGTCCTCCTTCTCTTCCTTGCAATCATCTGTCTTTTTGCCTTTCCCTTTCTCTTTCTTCCATTTGTAGCAGTCACGTTTAAAGTGACCCTTCTTGCCACAATGATGGCATTTAACATCTTTGCCACGTGATTTACTGCGTCCCTTGCCATCATATTTGCCCTTTTGCTGTGATCTGCCCCTAGTATGCAAAGCACTGGAAGACTTGCTGGATGCATTGTTCTGTCGATTCATCTCTTTCATAAGTAGAGCACTCTCTACATCAGCATACAAAAGGATCACATTAGAATTGCTCATGGCAGTCCTGAATGTATCCCAACTCTTTGGTAGAGTGCAAAGCAAGAAAGTAGCCTTAAATTCCTCATCAATCATGAACTTCAAGGTAACCAGCTGGCTGAAAACAGAGTTAAACTCACTCGAGTAGACATTGTTGTACCTTCTTTCATACGCAAATCCATAAGCCAATACACTTTACTTGCAGCGCTCTTCTGTGCATACAGTTCTCCCAGTCTAGTCCATATAGCATATGCAGAATCCAAACCTTCAATGTTGAAGAGCAAGGCATCAGAAATCGATAGCTCTATGGTTGAGCGTGCAAGCTCATTCAACTCATCCCAATTGTCCTAATTCATGTCCACAGGCTTTGCCCCTTTAGTTTTGATCGGCTTTGCCTGCTTCTTTTGTAATAGGATATTGTAGCACTGTCTTTGCCACACTACAAAATTATGTGCGCCTTCAAGCTTCTTTATATGCATCAAATTACTGCTATCATTGCTACCAGCCATGGTTTTCAGCTCAAAAGTGACCAAAAAACCAGTAAATGCAGGTCCAAATTGTCACCCAAGTGACCAAGGTACAAACAAGTACCAATCAGCAATAAATGACCATGCAGGAGTACAGATTTCAGATCTATAATTCAGTTTTCAGAAGCACCAAACCAAGTGCTACAGCATTATCCAACTGATTATAGTTGTTCCAAAGGGCATGTGCATCACATTACATGAGAAATCCCAAAATTTCAGGTGCAATTTCTGTTGTACGTGTAACCACGGGCATAAAATTTGACACGAACGGTCAAAAGCCCCAAAATTTTGTGCTTAGAAGCATCAAACACACATTTGCATTTCCTCTGTCATGCATAGGGCTGTCCAATTTTGCCAAAATGAAGCAATTTGAGCAAAACCCCCAAATTTCACCAAGTATTGATGTCCAAATTGCGCGGAATTCAACCTGTAGATACATAAGATGACCAAATGTTGCACAAATTTTGCCCAAATCGCAAAAGCCCCAAATTGCACGGGGTCCAATGTGCCTCAATGTCGAGAAATTGGGTCAATTTCAGCCCAATTTGTGCATGTACATGAAAAGCCCCAAATGTCGGGGACAAAATGCCACAAATTCCTGCAATTTTTGAGACAAATATCACTGTTGCATCTTGCGCTCATAAAATCTGGACAAATCCCCAAATCTTCCAAGTCCTGCATGCACTAATTTCAGTGAAATTGAAAGAATTTCACTAAAAAAGTGAAAAGCCCCAAAATTTCCGGGCAAATGTGCACCGACTTTGCAATTTCTGAGTCAGATTGTCCACTTCTGTGTTGAGATCTCCAGATTCGAGAAAAGCCCCAAATTTTTGAGCCAATTTTGCACAGATCTGAAGTCTTGTGCTTACGCGCGCGAATCCCCGTCAGTGGGTGAAGCAATTTTCAGAGGAAAAAAAGTTGAATTTTGGGAAAGAAAAAAATTTTGACGGGTCAACGGACCCGTCAGCCGTGCGATGTGATGCCCACTGGAAGGGCCCTTGTTCACCGTCCCGTGATGCCTCATCGCTGGCGTGGCCTCTTGCCCATGTGCCCTCCGTCGGGTCGCTGTTCCCTGTCGCCTGTCACGCAGCTTGACTGGTCACGCAACAACAACCTCCTCGTTCGTCAGCTCTACAGCCCGTCACACGCTTGGTCCATGCCTGTCGCAGAGTCACTGCCTGCAGCTTACACCTGTGACTCTCTTGCTCGCCTTTGAGCTCTCGTCACCACGCTGGTCTTCTGCCTCAGCCTGACGACTGTCTGCAGCACCTTACGTTCTGATACCAGTTTGAAGGAATCGATTAGGCATGGACATCGAGGCAGACAATCATTACGTGTAGTGAGAGAGACAAGGAGAGTGCGAGAGCAGAGTATAGAGTGAACACGTTTTTTTTTAATTAGGTACAATGACGAGTGTACCACTTTAGGTGTTAGATAGATATATATATGAAAGTACAATGTGCTAAGGGTGTGTTCACACCCGTGCACATATAAAAGGCACGATGGCCCTTTATTCCCAACATAGTGGAAACCCTAATTTTTGGGGCGCCCTTCCACATCTATAAATAGACAGGCTGCCCCCAATCAGCCTCATTCCGTTTGTGCAGATTTCACACTCTCCAATGCAGATTTCAGCCATCAGCCTCCTCCCACGTGGCTGTCCAGCCCTTGAGACTGCTGCCACTCCATGCGTGTTTGCTCTTGCTGCTGGCGCCTTCATCCATGCTAACGTCAGTTGCTGGCAACATCACCATCTGCTGCGATCTGATCATGCAGTCATCGCCAACCACATTAGACACTGTTTCAGCCTGCTGTTTACAGCAACTGTGCACAATTTCCAGCCTCTGATCAGTGGTACATTGCTGTATTTACCAGTTTCCAGCCTCTAGACTGCTGTGTTTTGGTGACCAGCCTGCTGCCATTCACTATTCAGCACTCCTACACTCCGACTAGTGGTCACAGACTTGGGATCTGTCTCCGGTGGACGTCATTCTCCGACATTGCACACTGTACACTCTTACATTCATTTACAGCATTCATTCACTCTAGAGTTGTGTTTTCTCTCGCCCTTCTTCTATTTGTGTTTGAGTTTCTGTGTTTGAGTTTTGAGTTTTATATTTAGGGTTTGAGTTTTGCCTTCTGTGTCTGTGTCTGTCTCTTTGTGTTTTTGTCATGGTTGTACACTCTGTGTATCCTCAATGCAAACCCTAGCAGTTTCCTTCACATGGTATCAGAGCCGGTGCTCTTGTGAAGAGTATCCTGTGGATATTATGGAGAGCTAGTCTTTGTGCGAGGGACACAATATGACTCATAACCGAATCACAATGTCCCAAACACCTTCTTCTCCAATTTCTATGATGTTTTGACAGGCTTCACCATCATTAGAGGCCATGAGACAACATTATGGACTCAGTGAGGAGGACAACACTCCACTTTCACATTCAACTTCTTCTACTCCTATTCCAAATTTCACTAACATGACAGAGGACTTTGAGGAGTACTATCGCAACAAGTATGGTGATGTTTACACCCCTCCTATCAGTTTTGCTACCACATCCGGACTGGTTGTGAGGCTGGCCACCTCTCCGATCATGGAGGACATATAACATTCGGAACGTTTGGCGATCCATCTTCATCATCTTAGCCAGGTCCAATGTCAAGTTTGTACAATTCTTTTGTGTTGCATGAATCAAAACCCTCACCTGTTTCTTCTTTTGAGGTACAGGATCCGGATGGCTTTGGGTATGTGAACTTCAATAGAGGGGGCTCATGAAGCAAACGGAATTCAGGTACATCTACAATTTCTGTTTCATTTGAGCATATCACACACACTTCTCACTTCCTTCCCATCCCACCCTCTTCTATATCACACCTTGATCACCTCTCATTATCTTTCCAAAACCTTGGCTTACACTCCACATCTGTATCACACACCCTAGAGGTTGGATCTTCCATTTCCGCTCCTAGCACCTTTTCCTTCTCCACTTCATTCTCTACCTCTTTGCATCATGGTACTTTGTTAGGGGGAATGCCACCCTTTAACATAGTGCCTCTCACCTTTCAACAAAGGAGCACACCCATAACTCCTGGGTCAACTGTGATGGGCATCCCCCTCACTATCCCTAGCTTCACATCTCACATGACTACTCAAACGCAGGGGTTTCCATCCTCAGCTTATGATGCGTCTTCACACTCTCCTTGGGTTGTATCTACATAGGGATTCCCATCTTCTGCTCCTCGTGTTTCCATCCCATCTCCTTAGGTTTCTCATGTGGCTACCATGCCCATGCCTAGTCAGCCCATCCCTACCTATGGATCCACCTTCCACACTATCCGCATGCTTGGTGGGCACTCTGGGGCCCCTTCCCAAGTGTACTCCACTCCCCAATCCTACCCACACTACTCTTTTTCACACTATCTATCTCTGAGCACTATCACTCCTGTTGCAACGGCCAAGAATGCCTTCATGGATAAGACATGTTTTAAAGGGTCAAATTTCACCACTTGGTCTAATTTCATGCAACAAGTGCTTGAGTCTCAGGGTCTTTGGGACCTTCTCATTGGTCTCGAGCCTATGCCAGACCCTCGATTAGATCACCTTGACTACATCCGTCAATGGAGAGCCCGCAATGCCACAGTCAATGTTGAGCTGATGCAAGGATTGCTTCTTGAGTTTCACTCTCAGTTGCAGCACTTTCCGCTCGCATCAGAGCTTTGGAGTCACCTTCTCGACCGCTATGCGGCTCGTGATTGTACTCGGCGTATCAAACTCGACTTTGAGCTTCAAGAGTTCTCTATTAAGAAAGGGGATGATCTGAAAGTCAAGCTGGCTGAATATAGGCGGTTACTTGCCGAGTTTGCTACTACTAGCTCTCCAAAGTCAGATGACGATCAAGTTACATTCTTCTTGAATAAGTTGCCCGAAAAATACTTCAATTTCATTCAACACATTATCTCCCAACCTTGATTGCCAACCTTCTACGAGTTTGAGTGCCAGTTCTTGCGTTACGCAAGGCTGTATGATCAAGTCTACAAGAAATCCTCATCATAGCCTTATTTAGAGTAGAGGGGATTGGTTGTCTCTTCTTCGGGAGGGAAAAACTGGTTTTGCACACACTGCCAGAGAGCAAGCCATGTGGATGAGGAATGTCACTCCAAGGCCCAAGGTCTTCCACCTAAAAAGCCTCAGCAGACTACTGCGACTGCACAGTCCACTGGGGCTAGGCGGTTCTTGCTGTTGGACATGTGGCTCAAGTACAGCCTCAACAGCCCATCTCTTTCACGACCTCTGAGAGGGACTGGCTGATTGGTCTGTAGGTCCTGATCCCGTTGCACTTCATGCATCTATCTCATCTTCCTCCCCACCTCGTCAGGCATTTCCTTGGCAGAGCCTTGCTACTGGACGTACGCAATGGTGGCCACCTTCTTAAACTAGCATGTCTCTAGGTCCTTTTGGATACCCTAGGTCAGTCTAGCATTCATTTTTCACACTCTTTGCATTGCACGATTTCATCATCTTTGTACTAGGGCACTTAGGCAAGTGAACAATTTCTCCATGAGGGACAATGTCCAAGTGGTACTTGTTGCATGAGCATTCTTTAGCATGTAGCATACTTTGCATCTCATTGTGCAAAGCCCCACTTGAGTGGATCCTAAGCTGTTTCCATTGGCGGCTATTGTTACCTCACCACCATCCTCCTTCATCACATGGATACCTCATCACCTATTTTTCCTCGTCATCGACACCTTGAGTGGATGGGTTAGCTTGTTCTGTTTTGTGATGTGTTGGGTGTACCCTCCCTACTCCCGTCTTCTGGGTCACTATTACTCAATTGGCTGCATCCCATAACATTTAACTCACTTATTTAATGCAAAATGATCTTTGTGGCCCAAAAGGGCAAGCTGACACAAGGAGCATTGGGGGGAAGATGTATATACTCTGGGGGATAGGGAGCAAAGGTCGATGAGACAGTCTTCGGTGATATGACCATTCTTGCCTGAGGAGGATATTTAGCTCTCTAAGTAGGTCTGCTTTGATATCATGTGAAGAAAAGTGATGGGATGGTATGCACTCATACCATGCTAGAGAGACAATAGGATTTGCGAGGAGAAACACAGTGTACGACAAACATTGAGATAAGAAAACTGAGAAGAAGAGTGAAGAATGATGAACACTGAATTATGCTAATACAATGGAGCAAAAGCTCAAAGATGACTACACTATCCTAGCTGATTGGGGAGTAGTATCTATAGGGAATTTGCACAGTGAAGGGAGCAAAATGCAGCTATAAAGGGAGTAGAACACAGTTCTTGGATGCCATTAGAGAGGAGAGAGAAGATCACTAGCAACCGTTGCGCTCTAGAGTTGCAAGGACAGTAGGGCGGCCTGCCTCTTGGTGCAGTAGAAGAGAGCCTCCTAGCAGCAAAAACTCAGCATACTGGGGCAACAAACGGCCTGTAGGAGCTGATGCAGATGCTGGGAACATCCCAAGCTGCAAATCGCAAATCCTAGAGGCTGACAACGATGACGCCTACAGAAATCCAGTCTCCACTAGTCAACTTGAAGGTGTATTACAGGTGTGAAAGGCAGCATCTGGCCAATAAACGCAGCCTGTAAAGGGTGAAACAGGCCGCTAGGCATCAAACAGCTACGAGGGATCATCCACAAACTGAGATGTCCTCCTAGTAGGGTTGTTAACAACAATGATGAGGCTGAGGAATAGAGAGAAGATTGATAGAATGGGGTGATCTGATAGAAAGAGTGAATGGATGAATGTGGGTGAATGTCACAGACAACCTAGAGTGGTGTCCTAGAATTTGGGCATCCATCTTGAGCTAAATTTGCATTAGCTTCACAGCCCCGAAATATGCTTAATTAATGAATTATACAAAACTTTATTAAAAGAAATGCAGTCCTAGAGAGTTTCTGTGTCCCACATGCAACCCTAATTTGGGAGGCCCCAAACTTTCTATAAATAGATAAGCTGCCCTCCATTTAGCCTAATCTCGTTTTTGTTATTTGTAGGTGCTAGATCTTTCCTATCCACACTACGCTCGTGGAGGAGATATCAGCCAAAGCTGCCCACCATTACTATCCATCACTTGGCGCATGCTACCAAGCCTTCTGTTGCTGTACTAGAGCTATGTAACTGTTGGCAACTGCTGTTCAGGGTTGGAACAGCCTGTGTTTTCAGTTCTCTGCTTTCTTGGGCTGCTGTACAGCCTGCCCCTGCTGCCGCCCAGATACAGTTGCTATGTCATCATTGCTGCCTGCATTTGATTTCCAGCAATCTTCTGCCTGTCTATCCTAATAGGGCATCCCCTGTTGTGTTTGCTGCTGCCAATCACTTTCAAAGGCTGTCTTGCTGCCTTTTGGGATTCGTTAGAGTCCACACACTCTCCAACTCATACTCTTTGCCCGGATCCTCGAGACATGGGAGTTCGGGGGTACATTGAGCATCATATTCTATTCAGATTCATTCATATTATTATTCAGTGTGTTCATTGTCTTTGAGTTACCTTAACCCTAACTATGTTCTATTATTAGTTTGTGCTTTGTCATAGGATTGTATTTGAGTTTCTATATTAGGGCATTGCTTTACAGCCTAGCCCTTTTTGGGGCTACAAGAGTGAAACGTCAATGGATTAAGGAAAAGATATGCATTTAATGAATGGGTTTCTCAACACTGGAATGGGGAGAATAACAAACTCTCATAGTTCAAATGTGTCGAGGATGCCTCGACGTGGTGGCAGCTCCAAAGGAAATAGTTGGTACCATCCATTTTGTGGGCACCAGGAAGATTGGGCAGGACAATCAACTGTATACAGGATGCCAGGAGGGAGAGATGCATGATGGATGTCTCTAGAAGTGAAAAGGAAAGAGGAGGATGGGGGAAAGGAAGACACTTAGTAGGATCTGCCTCACGATCCCATCTATCCTGCCGTCCTTGATGACTCCCGATGAATCTACCAATCGTGCAGATCTTGACAGGGTCTATTGTGGTGAAGATCTCTGTAGAAGAAAACCAAGGGGATGTGGGCTTTCAAAGGATATGTCTGCTAGGGGATGAAAACCTTCAAGCTTGAAGAAGAAAGGAAGGCCCAAGAAGACGAGCAGCTGTGTGACATTAAATGTGACATTAAGATAAATCAAGGGAAACATGCACGAGGATGACCGTCCGGGGTCTTGGGCGCCCGAACGGGGTTTAGGGGAGCCTAGAACCAAAGAGAGTCCAAGAATAGTAGGACTCACCAAGGTTTGACGGCTGGCAATCGGATCACGATGGGTCTGGCCAGCAATGAACTAGGCAAGGCTGGGAGGTGAAACGATGGCTCGTGCTCATTTATTTTACTGCTTTTCCTTGGGCTTTCATCGTCTTCTTGAGAGCCGTTTGACATTGGTATCAGAGCGGGCGCAGGCGTTGGATTCTTTTTGAGAAGTAGTCGAATCAAACTGTCTTCAAGAGCGGACGGCTTTTGCTCAGTTGACCCGTGAAGCCGTTCGTTTTCGGTGCCCTGGTAACAAGCCGACAGGTCTTGCCTCGTCGACACGTGAAGCCGTTTGTCTTCGGCGCCTTGGTAACACGTCATACAAATTTGACGTAAGATTTATCTTCGCCACGTCAGGAATCATCTGGCGAAAAAGAGACTATCCTTTTTGTCTAACGTCGTGTCTTGGATTACGTGGATTCCGTGAGACGCAAACAAAAAAAAAACTGACGCCACTCTTTGGTCTCCCTGTGACCAGCCGATTGCACGCTAGCTTTATTTGTCTGGAATTTCTCTCGCCAGCTCCGACTGCACTTGTATAACAAGTACAGGCTGAGTAGAGAACAAGTTCAGGAAAGGTGCATTGATGGCCTGCGTGATCATTAAGAAGGGGGCTAAATACTAGTCGTTTCTGCAAAGAAGCTCCATTTCCTGCGTGATCGGCTTGGTTCGGAAGATAAAATTTGTTCCTTACTCTTCGGGTTTATTTACAAACCAGCAACAGCTGCCTGCCATTAAAACCAGGGAAGTACTTTATTTTGTATGCAAATTTCTTATCTTTGCTTTCCAATTCCAGTGTATTAATGGAAGAAAAAGGGAAAGAGAGAGTAATGGAAGGTTCTAGTTCTGGGGAATACCCTATGGTAGATCCCCATGAACCAGAGATGCAAGAAGAACAGTGAGAAGAATTTTTTGCTACACGAGAACAATTTGATGCTCTTACTGCTCGTGTACAGGCTCAGGGGGTTCAAATGGAATTTTAAACTCAAACACTCACTGAAATAAAATCTCAATTAACTTTATTGTTAGAAAGAGAGAAAAATAAAATAGAAACCTCGGATGTCCCATCTTCATCGAAAGATTTAGATGTGACTATGCGAGATCCTAAGGAACCCCACCACAAGTTGAGGGATAATCCAGTTCTAAAAGATATGAAACCCCCTCAGTTTCACGGAGAGGAAAAAGATAGAAATAAAGATATAATCTTTAATTTCCTCCAAAAATGGGAAGATATACATAAACTTAAAAATACCCCACCACATTTCCAAGCACTGGAGGCTAGTTTAACTTTGGGACCCAAAGCATATAAATGGTGGCAAACTTTAAAGGAGGCAAATAAAATACCTGAAACTTGGGCTCAATTTGAATCCGTCTTTTTGAAAGAATTCCTTCTTGAAAATGAAATGGAAAGAAATTGGGAAGATTGGGATTATGTCAGACAAAAGGGAAGACCCCTGCTGACATATCTGGAGGAATATCGTGAGATAATCCTCAAATTGGAAGGAATAGATGAATTTCAAAAAACAAGAGGATTCATTAGGGGACTAGATAAAGCCTTTTAATTTCCTCCAAAAATTGGGAAGATTTACATAAACTTAAAACTACCCCACCACATCTCCAAGCACTGGAGGCTAGTTTAACTTTGGGACCGAAAGCATATAAATGGTGGCGAACTTTAAAGGAGGCAAATAAAATATCTGAAACTTGGGCTCAATTTGAATCCGTCTTTTTGAAAGAATTCCTTCCTGAAAATGAAATGGAAAGAAATTGGGAAGATTGGGATTATGTCAGACAAAAGGGAAGACCCTGCTGACATATCTGGAGGAATATCGTGAGATAATCCTCAAATTGGAAGGAATAGATGAATTTCAAAAAACAAGAGAATTCATTAGGGGACTAGATAAAGCCTGTAAAAAGGAGTTCACCTAAGACGCTGGAAGAGGCAATTAAATTTGCATTAATTAATGAAGATAGTATGCATCCATGTACACTCACTAGTCTCACTGATATGGAGCTCAAGTCTAAGGAATTGGAAACCTCAAAATTTGTGGGCAAATTTAAAAGAAAAATGCCATTTTTAAAGGGTAAAAAACAACCTTTTGAAAAGAAACAATATGTAAGGCCAAAGTTAAGTCCTGATGACTTTGATAAGGCTAAAAAAGAAAAGTTGTGTTTCAACTGCCTATCCCCTAACCATGCTGCTTGGAATTGCCCTCAAAAGAAAAAGGGGAAAGACAAAGGAAAGGATAAGGACAAGGGCAAGGAAAAAGAAAAACAAATCCATGTAGTGCAGACCTTAGAATTAAAGGGGCATGAAAGGTATAAATCTTTAGAGGTCTTGCACATGGATGTACAACACAAGTGTTGTATGTCAACTTCTATGTGGCAGCCTACTTTTGGGCCACATAATTTAGTTAGAGTACATGGATTGATAGCTGGAAAGAGGGTTAGAGTCATGATTGATGACTCTGCTACACATAATTTTATAAATTATGCACTTGTCAAAAAATTGAAACTTCCCCAACAAAAGAGTGGGCATCAATATGTTGTTCGTATGATGCAAGGCCAAGACAATAAAATATGGGATACAATGGTATCCAATTTGGAAATTGAGATTCATGGATATAAAGATAAACTTGATTTTCAAATTATGAACATGGAAAGAGCGGATATTGCTCTAGGGAGGAAGTGGCTATGGGGATTGGAACCATCCTTAAAACGTGGTTATCACCATAATACACTGAAATTTGAAAGGGATGGTAAGACTTTTGTCATTCAAGGTGAACATGAAGTATCTGATAATCCTTTGCTGTGTTCTACTGAAGTTCAAAAGCTGATAAAGAAGAAAGTTTGTGAGGTATACATGTTATGGTCTCTTCCTATACAAAACACTTTTACTTTTTGTAATATAAAGCAACAATTTTCTTATATTTGTGAGTTGAATGTAAATAATGAATTAAGTAGTTTGTTAGATGATTTTAAAGATGTGTTTCCTTCTGATTTACCAAGTGGCCTTCCACCATATAGGGGTGATATAAATCACCCAATTGACACAAATAAGGATACACACCCTATTTCTAAACCACCATATAGGTTAAGTGAAGCACAGCACCAAGAAGTTGAAAGACAAATTAAGGATTACCTTGATAAAGGGTTTATACAACCCAGTAATTCACCTTGGGCTTCACCAATTTTATTAGTAAAGAAAAAAGATGGTTCTATGCGACTTTGTGTTGACTATAGAGCACTTAATAAAATAATGGTGAAGAATAAATTTCCTATGCCCAAAATGAAAGATCTTTTTGATCAATTGCAAGGGGCAAAATTCTTCACAAAGATAGATTTAAGATCAGGCTATCATCAAGTAAGAATTAAGGCACAAGATGTTCCCAAGACAACATTTCGTACTAGATACGGGCATTATGATTTTTTGGTGATGCCTTTTGGCCTCACTAATGCACCAGCTACCTTTATGAAGCTCATGAATAGTGTTTTACGGCCCTATCTAGGACATTTTGTAGTAGTCTTCTTGGATGGTATCATGATCTTTAGTAAATCAAAACAAGAACATTTGGAACACTTACAATTGGTATTCCAACTGTTAAGAACACATTCCCTTTATGCGAAGAAAACTAAATGTGAATTCTTTGCACAAGAGGTCAAATATTTGGGGCATATTATCTCGAAAGAGGGAATCAACATGGATCCAGAAAAAGTAAGGGCAATTATTGAATGGCCATCTCCAAGGAACCTGGAAGAGTTGCAGATCTTCCTAGGTTTATCTGGATTTTATCGTAGATTCATTCGAGATTATGCCAAAATAGCTGTTCCAATGACAGACCAACTTAAAGGGAAAGGAAAGAGCTTTAATTGGGGAACAGACCAAAATGAAAGTTTTCAAAAACTTAAGGTAGCTATTGCTACAGCTCCAGTATTATTAATTGTGGATCCCAATAAACCATTTGTGGTTGAAGCCGATGCCAGCGATAAGGCGATAGGCGCGGTCTTATTACAAGAAAGTCGACCAGTTGCTTTTGAAAGCAAGAAATTAGACCATACAAAACAGAATTATTTTGTTTATGAGAGGGAGCTGTATGCAATAGTACATGCAATGAAGAAATGGAGGCACTATTTGTACGGTGCCAAACTTTTGATTTTATCAGATCATGAAAGCATTAAGTGGCTTAATGATCAACCGGATTTACACGGGCGTAAAGCTAGATGGGCCGAACTCCTCCAAGAGTTCGACTATGAGATAAGATATAGAAAAGGAAATATAATATAGTAGCTGATGCACTCAGCAGAATGCCCATCATTAATAAATTGAGTTTTACTCAGTTCACTTCCAACTTGCTTGAATCCTTAAAAGGAAAATGCCAGGTTGATCCGGCATATTCCAACATATGGGAAGCAATAAAAAATGGGGATCCAAATGAAAGTGCTTCTACTGAGGAAGGAATATCTGAGGATTTTCAACAAGGAAATGGAGCATCAGGGGTTGCTCAAACCGGATTCAAGTGGAAGAATTTTACCATTAATAATGGTTATTTACTCTACAAGGGTAGGGTATGTGTCCCGAAAGATACAGAAATAAGGTGCCAGATACTCTTTGAGTGTCATGATACCCCTAGCGCGGGACATCCAGGAGTTAATAAGACTTATAGTCTTATTAAAAGGCAATCATATGGGAAGCAATAAAAAATGGGGATCCAAATGAAAGTGCTTCTACTGAGGAAGGAATATCTGAGGATTTTCAACAAGGAAATGGAGCATCAGGGGTTGCTCAAACCGGATTCAAGTGGAAGAATTTTACCATTAATAATGGTTATTTACTCTACAAGGGTAGGGTATGTGTCCCGAAAGATACAGAAATAAGGTGCCAAATACTCTTTGAGTGTCATGATACCCCTAGCGCGGGACATCCAGGAGTTAATAAGACTTATAGTCTTATTAAAAGGCAATTCTATTGGCCTGGAATGAATAAGGACGTCCTTGACTATGTGGTCAAATGTAATAAATGCTAGGTTAATAAAGCTAAAAGATTGAAAATGGGAGGACTTCTCCATCCACTAGAGATTCCTTCGGGAAAATGGGAGAGTATCTCCATGGACTTTATTGTTACTTTACCCAGAACACAGAGGGGGCACGACTCTGTGTGGGTGATTGTGGATAGGTTAACCAAAATGGCTAGGTTCATTCCAACTTCAACTAATGTTAAAACACCAGAATTGGCTAGATTGTTCGTAGAGAACATATACCGATTGTATGGCCTTCTGGAAAATATAGTTTCTGATCGGGATAGAAAATTTGATAGTCAATTTTGGTGTGCGGTATTTAGGAAATTGGATACTAAACTTAGCATGAGTACGGCGGATCACTCGCAAACAGATGGGCAAACTCAAAGGGTTAACCAAATCCTTGAAGATATGCTTAGGGCATATGTAAGTAAAAGGCAAACTAATTGGGAAGAGTATTTACCGATAGCAGAGTTTGCATAAAATAGTGCCAAGCACTCTTCCACTGGATATAGTCCATTTATGTTAATGTATGGGTTTCAGCCCAGAGCTCCTTTTGTAGTAGGACTGCATAAGGAAAAGGTTCAGGCAGCTAAAGACTTTTTGGAGGATATGAATAGTATGTTAAAATTTGCTCAGGAAAATATTAAAATCGAGCTAGAGCATATGCAGATCCTCACCGAAGGGACATCTCCTTTAAAGAAGGAGAATTGGTCTATCTTAAAGTGCCTGAACAAACTAAAACTATGAAAAAGGGACAATGTCCAAAGCTTTCACCGAGGTATTGTGGTCCTTTCATAATACTTAAAAAGGTGGGAGAATTGGCTTACAAGCTCCAACTACCTGCTGGTAGTAAAATACATCCAGTTTTTCATGTAAGTAAATTAAGGAAGAAACTGGGTGATTTGGATAATCTAATCTTAAATGATGACATTGAGGAGCTATTAAATGACCAATCTAATCCACATGAACCAGAAAGAATATTAAATGTTCGTAATAGACGAACAAGGAATACTATTTATCAAGAATGTTTGGTTAAGTGGAAAGATTGTTCAGAAGAAAGCTCAACATGGGAGCGAGTAAGTACTTTAAAGAAAAGGTTTCCCAATTTACAGTTAGACCTTCCAAGTATTGTTTTCGAGGACGAAACCGATTCTTAAGGGGAAGGAAATGTGACATTAATGTGACATTAAATGTGACATCAAGGTAAATCAAGGGAAACATGCACGAGGATGACCGTCCGGGGTCTTGGGCGCCCGAACGGGGTTTAGGGGAGCCTAGAACCAAAGAGAGTCCAAGAATAGTAGGACTCACCAAGGTTTGACGGCTGGCAATCGGATCACGATAGGTCTGGCCAGCAATGAACTAGGCAAGGCTGGGAGGTGAAACGATGGCTCGTGCTCATTTATTTTACTGCTTTTCCTCGGGCTTTCATCGTCGTCTTGAGAGCCGTTTGACAAGCTGTAAACACATATGGGGCAGCCTGAATCATGCACGTGCTTCTGATGCCTGAATGAGGGCAGAAAGGGGAGAACACAGCAGTGAGACAGGAAAACACAGCAATCTCTCACAGAGGCAATACACCTGGCAATGCCAGGTGAGCGTACATGCCGAAGCAACAATGTACTAAGAGAGAACACAACAAGAATGAAGGCAAATGAACATAAAACCTGAATGATGGTGAAGAAATCAGGACGTATACAATGTTGAAGATGATATAATGAACCCTTGCATAAAAGCCAACAAAGGGCAATGACACACTGCAGTTTAGGTTCAAACCTGAATGATGATGAAGAAATCAGGATGCATACAATGTTGAAGATGATATAATGAACCCTTGCATAAAAGCCAACAAAGGGCAATGACACACTGCAGTTTAGGTTCAAAACCCAATTCAGCAATTATTTGGACAATGAAGTCTCAAGACACCAAGTCAAAAGCTTTATCAATATCAATCTGCAGCAATGAGACATGCTTGATTTGTGTATTTGGCATACTCCAATTGCAACATATACACTGGTAATATTTTCCATAATCTCTCTCACACACACGATGGTTGTACCCTCTTTTTCATCTTTTTCAGTAGAGTCACTCTCCCCTGTAGTGAGTTCCGAGGTCTTGCCTTTGGGAATTAAGAATGAGCGAGGGAGTCCAAGAAATTTTTCTGTCTTCAGTTTACTGTTTAGGACGGTCCTTTAGATTTTCTATCATGGTTTTAAGGGTTTGATGGTTGTAATTCTGTTGCTTAGCAGGTTCTGTGACAGCATTATTAAGATGGCCTACTCCCCCAGATGGGTAAGTTTTCATTTATCCTTGATGTTTTTGTTTAATTAGTTTTTCCACAACTTTGTATGCTTGTCAGCTTTATGGATGTTTTGAATTTGTTTAATCCTGACAGAATGGAGATGCCTATTGTTGAAGTTCAAAAGCATGGTGTTGTTTTGCTGGCTAAAACTGTATGGTAACCACAGTTTTCATTTCTTATTTTTTGAACTGCAATGTTGAGTCTTCATCATTCATTGATATAAAGAGCAGTTCACCTTTAAAGGTGCCAATATGGGAATGTGCCATAAGTTGATTATATTCACATTTTACACCATGATGGAGTGTGTTGAAATTTGGAAACATCTGATCCTATATGTATATTCTATGATGATCCGTAAGTGCATGGTTGTCTGTGCATCAGTGCATCTAGGACTGCATGATCTTGTTGGAACCAAAAAAGAGTCTATAAAATGCTAGGCATTTCCATTCATTCTCTGGAAAGACAATTCTTTTATTTTGTGCATGTGCCGAAGATGGTTATGGTTACAACAGAACATGTTATTTGCACCAATGTAGGATCCATATTATGCTGTAGTTGCTGTACCCCAAACGTAAACAGCATTTTCTTTTTCTTCCAGGAGGGAAAGACAGTTACATCTTATATCATCATGGTTCATCATTCTAACATGTGCTGATTGTGGGTTCCAGTCATGAGAGTCCTTTCAACACAAATGTTACCTAGGGGGCTCAGAACTTGGCTATGGGCCTGATATTCCAGTTCAAGTGCCATTAGAAGTTTTATGCCAAAGGAGATGTTCTCAAACCTTGGAGCATGATCCTTCTAACCTGTGCAGTGCAGAACAAGATTATGGTATGAACAAAAATACAACAGGTTTTTGCTCACAAACATAACATTCATCCTGAGCTGTGGTGGCTTCACCTCAGATGTACATAAATCATCTTATACCACTGGGGAGCTTAATTGGCTACTACCTGTTTTACTTTGTCCATTCTAGTTGTGTGTCAGCTTGTCACATACTTGGACGTTACTAGAGTTCTTTCAGCAGTAGAAAGATCACCCACTGGATTTTTAATCTATGGGCCAAACATGGTAGTAAGATACATTGAAAAATGTGTCTGATATGAGTACTCAGTAAGGCACAGAATGTACACAAAAGTTTGTGAATAAGTATGGTTTTTCTTATGATCGTTAAAAAATAGCTAAGAAGCTAGCAGTTAACCTATGAAAGATAAACCTTAAACTGGTTATCTTCAACATGATGGCTCACGAGTTATGATATAAAGTCTAAGTAGAGTGATAAAAAGTGCCAACTTGCCATTGAGTCACTAACTTATAGTGCTTAGAAAGTACTACAATCTAAATAGAACAAAAAAGGGAGACTCTAGACTCTAGGGGGCCTAGGACCTAATAGCTTTGTGACATGATCCTTCAGACCCATCACTTTCAAGAGACTCACAATCATCACTAGAGGAGTCTTGAAGGACTAACCAACGTTGCAATCATCGAGACATTACCATCATTATCATCCTTTAGGAGCATTCTTGTGAGCATGAGTTGCTGCAGTAGATGACTTTCAAAGCCACTCATCCCATAAGTTCTCACTGCCAGTTATGTGTTGCCATCAACTACTACACTTTGAGCTGTAGTTCGTCACTCCCTATGATTAAGAGTGGCCTCTTCTAACTTAAACTCTTTTTTTTTTCCCTAGAGAAAAGAAATTTCTATTAATGACACCTTAGAGAAATTTCCCTTGAGGTAAAATAACAAAGTACAAAGAAGGCCATGTCATAGAAACATGAAACAGGGAATAGGAACGGAGAACGGGGACCGGGATGGGGATGGGGATGGGTACGGGGACGTCAAACCTAGGGAACGGGAACATGGGAACGGAACGGCATTTAAAAATTTAAAATTCATGAAAAAAAATTAATATTTCACTCATAATCCATGTGGACTCTAGAGTGTTAAAATCAAGGTATATAATCCACAAGGACAAATCATTTTAAGTCTTAACTTTAAGATATCATGCATCATTCTAAAGCTACCCATTAGAAATTTTATTACAACTTACAAGGCTCAAGAATTAAGCTATTCAATTATAAAATGCATAATACATATGCCATAAATGATAAAACAATGAACAATGAACTAAACTTTAAAGTCTAAGCTGAAAGAATATGCCTATGGTCCCATTGCAAAAAACTTAAAAGATTACAAATATGAAGTCTAATCTTTGAAAGAACATGCTCATTGCCCCAAAAAAGACTACAAATATAAAGTCTAGTCTCTAGACTGAAGCAAAATGCGGCAAGCCCAAATAGCCCAAAGGGCGACTGCAAGACTGAAAGTACAAATATAACGTCGGCATGGCACAACCCAAGTGTCACATTGTCATCAATGATCATAATATCATATACAATGTACATGTGTTATGTATCATGAGACTCATGATAAGTAAACTAAATCAAAGATCATCATCATGATTTGAGGATGCTCTAGCTGCTCTTGAAGTGCTAGCTTCATCATCATGTGTACCATGAACTGTTGCATCTCTCTCAACATCAGCATGTGTCTCCTCTTCTTGCTGCATCTCCCACTCTGTGAATGGATCGGGCTTTGTTGTCATACTATTACATAACATCCTCAAATTAGCACTAACGATTACTAGATCGTTTGCCCTCTCCACACCAAGATGGTTCCTCTTCTTTGAAGTAATGTGAGTGTATGTACTTCATAATTGCTCCAAACAAGAGGAGCTAATTGACTGACTCAAAATACGGATGGCTAGTTGCTATAACTTAGGACCATCCGAACCATAGTCCTCCAACCACAAAGCTGCCCTCCGACCACAAAGCCATACAATATGAAACTGTGATATGCGAATAATATCCCTAGATAACAACACCTACTGTCCTATTTATGGGCTCTCCATCTGCAACAAATCCCATAACATGCTCTAGACCAATAAGCTCAATACGTGTAAGCCACTCTACTGCAAGTACATTTGCTAACTTTCTTGTCCTCAATGCATCATGTGAAGATATGAAATACATTTCTCCACGAGAATAAGCAACCATACCATGAATGAATCACTTGCATGTATCACTCCAACCATTAGCAATCAAGAAAACTCCATTTTTAGCCCACATGCTCTTTTTAGTCATTGTTGCTTGCTCAACAAGGCGCTTTTCCTTGTCAAGAAAAGTGGTACGTAAGGTCTCTGATGATGGAGGTACATACAAAGGGTCATACTCACCAATCTTATTGCAAATCAATTTAAAATACTCTGACCTAGCTGCACGGAATTAAATGTGGTCATGATAAAAAAAACGTGCCATTGATGTATCCACCTCTTGCTTCTTCTTGGGATTCCAATAAGCATCAAGTGTGCTCTGTCTACGTGCAACATGTGGCTTTGTTGATGCCATAGCCGATGTAATGCTTGCAGTAGGTGTGGAGGTAGCACTTCTTGATATTGACCTTGCTCTAGACACATCTGATGGGGATGGTGTCACAAAAGTTGTAGGGTTAACTGCAACACGTTGTGGTCTAGATGCAAGATAAGCTTGTTGACCTGCTACATGGTCATGAAGCTCCCTTTGCTTCTCCAAGGTCACAAAATTGTACCTCTGAATTTGGCTCATGTAGGAGATGAGCTTGGACCTGATTATGCATAAAACAGAACAAGTGGCAATCGGTATTCCATATTCTAATATTTAAGTAACTTTGAAAAATTAAAATCAACAAAATTCGAAATAGAAATGCTTGGCTCAATGGGTTACCTTGTTTGCTCCACTAGTTCGCTTGTATGGGCAAAGTTTACAGCCCATGGTCGAGATCCTCCACCACTCAATGGGTGGTCAGCATTAGCTTCTTTCCACCATGACCAATCATCGGACCTTCTTCCTTGACCACCAACCCGACGAGTGGGGTGGGAAGATGAAACCATTTCAAGCTGAAAATTGAAATAAAAATGGCTCGAGAGAAGTGAGAACTTGAGTCTTGAGAGAAGGGAGAAGGCTCAAGAGTCAAGAGTCAAGAGAGAAGGGAAAAGGAGAGAAGGGAGAAGGAAGAAGAGAAGAGGAGAAGAATGGAGAACTTGGAACTTGGAGAAGAAGGAAGAGAAGACGAGAAGGAAGAAGAGAAGGGAGAAGGAAGAAGAGAGGTTGGAGGCGGGAGGAGACAGGGGGACTGGCTGCTGGATCAATGGGGGGACTGGCCGCTGCAGCAGATAGGAGGCGGGCGGGAGTGTGCAGTCGAGACTTGACAGGCAGGTAGGAGCGCGCAGGTCTGAGGATTGAAGAGCGGGCGGGAGCAATAGGTGGGCCAAAGGTAAGTGGGATGCCACGTGGCGTTCCTTGTCTAAAACGGAACAAGGACCGTTCCACAGTTTTGGAATGGGTGCCATGATGGCTTCTTGCCGGGGACGGTGATTCGGCATGCCAGGGGGCTATTCCGGCCGTTTTTTGTTTATATGGGCTATGTGCATGTTAACTTGCACTCATCCATATTTACTAAAAATTGATAGATTGTAGACAAAATTTTATTCATCAAATCATAAAAGCTTTAAATCAGCTCAATATCTACAAATCAAAGTGTCAAGTTACCTATATAGCTACGGGCATCTCATGAATATTTCATAAGATATATAAGTTAAAAATGATAGGTGAATCACTCTTAAGTGCCTCATGTTAAGCCTATTGCATATCTTGATGTGTATAAGAATAGGTTGACCAATTTCTCTCACCGCTTGAGATGAACAATCCTAAATCAAATTAGGCATCTTCTCTTGTGTCGAAGGCATTTCAAGACATGCTGCAAATGACCCGCTAGCTAGCTACTATGGTTGAAGCGCCACAGCCACCAGCCACCCTTCATCATTTTCCCTGACTACCTTCCCTCTAGCCTACCCACTAAGGCTCACCCTCTTCTTGTTGTTTGACCTATCTCACTTGTTCAGCCTCGCCCTCCTGTGGCAGAGTGCAGCAAGTGCGGAAGCATATGGACAAGACTGAAAGCTTCTTGTTGTTTGACCTATCTCACTTGTTCAGCCTCGCCCTCCTGTGGCAGAGTGCAGCAAGTGCGGAAGCATATGGACAAGACTGAAAGACAATGAACACGAGAGCAAAGGGAGAGAAAAGACAATAGAACGCAGAAATCTCTAGTAGAGGAATGCTGAAACGAAGGTAGATGTACAAATAGGCTGTTGAAGTATCTCCTTGAGTTGATCTTTCTCACTACTTGAAACTGACAAGTGAAATGACCAACAGGCAGGCAGCCTATAAATAGGGCTCAAAAAACACAATATAATAATCATCTAGCCGACTGCACCAAAACTGCAAGTGCTGAATAAAATGATGATAAAAATGGTGTGCAGCACAGCAGCTGCCATGTGGCACCCTGCACAACATCCTGTGTCTACTTGACTGCTTCGTGGTAAAGCTAGGAAACACTTGTAGGCTTTGTAGAATTGTCTAACCTAGTTTTTAAAAATGCATAATTGTGCCCAAGAGAACGAACTATATAACAGTAGCCTTAGCATGCTTGTCCAGGGGATGAATAAATCTCTAACACCCCCTCTCAGATCTTGCATGGGGCAAAAGGCTTAGAATCTGGAGTGTTGTCGAAGAGCAATTTGAGGAAGAGCCTTCGTAAAGAAATTTGCCAAGTTGTCCTCTGTCTTGCAATAAATCATATCAATGGTCTCATCCAAGATCTTCTCTCAAATGAGATGGTACTATATCTCAATGTGCTTTGATTTAGCATGGAATACAAGATTTCGTGCCAAAGCAATGTAGCTCTCCTTGTCGCAATGTAGTGTAGTAGGACTTGTTTGAGGATAACCAAGCTCTCCTAACAATCAGTGAAGCCACACTATCTCACATGTAGTAGAATGTGGGTTTGACTCATGCTTATGCTCATAGAGGAGTGTCGGTGATCTGCAGTAAGACACTAGGGCACATTTTACTCTCCTTATGAGAGGTTTTTTCCCGCAGCTACATTATCTTCTATTTTATGTGCTTATTATGTTACACAATTCGGTCACTTATCGTGTTTTACATCTTTCGGGTGTGAACGCACATTAACAACCCTAAGGTTTAAGGGTTGTACTTTGTACTTTCATTACACTCTTGGTAATTGTATTGGGAGTCATATTGTGTCTTCACACTCTCTCTCTCCCTACTGTCAATTGTGTAATCTTAGCTAAGAGCTTCAATCCTCACCCCCTCTCACATTCGGTATCAGAGTAGTAGCCAAGCTCCAACGTCTATTTGCAGCCCCTGGACCAAACAACCCTGCCACTAGTGCTGCCTCTAGTCCTGTGCCACTAGCCACCTCCAATTTGTTGGGTGGTTTTTTCCCCCAATTACATTATTCTTTATTTAATGTGCTTATGTTATACAATTCGGTCACTTATCGTGTTTTACACCTTTCGGTTGTGAATGCACATTAACAACCCTAGGGTTTAAGGGTTGTACTTTGTACTTTCATTACCCTCTTGGTAATTGCATTGGGAGTCGTGCTGTGTCTTCACACTCTCTTACTCCCTATTCCCAATTGTGTACTCTCAGCTGAGAGCTTCGATCTTCACCCCCTCTCACATAGAAGATGCTGCTTGAGTATCCATACATTCTTGAGATTGAGTTTTTGGCATACCCAAACTGACAGACTCTATGGAGCCACATCTGATAATTGTTTTCCACTTTTTTGCTTTTGGGGTGGCTGGCATAATTGGACTATCCAGAATGCTTTCATTTTTTATTCCCATTCTAGAGTGCACAATCATGTTGGCCGCTTGAGAGGTCTCCTACATTGGCAATTTAGCACCATACAGCATGCGGGCCTTATTTCCAAGGATGATTTGGCTTCTTGGCATGCTGTGGTCTCTTCAATCTGTTTGCCAAACATATAGTTCTCTTGTGATGCTTGTATTTTATGTTCACAATAATCAATACCATTAAACCATTGTGGGAGAAAGAATTCAACTCTATAGTTTATGCTTGATGCATTGATTGATCGATATTATACTGAAATGATTGTGTTGTTAGGGATGATCATCTACAAACTTTATGTTTTTGTATTAATGAAAGGAAGCTAGGAAAGAAGAAGTCCTTTTATCAGGTTGTAAGCAAATTTTTTGCTAAGGTCTTCTAGCTTGTAATAGTTGCTCAAATGTTTTGATGATGTACATGTTCACTATTTATTAGCATACCCACGTTTCACATTTGGAAAAACAAAATATGTACATCTGGCAATAGGAATCTGTTTTAGAATTTGGTGCCTTTTAATTATATATTACTTATTTGATAAAAATAGTCCATGTTCTGGTAGGTGCAAAAGTCAATCGGTTTCTTTCTGCAGGTAGATGAATATATTCATAGGATCTTGGTGGAAGAGGACACAAGTGAAGACTTGAATGGAAATATCTTTACAACATGTGAGAAATATGGATTTTCATTGTACAAAAAAGGTGATTTTGCAAATTCAAAAACAACAAATGTTCAGGCCTACCTCATGAAAAAGGTGAAAGCTCTATTGCCTGCCACATTTGATACAGGCCTTAGATACAAGGGTTAAAGGTGCAATTTCTTTTCAGCCTTATGTGGGAATATGTTATCAAGAATTGAGATGGTTGTGTTTGTGCAACAGTACCACTTCCAAACGTGCTTAGAAACACTTTAATCTACAATCTTGAATTCTTTGCAAAAAAAGTACATGTTTAGTCTGCAATTTTATGTGTTTGTATCTTTGCATCAATAAGAGTTCCAAACTTGCATTTACAAACAGAAAATATAGTACCATTTTGATTTCTTCGGTGTGTAGGAGGGTGTTTACACTCATTGCTCAGACAGAGTGGTCTAAAGTGGTAACACTGTTGGCTGTTTTCATGAAAGCCATGAAGTGTGGAGCATGAAACACATGATCTAATTGGAGGTAAGATAGACCACACAGGAATAATAGATTGGTTATACCATGTATCACAACAAGTACAATCGGCCAATTTGGAAGTGTAACAAGTATGCAAGTATAGACTTACAAGCAGGTATTCAGAATTTGCCATTCAAAATGTATGAATATGGTTTCAATTGGACTGCTCTGAAACTCCAAACGGATCAAGTAAACATCTATCTTTTATACCAACTTTGCAAGTGTGTTTAGCAAAGAAGTTATGCATCTCTTTCCCGGCCTCACACAAAAACAAGAACTCTCCTCTATTAAGTCACTTCCCGACATTTTTCTGAAATCAACCTGGACCGTGCTAATCTCAGCATTGGACTGGGAACCTGCTGTAAATGGATCAGGCTGAATATGCAGTAATTTCTGTTCTTGCTTTTCTTCCAAGACACTACTGCTTCCTGTTTCATCCACTTTTGATTCTAAAATGTCAGTACTGGAGTCCTTAACAACCCTACCGTCATGGTACTCCATCTCCCTGGTCGTCATGTTGTAGATCGTGATCTTTTTTAATGAGGAGCATCATAAACAGTAAGCAGTCCTGCTTTCCAATCTTGGACAGTATGTGTTGTAATCAACCATGGCCTTCCCAAAATCATGGGACATGCTTGCTCTCCAACAGGGATTACGTAGAAACCCACAAGACATGCTAAACCCATCACCGAGACCTTGACTCCCTGCACAATTGCCAAGGACCTGACTGTATTATGGTTTGCAACCCTCACATTTACCAAGCTTGGCTAGTCCCCAGTATCCCCAACTTCTCCATGATACCTTCAGTCATCACACACTTGTGCTCTCCCATTAATGTATACCCAAACTGCTACTCCATTCTTGAACTCTGCCAATCTCAGCATTTGACTCCTTGATTACATGTTGCCAATCTTCAAGGAGACAAGAAACTCATACAACCCAAAAGTTGTTCTTTGGCACATCCTCTAGTCTAATGCATATTTGATGATATCCACTTTTCAAATCAATGTGACTGAATATGACTGATTCTTGCAACCTATCCATGATATCATTGATCCGTGGGATCAGAAATCAATTCTTGATTTGTGATCCCCGGTTGTCATGTCCAATGGCATCCATTGTACATGTAATTTTAAGGCTGATACTTAATGTTGGAACTTAAAACAATACACTTTAGACATTTAGAGTGAAGGAGAGCTTGATGTAGGAGGAGGTAGAGAGCTAGAGGAGAGAGAGTTTGAGAGTAGAGAGCTTGAAAGTTGAGCTTAAAGTGTGAATTTGAAATTAGAGAGGGAAAGAGAGGGAGAATATATTGCCACAAGGTTCTTTTGTTGGAGAGAGAGAGAGAGAAATGAAATGAAATGATATATTAACGTCTACAAAAGGCCAAAATGACCTATGAGACCATGAGTTACAATCATGTGTATGATGGTACAATTGTCTAGGCAAAATATGTATGGAGCACAAAGCAAAATAAGAAAGGAAACTAACTATGGCTATGTGTAAAACATAGAGCTCTATCTAGTAACAATGAGCTCCAAATGGTACAATCTCATGTGGGTATGGAGGACCTAGCTCTAGCCCGAGCAATAATCCCCTGTATCCACCTATGAAGGTGTCATCGATGTTTTTGCCAAGGCCTAGAACGTCTGGATCGGCTAAGTTGAACAACTCGATCAATCAGTACTCCTTGTCTGTGTGTGGATTGTGGCGGTGAGAGAGACTCTCGTGTGGACTGTGGTTGTAACCGTATTGAAGTCTTCTGAGTCTCTTTTGCAAAGAAGTCTGTGAGCTGCCTCTGTGAAGGGCCTCGATGTCCTGGAGCAGCTGTACTCCTGAGACGCATGTCACGAAGCCGTTGTATCTCAAGAAGAAAGAGGCCAAGGCATCGCTGATCGGTAAAATCCATGACTTTGGATAGTGGTCTAAACCGGTCTCTAAAGAGACAGTGGAAACAACCACAGACCTCATAATACACTGGGCAGCGGCAAATATAATGCTCCTCTGTCTCTGGCTCTAATTGGCATATTTGGCATATGCGCTCCACTGGTGGGATGGATCTATATCTGCCAATCTCAATCTCGCCAATCTCAATATCTAGTTGATGTGAGGAGGTGCGCAATTGGCCAATAGTACATCTGATCCCATGGGAAAGGTGGGTGTCCATGTATCTCGGGCGAACAATAAATCCATCATCTGTAGTATGAAGGAAATGCACGCGGTAGAAAGCCATCTTTGTCCCTAGCTCCTGCCCTGGCATCAACCATGTCCGTCTGATATCCAACTGGGTAAGATCCATCCTGATGATCTTGCGGATCTCTAACCTGCTCAAATCAAGAGATGGTGCATCAAGGGAGTACTGGAAGGAGGGTAACTTGTCCATGCTAAAGCCATGCAGCTCAAACCAAGCCGACATCTGTGTATACCAACATGAAGTATCACCCTCTCTGGCAAGCTGTCTGGAGGACTCAAGGGCTAACCTTTCATATCTGTGTCTGGATAAGTCCCATAGGCTATGTATGTATGCGACCAATTGGTGTAGCTGCTAGCTCAGCTCTGATGATCTCATGTGGCATTGAGGCCTTACATCTGATCATCTTGGATATCATGGACACTAGGGGTTTCTCCATCGACCTCCATCCGTCATAAGTGCGCCCTGATCTACTATGGTGGTCAAGACTAGGTCCCCCATATCTGTACTCCATAAAGTAGTGTGGATGTGACCAGTGTATCGAAGAGCCATAGCTTGGTGCAGGGTTCTTGGAATTGCACCTGTGAGCACATCCTCTCTAAGCAACCTAGTGTTGTGTATCCACGAGTCAGTCTAGTGTCTGTTGCCTCTCGCATAGAAAAGGTGGGTCCTGTGAATAAGACTCCTAGGTATGTATAAGAATCCACATACTCCAACTCCTCAAATCCATATGTGAATTTAGGTGTTGATCTCCTGACCCACTATGGTATAGTATTAAATACCATCCATCACCTTGGTTTATAGGAGTGTAGTGCATCCAAGTGTCTCTGTAGACCCTCTGGAGAGTCAGCTATCAATACAATGTCATCTGCATACAATAGGAGGGATATCCAAGTGCTAGCTAGTGGAGCTCCTTTATCTCCTTCCTATGAAATATAATCAGCAATCCTATCAATGTACATGCCAAATAATGTCAGAGAGAGGGGGCATCCCTGTTTCACCCCAATGGTGGAGTAAATAGGTGCCGAAAGGCCCTCAAGTGTCCAGACTATGCCCACAACTCTCTCATACAGTGCCAAAATACCCCAACTCAGCTCTTTCAGTACTCCCATGGTATGCCATCTATTTATCAGCCTGTCTCTTGGTACTGTGTCAAAGGCTTTGCGGAAGTCCACAAAGCAACAGTAGGTCCGTCGGCCATGGGCCCTTCCCTCCTCAATGATCGCTTTGAGTGTGAGGATGTGATCCAATGTGGAGAAACCTCTCCTAAAGCTAGCCTGTCCCTGTGCTCTAAGACCCCACATCTTTGCCCACTTACTTAACTCATGCTCAAGAATGGAAGCATATAACTTAGCCAATATGTGCCCAACCATGATAGTCCGATAGTTACTGGGTAGAGTAGGGTTCCCTGACTTGTGGATAGGCACAATAGTATTCGTGCTCCAGCTTTCTGGTAGGCCTTCACACATGGCTCTGTTAAACATGTAAGCTAGGAATCTTGCCACCAAATCTCTAGCATGGATCAAGTGCTCGGCTACTAATCCATCATGATCTTGTGCCTTTCCTCTGCTAAGTCTGCCAATGGCCTCTCGGACCCTACTTTCTGTAAAGAAAGTGGTGGTAGAGAGAGAGAGAGAGAGAGTGTGTGTGTGTGTGTGTGTGTGTGTGTGTGTATGTGTGAAATGATATATTAATGTTTACAACCATTTGTGATGATACAACTATCTAGAAGAAAGTAAGTGTAAAAGAAAATAAACTAAATAGGCTACGATATAGTGGTAAAACCCTAGTTGATACAATCTTGGTATACAAGATTCTCAACAATCCATGAGGTATAGAGCCATTGATAGGGGGGGACATCATGAAGGTACAAATGAGAGGATATCATGGAGGTACATTCGACCTCACTTTGGCCCAAGCAATGATCTTTTGTATCTGCACATGCATGTGGTACTGTTGTCGATGTTGCGGTTTGGGTCATCGAGATTGGCCAAGCTACTCATGTAAGCATAGGCTGCTATAGTGTTAGGGTCTTCTTAGTGGTCCTATGCTGGGGTGGGGATGGGGTCTCCTGGGTCACCCTCTTGAAGAAGTCTGTAAGTTGCCTCTGTGTTGGACCTCTCTGTCGTGGGGCTTGACTACTGAGGACACCGGATCTCTAGAAGGAAGAGGTCAAGGCATCTTTGATTTGCACAATCCATGAATCTCAATAAAGAGCCAAACCTATCTCTGAAAAAACAAACAAAGCGGCCTTGGACCTCGTAGTAAGTTGGACAATGACATATATGGTGCTTCTCGGTCTCTGGCTCGAGTTGGCTAATCTGGCATATTCGTTCCTCTAGTGGTATGGATCTGTATATGCCAATCTCAATCTCTAACTGATGTGAGGATGTGCGCAACTGGCCGATAGCACATCTGATCCCATGAGATTGATGAGCATCCATGTACCTTGGACAGATAGTAAAGCCATCATCTGTAGTGTGGAGAAGATGCTTTATGTAGAGAGTCATCTTCGTGTACTCTAGTGCTAGCCAGGTCGTTGGGTGTTGAGCTGGGTAATGTGTACCCTGATGATCTTGTGGATCTCCAATCAGCTTGAGGCAAGGGATGGCCAATCCAGGGAGTACTAAAAGGGGGGTAATCTATCCATGCTGAGGCTATGTAATTGAAACCAAGCTGATATTTGTGTATACCAACATGAAGTATCACCCTCTGTGGCGAACTAACGAGAGAAATCGAGAGCCAATCGGGCGTATTTGTGTTGAGGTAGATCCTGTGAAGAAATGCTCTAAATGTAGAAAAAACAAAACCAATCGTATGACAAAGCACAGATTGATAAACACAAAACACAATTAGAGTAACACAAAGACAGTGAACACAATGAATAATAAAGTGAATGAATATTAAATATACAATGCTCAAGCAACAAACACACTATGTAGTGAATATTGAACCTCGAACTTTGGTATATCTGGGATCAAGGCAAAGATTATGAGCTAGAGAGTGTGTTGTACTCTGAACGGATCTCGAAACACAGCAAGGCAGCCTCCCTGTGTCAAACACAAGCAAATGTAGCTAGGAATGGTTAGGAGAGAGAGACTAAAAACGCAAATATCTAAAGAGAGAGAAAACTGGGCGATAGCTGCAATCATCATGCAATTGTGCAGAAGATATAGGTCATAACTAGAGGAGAGAAAAACTTAGTAAACACAAAATTTGGAGATGGCAATAGTGTCTGATTGATGGTGATAGCACTACATGATGACGTCAATAGCAAACACAATAATCTGACAGTAGGCGATAACATCAGATGACAATGTCATCAGCAAACAAAGCAATGTGACAGTAAGCTACAACTCTAGGGTACCAGGCGACAACTGATGGTGAAGGCAAAGGTTGGAATTAGGTGCTAAATGGTAGGAGATTGTTGGGGGAAGCTCTGACCACGATGTCCTTTGTGGAACGGGGTGTGGGAAGTAGAGATATGGCTCTTGAAACTTGCAAAAACGAGATTGAGAGATTGGTGGGTTCCATGCCTATTTATAGAAAGTTTGGGGATTAGGGTTTTTCATGTGGAACACAGTAACTCTCTAGGATTGCTTTTCTTTTTAAAATAAGAAGGTTTCTTCATTTTGGGGCTGTTTAAGTTAGGCTAATGTATTTTTAACTCAACAGATTCCATAAGCTGTGTATGTGGGTGATGGACCAAGTGAAGGTCTCTCCGTCGATCTCCATTTGTTGTAGGTATGAGCTGAATGGCTGTGGTGGTCAAGGTTGGGCCCCCATATCTACACTCCTTATAGCAATTAGGTCCTTGTCTAGAATCTAGATCACTCTAAATGTGTAAATGAAGTTTGCCAATAAGAAGTGTGATAGGCTTTGCATGCCATCACAACTCTCCCATGGGTCCCATCTCATCCTCCTTGATGCCTAGATGGGTTGCCATGTTTGTAGAGATAAAATTGGCTCTTGCTCCACTGTCAAAGAAAATCAATGCATGCTGATCTTGGATCTTCTCCCGTGCTCTGCAAAGCTTAGTAGCATCATTATTGGGTTGATCACTGATTTCATTAGGCACCAAACCAGCTGATGTTTTGGGTCTCTTGCCCGTTGTATCCTATTTACATTCAGTCTTTTCTTATTGCTGTCTATATGTTCAACTTCTAACCACTAAAAATACATCTTGTCATGAAGCAAGAACAATTCAGAAAAGGCACTCTCCTCTAACATAGGTAGAGGTAAAGGCCAAGCTACTAGTTGTTATGGCAAAATCATGGATAGTATTCTGACTCATAGGAGTAGTCCCATACAAGTGTAGAGGCCAATCTAAAAGGCAAGGGGAGCCAAAGAGTTGAAAATGGATTTTATTTTTGGAAGGAACATGGGAGGAGATTTGGGTAGCTAGCATAAGGAAGTGGGCCAAGTCAACACCCTTAGAATATTTTGATTACTTTCATACTTCATAAATGCCCCTCCTGCTCACTAATGAAGCATTTATTTGCATCCATCTCTTCTTTATGCTGGGCAAAGCTTTTCCATGTCCTTCCTTGCTGTTTTTGCCTCTTGTCAGGCCTATTTACAAATCTGCCCTTCTTATCAGCCTTCAGAGTCTACTTCGGTGACTTCTCCTCATCACCCTTAAGGTGTGAAGACTTTCCAGACAGCAAAGCATCAGTGTATTTGCTGTCTCAATGAGTTGTACATGCTAATCACTAACCTGAATCTCTTTAGCTCACAACAACATTTTTCAATGTGCTCAAAAAAGGGGACAACATGATATGAAGTGATGGGCAGCAACACCTCCCAAAACTCCTTATTTTAGTGCTCCAAATTCTTGCATTGTGATGCATTGAAATTATGTCATGCGGTCATCACATCAACCTCAAAGGTACTCATCAACCATGTAGAGGCGAACATTCAATTGAATTGAACCTATATTGAACTATGCTCTATGTTGCATCGAGATTGTAGACCACCACTATAGTGCATTCCCTTTCAGAAAAGTAGCCACCTTTCAGATTTTTGAAGACTCATAGAAGTTTCCCCTTGGGTAGGCTATATCAAACTATTGAATGAAAGTCAATGCTTTCAATCCATCTTGTGCCCCATTGAAAACTTCAAACTTTATGCCTTTACCACCCTCATTGTAATCTTTTGCTACTTTGCCCATTGATGCCAAGTCATCATAGGCAGGTGGCCACAAAAACGGTACACTTGCTGTACCAACATTTTGACCAGCATTAAATGGTGTATTATAACCATTAGCTATCCCATGAGTCCCAAACGTACTGGGCCACATGGATCAATTACCAAACCTGTTACTTTGTGCCTCATGCATCATGCTAACATAGGTATACACTGGATTTTTCATTCCATTGGCCAATCCCCCATACATTGGGTCTTACATAGCCTACATAGGTTGCTATAGACCATGTACATTTGGTCCATGCATTCCCATGGCTGAAGTATTTCGAGCCATTGCTCGGAAAATTGATCCACTTCCAAAGCAACCATGGTAACCCACATTAGCATGCATGCCTTGCTGTCCATAATGAAATCGATAAGCACTACCAAGTTGGCTTTGCATTTGCATCGATTGCCCTATTGGTACTACTAGCTTTTTCTCACTATCTACATTGGGAGTATCATGAGGCTGTTTTGGCTCTTCCTTCGGTACACCTTACTGTCCAGAAGCTCTAGATGATGACTTTCTCTTCTTGCCTTTGCTGCCCTTCCTTGAAGAATTAAAAAATTGAGTGAATTGAGGATCCTTTGCCAATTGAGCAAAGCCATCAGCTACTATCCTCGATCGATCTTTGAACTGGTTGTCATATTCTTTAGGTTCTTGCTGGTGACTAGCATCAAGAGGCTTTGAAGGACCCACATTTTGGTCTAGACCAACATTTTCAGCTTGTTGTGCATGTTGTGTGCCTTGTCCAAGATCAGACATTACATTTTCCCCTTCATTATGTGCTTTTTCATACTGAGAGGCATCATCACTACTTGATTATGTCTTGTTGTATAAAGACATTCTTGTTGTGATGCTTAGCTGAATACAATTTCACCACTAAAGCAATGCTTCTAACTTCCAATTAGGTGCTATGGGCCCACCAATTCAAGGGAGTTTATGGTATCCTGGCAATGGAACCATGAAACTGGTGAGGTGGACTTTTGTATGAGGAGCATGTAGCATGCCACAAAAAGGAAATAAAATGCTAAGGATCTCAGTGCTCAACGATGACTAGGCCACCAAGAACTACCTCACTCACATAGACCCTCAAGGTCTCCAACCTCAGGCCAACAAAAAAAAACAATCTCTATCAGTTCTTCTCCGTCTATATTCTCTAACTCTCAAGTTCTATGAATTTTAAATCGTCTTGCTGTTAACTTGAAGAGAACATTAAATACTTTACCTCATAACTCAACCAACCTAGCAAAGAAAACCACTCTAGTAAGCCTTTAGAGCTTCCTTTGCAAGCACTTATTTAGCTTAGCCATGTTTTAACTTGTCTTCTTCATTCTGTGGGGCACAAATCCTTTCCTCTATATCTCACTTGCATGGTATATTTGCAGTCACAGCACACACTTTCTCATGATCTGCCACAGCCTGTCGCCTGTCCTAGCTTCTCACAGGTGTGCTGCCTGTTTTGCTCCCTACTGAGTGTGTATACAGTAACTCTCACATCCCGTAGCTGCCGCAAGCAATAATCTGTTGCTCATGCAATGCTGGCATTTTCATCAGGCCTCCTCCAGCAGTCAGCTTCCTCCCCCTCTCAGATGCCCCTCTATCCTGTTTCAAAACTGCAGAAACCTGCATGGGGCTTGGGGATAGCCTTCTTGCATACTTCAGCTTTTAACACGGGGGACTGTGTAGCTGGTGCCGCACATCAGTGGCTATCTTCCAGCCGGAACCTCCCACCTTGCCTTTCCACCTACTTCTATTTCTTCTTCCATGTGTTGGGATAGTTCTTTCTTTTTTGGCCTGATTAGATAGGCTTCCCTTGAAAGCTTAGACAATGGCTTATGCTTCGTCTTCACGTGGAAAAATGATTTCTAGATTGGGCCTTAAGATGAGGCTGCTTGGTACCCCTGTTCACATGCATTAAGCAGTAGATAGCACATACACAAGTAACTCATATATAAGCACATTTAAATAATAACCGCCACTCATACTTCTCATGCACTCCCCCACACACAATCAAAACACGTATGTATATTCAAATATTTATTATTAAAACCTGCTACACTCACCATTGCATTCACTTTCTCACTGACACAAATACCTTGTAAAAAAGCAAAAAGCACATATTAGGCCCAGACTAAACACTCAAAGAAAATATACTATTGTAGATAAGAGCATAAGACTACACAGAGCCATATGTAAGTGAATACCCCAAAAGAATAGTTTTCTCTCTTCTCAACCTCACCCCTCGAGACATTGAAAGAAGCTACTCTCTACCCAATCCCCCCTTCGATTCTCTTTTGATAAGAGAAGAAACCCACGATCTCACACTATTACCCACTAGATGGGCACCTTCACGACCCTTTGTGCTCCTATCCAAAATGGTGCCAATGCCATTGATGTACCTTATGCCCAAGCACTCATGCTCCATGGAGAAGATGCAACTCTGAAAAATATGCAAGTTCACTTCAATCATTCATTGTATAAGAAGAATAAAATGAATGCATAGGTAACTTCGTGCCTATCCTATCCTAGTGTGCTCAATGCTTTATGCATATGTGCATATATAAAGGTTCATTTAGTTAAGTTGACCTCACCCCTCAGGATGACGTAGGGAATGCACCCTGGGCCCCACTATCTCAAACACTCAAGATGATAATTTGAGCAAGAAGAACCCCTCTCAGCTCATGGAGACCCTCACGGTCCTCTTGCTCACCCTTTCCTCTCTCTCAATCTACCCAAGGTTCCTAATGAGTGAAAAATTATCCCAATTGCCACGCCAAAATGTGCATTCTCAATGATGGTGCTTGCTCATGTGCTCGTGCAACTAAGTTTACTGGACACAGCTCCAGTGGGCCTCATGCCGTATAGTACTCAATAATGGTGCAATGAAGTGCGTACTCCCCCTATGACATGGTAGTAATTGAGAAGTTGGGTTATACAAAGCCCCAATGCAGTGCAAAGAAATCAAGTGTAGTTTTGTGCTAACTGGCCAATCCCCAATGGGTGCATTAGGGTAAGTTTAGAAAATTCAAACCTTTTAATAGTCTTATTGCTTGTCTTTTTCTTCGATCAATCTCTAGTCCTCCAAACCTTGACAGATACAAGCATTAAATACTCACTACCTCTCCTCTCTACACTAGGGCTTTCTTTCTATTACTTTGGATACACCTTGTAAGACCTAACTTGACCAAACCCTATTTCAAAGTTACATGGGTCAAAAACCAATAATAGGGTCACCAGCATTCCTTCTAAGATAGGGTGATAAATAAATTGATTAAGCATTTATTACAGTGAGCATAAAATTTACATAAACTGAAATATAAATGTTATCAATCAATTTTGGACATTGGACACTCAATTTGGCCCCAAAACTGGCACCCCTTACGGTGTTTCTTTAGCTTCGATAAGAATTGGATGAAACACACTAATATTCGACTCTAATCTCCTTCTCTATCCAATGCCTCTTGTTGCCAAAAGCGAATAGCAAGCCTTCAAACCGATTTGTCCCTTTGTTTGGATTGGTCTTCAATTTGCTCCTTGGATGACAAATTTTGCCCCAAATTCAATGTTCTATGGCTAGCCTCTTGAATTTCGCTGAAATGCCCAAATTTCAGCAACTAAAGTTCAAGTACCAACCCCCAATTTCTGAGCACTCTTCCCAAAGTGGTTCATAAACCACCCTAGTTTATGCTGTAAATTATAGTTTCGCATAAGAAATTCCACAATTGCACCCCCTAGACTGAATTTGGCTGAGATCTCTTGAAAAAAGTTGTAAATTGGCTGATAGAATAAAGAGGAAGCTTGAGAAAGAGAAATTTCAGAGTTTCATCGCCAAAATTGGTTGAGAATCAATGCTGCCCTTTTGTGAATGGCTGATTGATTGCAGCCAACAACCCCACACTAGAGTCCAAAATGCAGTCACCAGCCTCCTAGATAAAGATATGTTGTTGCCAGTCTCTCTTTCTCCCTTCAGCTCTTAGCATGTTGGAATTGAGGTTCCACCAACCTCCAATAGCCCTTTTCCTCTTGCATGGGAAGGTTTTGCCAAGTAGTAGCCTTCCAATTGCATTTGTCAGCAATTTTTAGCCCAATTGAAATAATTTCACAAAATATTAATTTTGGAAATTAATTTAATTGTTAATTCTTGATTAGAAAAATAAATATGCCAACCAACAATTAAATTGGCTAGGCCAATTTGTTATCTAAGCAATCCTTTGCATTAATTAATTAATTAATGCCTAGTTTCTAATGTCACCACAGACATTAATGGCTAATTAAATATTCTAGGAAAAAAATTATCACTTACCACCACTTAGTACCTCACTAATATAACTTATTACACATTTAATACCCATTGACATTTGAGGGTCTTGGGCCTATCATTGTAACTTGATTGTCTTGCACAATATATGTGTGCACCTCACATTTGGACATTGATTAATAACTAAATCAAATGCTAAGCAAAGCATTGAAAATTCATGTCCTTGTGACGGAGGCTATGTGGTTGATAGGTGTGTATTCACCTAATTTAGCCCCAAATTGTCATCAGCGTGGGAAGATTTGCAATGCCTCTTATGGCTCATTAGGAGTTTGTTATGGGTGACTTTAATGTTTGTGTGTTTGATGACAAGGCAATTTCGCCTCACTCTTTGATAAATGATTCAGAGCATTAGGTATGGGATGCTCTAACAGCCTTGTTATTGAAACAAGACATGTGATCTTGGCTCCATGATAAATGCCTTCATCCTTCTCAATTTGGATTTACATATGGATCTCTTTAGTATTTGGACACTTGGGCTAGACTAGACAGGATGTACATTTGGTAGAGTGATTCCTATCTTCCAATAGTGATTGACATGTGGATGGAGAGACATTGTGTTCTTTCTTATCATTATCCCTTGGTTTTGGAAACGACTCGTCAACTGGTGCATGTCTTCACAGCTCTACTTCATTTGCCTCTACATTTAAATTACTCTTTTTTGTTGCATGATCAGTTCGTTGGACACATGCAGCAACAACTAGTTGCTTCATTTGGCATGCAAGCTCTGTCTAGGGGCATAGATACATGGCCCATTTTAATTACTCTTTTCTGTTGCATGATCAGCTCTTGGAATACATGCAACAACAATTGATTGCTTCATTTGGCATGCAAGCTGTATCCAAGGGTATAGATACATGGCCCATTTTTTGGGGTAATGCAGGTGCTTTATCTTGACAATATGGGATTCAACATCCATCTACTTTCGAGTTGACTTGTAACATCCATCTAGGCAATAGATAGGGGATACCTTTGATGAATTGGTCACATGTTTTGAATGGTTGAAATGTAAAGCCCAAGCTCTTTAAGATGAGGAATATACTAAATATAAATTGTTGACCCATTTGGATGCTTTGCCTAATAATTGCTATCAGATTCATCATTTCTTTACTTGTCTATGCCAAAAATATGCTCATAAGAATATTGTGCATTTGATGAATGAGCAAGTTGACATCATACAAGATCTCATGTGGTGGCTGATATATCTTTTGCACTACAGGTGATGAGACCCCAATTCATCTTTCATCTTCCACCCTACTGCAAGATAGATTTGGAGCTTTATTTATTGTTTGTGGACCTCCATGTCACAACAACGAACAGCCATCTATTCTTGAATCATGAGCAAGTTGCCTTTTTTGACCACTTTACATCCAAATCATCGTTGCCTTTCCCATTTTCTAAGATGGATTGCTCTCTAACACATTTGGCACGCCCATAATGTTCTTATTTTTTATTTGACCTTCGGTATCTCTGATTATGTGGCCCGTGTTCAAGGATTATTGTTATGGCAGATTTCTTCCATGGTTTTGGCTGACTTGGTCCTCCCTAACATGGCTGCTCCATGGCTGCATATTATTTACTCCACTCTTGTTGTGCCCCCAACATGATATTTGTCTTGTGTATTTTGGTAGCATTTTGTTTTCACTTATATTTGTTGTGATTTTCGTTGGCTAGCCAAAAGGCCTGATGTAAATATGGGGGCTAAATGCGCTTGTGCCTAACCTCCCGTGTATTCATTACACTAATAATACCCGCATACTTGTATACTACAAGTGGTGGACACCCATTACTATCACTTCGTTCTTTATTCTTTCAGTGACATTTGAATAAGGGAAGGCCGGTCACACATTGTAACTGTTAGAGTTTCCACATATAGTGTCTCTCTCTCTCTTGCACTTTTTCTCCATCCGCCATAGCTCTTGCTTCCGCTTGTGTGTTTCTACTCGGGCTCTACCTTTGAACTGGTATCAGAGCCAACCATTAGAGGAGTTTTTTCATCCTTTGCTTCAACCTGGATTCAAAGCTTCAACTCAAGGTTTCATGGCAGCCATTGTTTCTTCCTCTCAAGGTATGTATTGAGTCTTTCCTTCTTTCAACTTGCTCCATGCTTATTAAGAGCTTCCCAAGGCTTAGCTGAGCCTTGTTGAGTGCTTATTGAGTTGAGGAGCAGCCATTTTATCCATTTTGAGTGGATATAAAGCATGCTATAGAAGTAGTGGACAGCTATGGTAGCTTGACAGCACTATTGTATTTTGGCCATAACTTTTGCATACGGTATTGGACTAAGGCAGTCTATAGATAGAAATGAATACGCCATAAGAGCCATAGATATGGGCACTCATAGAGTTGATTCTATGTAGTTTTCTATTCTCTGTTTCACATAAAACAAAACAATTTTGGTTTAGACAGCAAATAGTAAATTCCATAATGCATGTTTGATGCTTTAGGGATGCTATTTTGATACCCGAATGGTATGGTTATGCTATTGGGACTGATTTGAGTTTGAAACAACTCAGATTTCACTGTCATTTCAATGTTGTAATAACAGGGCAATAAGCATTTGTCAGTGAAAAGCTTATGTCTAATACTCATTGATGCTTTACGAGATACTCAATGGATGTACCGCTACTTCACTTGTTACGTATACTTCTCGATATGCTATGGCATGCTTTTGAGCTGAGATTTGGGCTCCATTATATATTAATCTTGATCGTGGTTACATTCCTTGGTTACTTTAGTGGCTTACGTAGTTATGGGTTTGAAGAATCTATTGGGTTTTATGCTCTTGGCTTATGTTGTATTTATCTTGGATACTCGGATGTCATGTACTTGATGTTTTAAGTTTATATTACTGATTTGGTATTCAATTTTGTTTCAATGGGGGATACTCGTACTACTTTGGATATTACATAAAGCTTTGGATTTATGCAATTGAGCTTGACCTTGCTTTCACTAAGTTTGTGGGACACTTATTTCATGTACATGCCCTCTTCATATGTATTGGATGCAGTTACCCTACAATGAGCTGATTTGATCACTTACTTTGAACCTGGCACTTATGTCTATCAGTGTGTTGTTAGTGATATTTATATACTTTTAGGTTATGTATTGAGCTTTGCTCAGAGGCATAGTACCCCGAAACAGCGTTTTGGGGCTGCCTAAACAGAAACGGCAGACCGGTGTTTCGGCATCCTACAGTCCGTTTTGGGGCACTCCCGTCATCGCGCCGCTGCCGCCGCCGCTGCTGCCTCCTCCTCTTCCTCCTCCTCCTTCATGGGATACACGGTATGCACAAGCATTGTCGCTGATTGCATTGACAGTTCAACGATCAATCATCCCCCACATTTGTTCAGCAGCTTCTTCACGAGAAGCTTGGCTAACTTTGAAGCAGATATTTGTAGGCAAGAATGAGACTCGAATCTCTTTCTTAAAGAAAGAGCTAGAGACATTGAAAATGGATGAAGGTGATTCTATTCAGGATCACTTGAACAAAATTTAGGACTTGCGGGAGCAACTCATGAATGTTGATGAATACTATTCGGATGCACAGATGATATCTACCACTTTGAACTCATTACCTCCTTCTTACTTGGCTTTTAATATGGCCTTAAACCTCACCATAAGGATTGCCGCACAGCCAATCACTTTTCTTTAGTTAGCCAATTTGCTTCTAGAGAAAGAGCAAACGAGAAGAAATAGTGATGTGGATTTCATAGCCTCTGAGCAGGCTTTTATGGCTAGACAGAAAAGCAAAGATAGCCAAGTAAAGAATGCTCCGTAGAGTTCTAGAACTTTTGGCACATCATAGGCAAGTAAAAAACAAGGGGATAGGCAAGCCAAAAAGGGCAAATGTCATTATTGCAAGAAGCCAGGCCACTACATTATTGAGTGCAAAAAGCGTATCGCCAAGGAAAAGAAGGAATCAAGAATGTCTGTTTCTGATGCTCCTTCCACTGCTACTGGGTCTGCATCCTTTGTTGCAGATAGGGACTATTGTTTTTACACATGCAGTTATGACACTTTGAGGGCTGATCAAGCATTTAGCTGCAGTGAGGATACAGGTACTTGGTTTTTTGACAGTGGTGCTTCTAGGCATATTATATCTTGCAAAGATTTATTTGCTTCTGTTGGTGCAGCTCCAGTTGGCAAGTCTGTACAGTGTGCCAATAATGCATTATACCTTGTTAGAGGTATTGGGGAGACTATGCTCACAGCCATTGATGGCTCTATTCTCTGCCTACAAGATGCTTTGTTTGTGCCAGGCATAAAGAAGAATCTACTCTCTATTTCTTCTCTGGCACATTGTGGATTGCAGGTCACATTTGATGATGATAGATGCATGGTGAGAGACAAAGAACACATGACTTTGGTCTTGACAGGCACTTTATGTCATGGGTTGTACGAGTTGGATGCTCTTTCAGTTGATCAGTCAGCGTACTTGGCATCCACTCTTACTCCTGCTATGATACAGGCAGAGTTATAGCATGCTAGCATGGGGCATGTGAACTTTGGCAGCTTGATGCTCTTACAGCTTACACAGATGCTAGATGGATTACCTCTACTGGAGAGACCTCCTGAGCACTTGTGCGAAGGATGTATTTTGGGGCACATGGCGGCCAATGGTGAGGTGGTCGGTCTCTCTCTCCCTTCATAGGAACAATTTGTGGTACAGGCCCTTGGCAGATGACACATTTATATTTTTTAAGGCTGATCCAGATAATATACAAAGAGCAATGGTCACATGGGACTACACATTAATGCATCTAAATCGGCCCTTATGAGTTGCATTGAGAGTGATCTTTGGGCCTTGGGCTAGCAAGGCGAGATGGTGGTTAGAGATTGCGTTTTTAGGCACTTGGGCTATCCTTTCGGGGTGCAGGTTTCACCTAAAGTGCTAATGGATTGGATTTCCTCGTGTATTATGGATAAGTTTGTGTATTAATCACAAGCTTGGCCTTTCTATGTAAGATTAAAAATATTGTAGACAAACATGATATTGAAAGTTTCATATTGCCTTCCTTAGCTCCCTTGGCCAAAATCTCATCTATGGCAAATTACTCAACATGTTCGGTTTTTGCTTTGGAAAGAAGATTCTACATGGATGGGTATCTCCTGGATCTCTCAGCACCATGTTTGTACTCCCAAAAGAATGGGCAGTGGGGTTGTTCTAGACTTGGAGACACATACGATTGCTCTCCACTGGTCACTATTCCAAGCCTTTTGCAAGGTTAGGCAACCCTGGTCTTTGATTGCCAGGTTTTTCCTTGAGACTTAGGGTATTAGGCATGGGAACGCTAGGATTTCTATCTAATAGTGGCATGTGGTTAATGTTGAATTGCCTATCTATCTTAAGTCTTCTATGTTGTTGAATGATTTGGTCCACTCCTAGAGATTGATCCTTGTCAAATCTTCTTGGCATCCATCTCTAGATCAAGAGGTCGCAAACTCCTTGAGAGTGGAAGTGTTGGCGGTTTCAAAGCTTCTCTCTTGGCAAAGCAAAGAGGACCAAAGGCCATTGTTGGATAGGATGGTGTGCCTGGGACTCGTCACTATTGTTGATGCTCTTCTACCGTCAATGGGACTGTTATGTCCCTCTGTTCAACGCGATGCTACTTTCGTGTTCTTGTGGCTGTCACAATTTGTGGAATGCCATCTCCACTTCTTTACGGGCCATGCAACCTCTTCCCTCTTTGGACCAAGAGGCCCCTTGGCAAGATTGGATGATTAATGGTCGGTTGCTTTTGGATCGTGCTTCAGCCAATCAGATATATAATTTGCTTATTTGTGATAAGGACTAGCTTGGCCAAAAAGGCAATACCACCAAGGGTCTCCACAAAGACCAAGCATGGTGGAAATCGGTGGTAATGATAGGCTTGCTTAACAAAACACCTTTCCAATCCAAGGACTTCATTTGGCGAATGTTGATTGGTGTACTTCCTCTTGCCTGTGCACTCTCCAAGTGAAGGATTTCCCATGGTTGCCGCTTCTTTTGTCAGACGTTGGTAGAAACCCCCCACCATCAGTTTCTTACTTGCCCGGTGGCACAGAAGGTTTAGTTGCTACTATCAGCCATTTGGTTTCAAGTGGTTGGGCTAACGATGCTTCAAAAGGACTGGGACTTTGGACATCCCAAGTTTGTGGACCCTATGCATGTTGATATAAAAGTGCTCTTTCCTTTCTTACGCTTCTAGGATTGTTGGCATATATGGACCATGAGGAATGCGTTCATCTTTGATGCTCCATCGGGCATGTAGAGTCATATAGTCCACTTGAAAGGACTTCTTCATTGGCATCTTGACTTGATTGAATTAAAACTTTTTCTCCCTAGATAGGATGCGCTTACTTGGCACGCTGTAGTTTCTTTTGCTTCCCTCTAATCACTCTACTTCCTTTGTACCTTGATTTTGATGTCTTAGATTTTATACATGATGACCTAGAGCAAGGTTGTCAGGTTCGATGGCGTCTAATTAGTACCATCCGATACTAGTATAGTACTAACCGAACTAATAAATCTTGGACCTATGTCCGATGAAAAAAATTATGCATATAATTTTAATGCCTATACTTAATGTTGGGACTCAAAATAATACACTTTAAACATTTAGAGACTTCATACCAGGAGTTTACATATGAAGAGCTTGAGGATAGAGAGGATTGCTAATGGAGAGTTTGAAAGTGGAGGTAGGTTGGAGATATGGCGAAGGAGAGCTTGAGGAAGTGGGGTTAGAGAGCTTGAGGAGAGAGGGTTTGAGAATAGAGAGCTTGAAATTAGAGAGGGAAAGAGAGGGAGAGAGTATATTACTAGAAGGGGGGGGAGGGGGGGGGAGGGGGGGGGGGGAGGGGGGAGAGAGAGAGAGAGAGAGAGAGAGAGAGAGAGAGGGGATGTATTGCATTCAACAAAAAATACATATACACAACTAAAAAAATGTGTGAGTACACAACAATACGGAAAGTGAGCACAGGGCAAATAGAGAAGGAAACAAGAAGCGCAGTAGAATGAAGAAACAGAACTAACGGGAGACTGATAAAAGATTGCAATAGTCAACCATGTGAAGATATGCTAGGTTTTGCACTAAGGAGACACAACATGTACGACCAGGACTGAAACACAAAAACTCATACAAAGATAAGCAAAATTCAAACCCTAAACATAAAACGCGAAAACTCAAAACTCAAACATTGAGAGAAAAAACTCTGAAGTGAATTAATGTTGTAAATGAATGTAAGAGTACAAAATGCCCAAGGGCAGAGCAATGCAGTGTAGTAGAGTGACGTCCACTGGAGATGGATCCCAAGTGCAGTAACCACAAGTCAAAGATGAGAGAGTGCTGAATAATAAAGGGCAGCAAGTTGGTCACCAAAACACAGTAGTTGAAGCTTGAAATCTAGTAAACGCAGTAGTGTACCACCAAAGGTTGAAAATTGATCACCGGAGGCAAAGAACTATCACGTGACAACACGAGGTGTTTGCTGATGTAGAGAGCTTGTTGGCAGCAAAAACTTTGATATTGCAACAGTCGCCCGGTGGGAGTGATGGTAGCATCTTGTTGTTTGGCACCAAATGTTGAAAACGCTGGCTGATTAGGTGCTATGATAATGCAGCAGATGGAGACCTTCAAACAGCAAAGCATTTGCTGAAAAGCCACTTAGGACTAGATAGTGATGGGCTACAATTGATGATGGCTGGTGGACAGCAGATGGTTGAAATCTACACTGTAGATTGAGAAACCTGCACAAAAGGATTAGGGTTGAATGGTGGGCAGCCTGTCTATTTATAGATGTCGAAGGGTGCCTTAAAAATTTAGGGTTTTGGGGAACTACTAAAACTCTCTCGAACCATATGCCAAATTTGCATTTTTCATTAATTAAGCGTTTTTTGGGTTGTTTAAAAATGCTAATCAGTTGTAAAGCATGTTTTAGCTCAATAAGACCCAATATGCAACTTGGATGTTAGTGTGGACACTAGATGGAGCATAGTCACAAGTGACACAAAACAAGATGGGATGTGGAGGAATTGCCATCACTTGTGACTACACAGTCACGTGGAATGGGAGGGGGACAAAAAGAAGTTATTGTATCTACAATCCTCAAGTCCAAAAATGACAATCCCTTGTGACTATGAGATGGGGGCAAGTGATGATGAAGGTTGACATATAAGATGATACACTGATCCACTAACAATGGAGGAGGTAGGCAGCCTATAAATAGGCCAAACTGCTGCAGCTAGTTAACATGCATTTAATGTAGGTTGGACCACAAAAATATGACTTAAATGGTGTAAAGAAATGCTTGAACACGGAACACAACACAATAATAGGACAAAGTTCGACACAAAAAACAAACACAATCATACAACAAAGTACAAACTGATAAAAGAACTTAGTAGGGTTAGGTAACTATTGATAATGAACTCAAAAGATGAAAGAATAATGAATGAATAGATACAATGCTCAATGCAGTAAACACACTGTAGAGTGAATACAAAACCTCAAACTCCCATGCCTTTGAAGGAACGAGGTAGAGGGTATGAACTGGAGAGTATGTTGTTATCTGTACGGATCTTGAAACGACGCAAGCAGCCTTGGATGTGGTCAGCAGATGCAAACATAGATCCCGATAGTCTAGATCAAGCTGAACACTACTAGAGCAGCACGAAGAGTGGGCAGCAGGCTGAAGACTGTTAGGATGAAGTAGGCGGCTGCTGGAAATAGTAATTGTAGTAGTAGATGAGCTCCAGGAGGGCTGGCATAAGCTGGAAGACTATGAACATAGGCTGGAAAGCCCTCGCTGCAGCAAATGCACTGTTAGAGGCTCAAATGTGAATGGCAATGGCTTGCTGAAGGTGAAAACAGGCTGCAAACTGCCATCGGCTGCAGATGCAAGGCCCTAATGGCTGTGGACTGATCGCCAGGTGCTGAGGAAGGGCTGGTCACTACCATGAACTGAGGTATCCACCAGGAAGGGGTGTAGATGGCAATGGAGAAGTAGGTGCTAGCAAATGGAGAACCTATGACATGGGATTGGGCTGAGTGGACAGGTTGCTTCTTATTTATAGATGAGTGGATCCTTCAAAATTAGGGTCTGGCTTATGGGACAAAGACACTCTATGAAAGTTTGGTAATAATTCAGCTTTGGGGCTGTAATAAGGAGCTACACAGTGTAAAAATGCAATTTTTTGGCTCAACAAATGGCTTCTACAATGTACCAAAATGTTTACTACTTGCCAAACACAATCCACCTTGCCCTAGGCAATAAATGCTTGCCCCAAAACAAGGGAAATAGGCTTTCTGGACTCGAATGAAGGTGTAGACCACCTAAAAGGTCTTGAGATGACCATACACGATACACATGATTGCTAACACCTTCTCTTAGGTCTTGGATGTGGTAATAGGCATATGCCTCGGAGGGTCCTTGACACTAGATGTAACCCCCCTCTTCTACCAACCTATCACAACACCACAATCATCTCTGATATCGGCCTCCTTTGAAAGGGATGGGGGGTACAAGGGGAGACCACCAAAGGAGGGGATGGGATAGAACCTATACAAAAGTATGGAGGATACACTTGACTTTACATGACTAGAGAGAAGGGGGCCGGGAAGGAACCCCCTAGTTACGGCCTGTCTGTCAATCCACATCACAATCTATGTCTCGATCTGGACAGTCTGTGCAATGATCCTCATGGTCATTGCAATCTGAAGTCAGTCTTCTTGTTCTCAGTTGTCACCTCGGTAGTCCTTGTCATCATGATCCTGCCAATTGTATTGATCTACCATCTAGGTCCTTCAGGAGAACCTGCAAAACACAAGAAAAGTGGCTGCTGATGTGGAAAATGACCTGTAGAATGATGACATCAGCCTATGTGGGGGTGCGCCTGGGCAGTGTTCTGATATGCAGCAGATCAGTCAGAGAGTATCCAAGGCAAAAATGTCAAAACACACCAGTTTTGAGGGTAAAATCTGCAAAATGCAGGTGGTACAGGTCTTGAATAGAAAACTCAGGGGGTTGGTAAACAGGCCAGCTTGATTAAAAAAAGGCAGAACTGGAGCACCCCTTGGTTGATGAACAGCTAGGAAAGATGGTCACTTGGCAACTGATGATACTGCCCAGCACTCAGCTGGTGCCTCCCAAGAAAGATGCTTCAAGATGCTGGCTGTCCATACGCAGATGTGCAGCTCTTTGATGATGTCACCCAGCTTTGCCACAAACAAATAGTCCTCTTCAATTGTGTATATCTCCTGACAAGGCAAATGATACCATTTGAGAGTGCAGCAGAAATCAAAGTGAATATGGAGTGGATGGAGAAGAAAATGACGAGAAACATAGTAGAATGAAGGAACAAAATTGACAGAAGTTTGAATGATACAAGGCTGCAGTAGTCAGCCCCAATATGCAGCTCAGAGTGCCAATGTGGGCACTAGACAGGGGCAGGAGATGATGAGGAGGGTTGGCATCGAAGATGATGTGCCTGACAATGGAGGAGGGAGCCAGCCTGTAAATAGGTTGGATCAGGTAAAAAATGCCTAAAATGGCAATTGCAATGCACTAAAATGCTGCCTGCCTGCCTGATAAAATCCATCCTGCCCTAGGCAATAAATTCCTGCCCAGAAATGGGGGAAATAGGCTGCCTGGACTGAAATGCAGGTGTGGACTCCACCTAAAGCATTTGGAACAAATGAAATAACAAACAAATACACTGTCAGATCCCCAAATGACCTCATCTATCTGAGACTGAGGCTGAGGCTCATAGGCAGGACCAGTACATAAGATCTAATATCACCACACATTTAGCAAGAAGCATTTGATTGCTGATATGTGTAGGATATGTCAAGAACACATGCACTCGTGATACTGTTACAATTTCAATGCTAATTTGGCAGCAAGGTGTTGCTTTGTAGTAACCCTCAGGATTCTGAATATCCCAACCAAAGCACTATCAACGGGGGGGAAGACCAGCACTCAAGGCAGAAGGATTCTGTCACATCATTTTGGCATCATCAGTCCCTTGCAAAACATGGAAAGCTTTTTGAACTGCTCTACTAGTTTGCTTTTCTATTTGCCTTTTTGTGTCTCTTTTGCACACGAATTTTTGTGAGTCTTCCAATCCACTTAGGCAACTGGTGAAAGTGATAGTCAAGGATGTGCTTTAATCTCCTCTAACCCTGCGTAGCCCACTTTGCTCATATGTAACTGTGTCTTGTATGCACACTCATACCTTGAACTTACACATCTTTCTTGATTTTCAGGTTGGTTTGTTTCCAGATGTGTTTGAAAAATTAGCATTGGGGCATTTGGAACGTGGAGATCAGGTATGAGTTGTTGTGAACAGTACAGATTTTGGGGGTATATTTCCTACCAAAGGCCAAAATTGAGACTTGATCTTATTATCAATCCCAAAAACTAACAATCAAATTGTGTCGGAAGGTATCAGCCTTGGTAACTGGAGAGTATTATGCAAGCAAAAAACATTTTCCGGGGTTTGCACGACCTTTTGTTTTCAATGCAGAGCTTATGCTAAAGTGAGGCTGCACCTTGAAGTAGTTTTATGGCTAAGAGTTTGTAGTAATATCTAAAATGTTATCCATATTCCATTTTGATGATTTGCTTATGCCGACATGGAATGTAGAGTTGGACGTCAGGCCGAAGCTAAGGATGCAGCAAAAGTAGCTTTGAAGTCTCCCTGGTGGACGTTGGGATGTAAATATGAGGTATGGCAACTTGAGGAATGCTGTTCAGCCTCTTTTTCTGCCTAGAAGGACAAATAATGTTGAGAAACATTGTGTGAATCTCCATCAGGAGGTTGCCAAGATTGCAGGGTGGGGAGATGAGCAAATTGAGTACATGCAAGAGAAAGTGACAGAGGAGGGGAGGCAAGAGGAATTGACCAAAGGGAAGGCACCTGCACAGGTTTGAACTGCAACCCTAAAATCTCGTCTTCTGCATTAGAACCATAGCATCCAATGGGTTGAGGGAGGTAAGTGGAAGATGCAGAACTCTTGGTATGGAAAACACCTTTTGCTTATGTCGTGTAGGTGGCGCTTGACGAGGCGGCATTTCTGTTGGACCTTGCCGCAGTTGATGGGAATTGGGATGAGATCCGCAATCAATTGGCACGTTGCTACAGGGAAGCAGGATTGGCCCATCTGTCTTCATTCGTTCTGTATTAGCTTCTGTCTGATTCTGTATTCCTCGTTGTAAATTATATCGATAGCTTTGTGAATCGTCTATAAAGAACAACATCAAATTTAAGATAAGGTATTTTTTTAATGTATATTGAAAAAGTAGTAAATTTGCTGGAGGTGGTTGAATATTTGATTGAAGTTCGAGGAATGAGGAATGAATGTCCTTGAAAAATAATTTTTTGGAAGGCATGGATGAAATACAAAGTGAGATAGTTGTATTTATTTATTTATTCAATTTTGAGAAGAGTGGAATAGTTCAAGCACGATATATTGCTACACTAAATGAAGTTTCTTTTTTTCAAAAAGATATGGTTTACATCTAATTCGATGTCTATTTGGGTGGTTGTAGTGTGTAGTAATTGCATTTCTTTTCAGAATTGTATCTTACTCCAAGTTCTTGGCCCTCTCTATGCTATGGTTGTCACAATATTAACCTCCAAATTTTCTTCAAATCATTAGTATGTTTGGATATCCTCTCTTTTTTTTCGCATTATTGGAGTCTTTTTCAATGTTCATCATATGGCTATGTAGACCTTTCCATTTTGTTTGCATCTAATACTATAAATGAACTGTTGTAAAGCCATTGATATATGTGAATGGTCTCTAGCCATTGATGTTTGTCATTCTCATCTTGTTTGTTGCCAAATACTTGTATTGTATATTAACAGGACGATGCTCGATTTGTTGTTGGGTATGCTTGTGGTTTTGAATGTATAGCTTGAACATTTACATGCATAGTTTGATGTTGTTAGAGACATTTCTATTGTTGATTTTTTGTAATCTAGAATCATATTTGTGTTTGTGGATGTTTATCTATTTTTTTAAAAGTGAAAAGTAATTATGTTGGTATATCCAAAAGGATTCTAATACAAGCAGTAATCTTTGGTAAAGGAACAAACAAAGTGCATATATATTGGAAAAAGTGATGGGTGATGTTTTGGGCTATGTAGTGTTATAGTGAACTATGTTGATTTTTTATGAAATGTGGTGTTTGTGTGTGTATCATACTATTGTGTATGGTATTGATGCAAAGAAAGATGGATCTAGAAGTTCAATAATTCATAAATTTTCCCTTTTGGTTATGTGAGAGTATCACATAGGCTAGTCTAAGCATGAATGTGCTCCTTATGTATAGAAGTGCTTTTTGGATAACTGTAGCTCCTTAAGATTTATAATTAGTGATTGTGTACGTAAGTGTTAGTAAGAATGTCGATTTGTGGTACCACTTGCTTGTTAGTGCCTTGCATTGGTGCTTTTTGCTACGTCATAGTGTTAGTTGTTGGTTGGTAGATTAGATTGTGGCTTTAATTCCAAATATCATGTCATCATTTGTTCTTTTGATATGGTAAATTGTACATATATTATTTATGGCACCTATAGTAAGATTGATGTTTATTGTTATCATTGCAATCGCTCCAACTATTAACTCGTGGAAATTCTTGACGTGTAATCAACTTTGCAATGTTGACTCTTCAATTGTGTTTGTTTGAAGTTTGGTATTGTGGATCTCTTTGCATGTGTAGTATTTATGTTATTTGATATATTTTATGTTAAATGGTGTTTAGATCAACATCAACATCTCATTGATAATGATTATGTTTGCTCTTCTTATCGCAATGTACCGCTCATTTGTCTGTTGCAATGATACATGATATTATTGTGCACATATCAATATCTTAAATTGATAGTGGATTGTGGTCGAGAGGGTGGATAGTTTAATTGCACCTACTCTTGTACTTGCAAGACACTTTTATTCCTGATAATCAGATTGTAATTGAAGTATATAAGGAAGCTTTTTCGAGATGGCTTGGTGTGTTGCTAACGATGTGTAGACCGAAGGTTACATTGATGAGTTAGTTTTAGATCATTTATTACCCTAGTGTTAAAGTACTATGGGTATTGTTCTGAACTCTTTTATCAACTACAACATCTTGGTCTGTGTTGATATAACATTATTTTGATGCTTGGTTGATATTGAAATTGCTATGAATATTACTAGATTATCTTCACTGAATGGGATTTTTTAGATAATTGTATTATTAGCTTGTAAGTCTAGTCCAATGCGACTATATTCCTTTGTGTATACTTGGTGACATACATTTTGAGTTTACGATGAGATTATTGAGTTGGCACTCTCTACATAGTATGATTGTGTTGTATTTTCATTACTTATTAGCTTGTTCTCATACTTGAATGGTACTCACTATAATAATGTATTTAAAAAAAGGCCTTTAGTTTAGTAATCTATATGAAAATGGTGGATTGTACTAGTCCTTTATAATGCTAGATGATGTTTTTATAAGCATCTCATAGATTTTCTTCAACATTAAATGTAGATGTATGTTTTGTGATGTTGATATTTTTGTGATACTCATAGAATGTTAGGTTATCTAAGCATGATGATCGGGTGCAATATAGATTGATAGGGTACATGATATTCCCTATCCTTGTGAGCTTTTGTAGTCGTATGCTAACAAGGGATGTGTTTATGTATTCAACAGTCTCGCTTCTTGTTATTATCGAAATTTATATGCAGTTCAAGGCCACCTTGGTAGGAGATATTGGTTTGAAAAGTATTACAGCAGAAACTAGTTTTTGCTTATTTGAAACCAAGTCTTGTAGACCTAGGCTTTTGGCATCTTCTGCATCTGAATGTATAATCTACCCAATTGCTCGGCCTTCATTGTGTATTTCAATAGGTAGAATGAGATAGAGTTTATTACTCGTTGAATGTTCATGTGGCTCCCCCATAAGACTAGTAATGTTGGGTTATATAGCATAACATTATGATTGTTAACCCCAACACGAAGAAAGCAAAATGAAATAAAAAAGATGCAGGGCAAAGGCGGAAAAAAGATAGCCAAACTAAAGAAAGAATAGGAGAAAATGCCAAAAGCGCAAGGGTAACTTTAAAAGTCCAAGGCAAATGCAAAAGGAGAAATGTGCATTTTAAAATACAAAGGCGCACCCTAAAATCTTGTAAAAGAGTGCCAGGCTCTCTCCTGTGCAAATTGTAAAGATAGACGGATAGTGGAGAAAAAGCAAAAAGGATAGAAAGGAAATAGGAAAAGAGGACCTAGGCCAATGGTCAGTCATGGAAAAAGAGGATGACCGCCCAAGGAGGAGTAGGGCATGTATAAAAGCCAAAAAGTGGAATGAGAAGCTCATTCTTGTGTATGGCCAAAAGTAGCTCTCCTCTTCTTTTTCTTCTTCTTGTTCTTGCTTGCTTAAGCTTGTGCTTGAGAGAGGGAGTGTGAGAGTATGAGGGAGTGAGTGTGAGGGTGAGGGACCATGGGGTGGAGAAGCTCTCCATCTTCTCCTCTCTTTTTCTCTTCTCTTATCTTGCTCGCGGTGATGGAGCTTGGAGCTTGGAGTGGGAGGATCGAGCTTGCTTGAAGCTTGGAGCTTGGAGTGGGAGAATCGAGCTTGCTTGAAGCTTGCACTTGGATCATGGAGCTACCAGAGTGTGCGGGAAAGGAGAAAACTCCATCGGCATGAAGATAAGCTCACTACACCTGGTAGGCATGAGAGCGCGTAGGCTATGTGAGAGATAGCCATTAGCATTCGGCTTGAAACGCTTGAAGCAATAAGCGGTTCGTAGGTCTTGGTAGTTGAGCGTGAGCCCCCACTATATTTTGGTTCCATTGCCAGGACCAATGGATTCAAGCCTTGAGTGCTTGCCTGCTCCACATTGAGCATTGAAGTAGGGTTTTCCCCGAACCGATGCTTGAGATAGGTAGGAAGTGAGGGGGTTAAAGATGGTATTCAATCTCCTTGGCAAGTAGATTTTTTGCTTTTTTTAGGTTTATGTTGTGAGATAGAGTAGTGTAGGTATTTGCTTTGTGATTTGGATACATTAGAGTAGAAGAAAACAAAGAAAAACAAAGAAAATAAGCATTAGGGTTTCTGCTATCAAAACATGGAAAGAGGGTTTGATTTGCTTGTCGATTTGTACTTTGGAGGTTATTTGCTATTCCAGGGGTATAGAATCATTCATTCATGTCTATTCTTGCATTCTGGAAGTTTGTGTGACCCCTCAAGACCAAAATCATAAAAAACCAAGCATTATTTATCAAATCTGCCAAAACTACCCCTCATTTGGCCCGTCCGAGAGTGACAATCATTTTGGGCCAAACCCCACAATCAGCCCTCCGTCGGCTAACTTGGCCCATTCACATTCGGCCCTCAGCCCGGCCCACTCGGTCCTCGGCCCTCAACTGGCCGAATTTGGAACTTGGCCCAAAAACTGCAATTTTTTTAGAATTCCATTTTGGCCAGAAACTGAGTTGCCACCACCAAAATAGACTCCAAAATTTGTATAAAGCCAAAGACACATCATAGATCTATCACTAGGCTAAAATCCATAGCAAATAGTTCAAAAATTAGCTACCAGAGGTCCTCCCAATCATGCATGGTATTTACCGTAACGGCCCTTCGGGCCGGGGGAGACTACCCAACCCCCGCAGAGAGAGGCCCCCTCCACACCTCCCCCAATAGGTTGGAGACAAAATGTGCGCCGCAACAGGTCCTCCGGATTAGGCCCTAGTGTGGTAATGGCTCTACACAAGCATAGATCTTCACTTGCAAAGCAGCAAACAGAAGCCCATACCCAAACAAAGACAAACAAAGACCCTAGAACCTCAACGGGCCAATCTAGCCATCAAGGGCAAAAAGGCCACACCACAAGAACATATGTACATTGTGTTCAAACTGCGTCTAGTCGAAGCATAATGCAACATCATCAAGCTATCAATGTGAGGATGACTAGACATGACAGTCCTGACGATAGATGTACCTTGAGCAACGCTGCACAGATGACCCAAGACCTCAGTAGAGAATCCACGTCTGACTGTGCAGTTAGGGACTCAAAGGCATGTATCAGAAGGCTTGAAGCTGTAAACCAGGACCCGAAAGATGAAGACATAGTGCCACCTGCTTATCTTAGGGTCAAACTCACTGCAAAAAGAGAGCATAGTGTTGATGCTCTCATTGATGAAGGAGCAGATTTCAATATCTTGACTTATGAAGCATGAACTCTACTAGGTCAACCAGAGCTCAAACCAATTGATGCAACTCTTAATTCTTACGGGGAACACCCACAAGCACTTCTAGGGAAGTGCAGAATCCTTATAACTATTGAAACGGAAAGCTTGCCAATACTGTTCTATATTCCTCCAAATAGCAAGAATTGTGGAAAGGAAATCCTCCTAGGAAGGCCCTTCAAAAAGGCAATGAAGTGTGAAGCCAACTATATAGCACAGAGGATACACCTAACACTACCATGTGTGAGGATAATCACGACTTTTAGCAAGGGTGATCTCACCAAACCTCGAGGGAAGGGCAAGGAGCATTTTGACATACCAAGCAAGCCTAGTAATGAGAGAGCAAGGAGTTGTTGAAAGAGTTGATACAAGCGCAGGTTGAACGGAGAGAACCAGTGATGAGTGAGGTCATACTTGAAACAAAAAGGTTAGGAGACAAGGCCATGGATAGAGTTTGGACTTACAAATATCGTAGAAGACCACGAAAGAAGCCCAAGCCTTATAGACGAAGGCATTGATGGAGAGCTAGCACAACGCCACGATGGATATCCAAGGCGTTGCTTCATGCTCAAGGGTATTATGCAGGCAACCACCTCTGTCAGAAACCCAAATTATATCAAAAGCAAAGAGGCGTAGAAGAAAACATAAACGAAAATCCAAGTCTCAAACCAAAAATATTGGAGTGATTGAGCCCCTCACGATTGAAATCAAGAAACCAAACATGACCTATCAAAAATTAGATCCTCGGCCTAGCGTGCTTAGCAAGTAGATATCAGAGGTAACTGTCGAGCGTGCACAAGGTCCACTAGTGCCCAAGGAGCCTTTGACTTCCCAAGAGGATAATGAGCACCACAGGCACAACATTGCTCATGATAAGGCTGATTGCTCAACAAAGCTAATGACAGAATCGTCTAACAATCACAAGCAAATTCTCCAGTCAGTGCCAAGCCCACGTAGGAGTCCCAAATCTCCTACATCCTCTTCACCTAAATGGACACGGAAAGCACGGTAACAGCAGCCTTGTGCCGCTACTCAACCTACACAAGTGAATGCGCAAAGGGCAACAAAAGACATGACCACTTCTGATCTACCTAAGGACTTGACACCGCAGTCTACCAATGATAGCCAATCCACTGAACTAGCCACCACTACTTCCAATCAATGACCACAGCAGTAACAACCTTTGGCCGTGACAACACCCATTGCGGAACATGTCCTTAGCAATTCACCTTTGGAAGAGATGTCACAACAAACATCCTTGACATCTCCAATCCTTCCAAAGCACCTAAAGCCTAGGCTTGAGGATAAATCTCTCGAAGACTTGGCCAAAGAAATGGCGCATCTAACCAATGAACCAGAGATGAAGTGCATGGTGAAGCTTAATCACAAGCTGACAGCCATCACACGTGCATATGTCCATGTGGACATCGGAAGGCCAACACCAGAGCACACAAAGCTCATAGCTGAACCACTGACTTGGTATGAGCAGCAACATGTTTGTTTTTTCTATGCAACTATTGTTGAAGAAGTCATGAAGGACATCCCAAAAGCCACAGCTAGAGAATTGCGCTTGATACCCTCATTTTATACAGCTCTATGTGAGACAAACAAGGAAAAGCTTGAAGCAATCAAACGAAAAGGGAAAGGACAAGGTACCTTTGCACAAAATTGGTACTCCAACCAAAGTTTTGGCAGCCAAAATTGGCCATCGACTAATGACACTTGCTGAGCAAAGGAAAGCCCTTTGGACATCAATACATGATTCCACGTACGTTGCCCCGATCTCATTGAGAGTGTTGGCAACTGCCCATGATGTCCAGCTTTCTACCACTGTCCGAAAACATCCCTTGTATGATAAAGTGCTTCTAGAAGAAGATCTACACGTGGCTAGCAGGCTAGGAGTAGGGAGCATGATACTTGATGTCAGCGCATATGTCTTCTGCATCACTTAAGACCCTGCAATCCTAGATCTCTATGCTTCCCATCAATACAACCCTGACTTCTTGAATTGGTTTCTTCCAAGCCTACATGACAAAAACCCTAAACCATCTCATGGTTCTATACTAGAGTCACCCAAATCTCCTGAGCAAGAGAATAACAGCTCTAAATACAACACTCACCTTGACAAGAAGCAATGGAGACAGGTTCTAATAGATAAGGATAAAAATCTAGAGCAAATACCTAACCAGGAGCAACTGTCAATGCAATCAAATGCGGGGCTGAACAGAGGAGAATTAGCTGGATAGCTAGACTCTCCAAAAAGAGAGGTAGTTGAACCCTCACAACCTAGCAAAGCTGTTCAACCTAGTGAGGCCGTAGCAAAATCCCATGACGACATGCCACTGAAAGAGAATGCTAGGGCCCAACCGAGCACATCAACTACTGACCTAGTTCAGGATCCTGAGTCCTTAAAGGATACACCTCTAGTGCCCAAGAGAAAGAGAAGAAAACAACGAAAACAACGACAGTTTTGCAAGCTACTACAGACGACAAGAAGATTGGGACCAAGAGTACTGAAGAGATGATGAACAAAGCGTATGGTTCATCCATAGATAAACCCATTGCCATCTCTCCTAACATCAGTGAAATCTCAGATACATCCATGTGTTCTAATAAATCAAAGCAACTATTACCGTCAACTGTTGCTTGCGACACTCAATTCACTGATAGAGAAACTCTCATTGATCAATCAAGAGTGGATACAACACTGTCACAACAGGATGCTAAGACCATGCCGGTCACATCTGAGGAGAACCATGACACAACTACCATAAAGCCTCAGGAGAAACATGAAAACCTCGAAGGCATAAACAATCCTGGCATTGATCAATCTTGCTCATCTAGGCCTGAGCCCCCAGCTATGCTAAAGCCTAAGGAAACCCTTAGAACTTTGCATGAGATAGCAACCAAGAAAGCCCTCATAGAACATAGAGATGTGGCAGAGTGCTTGACCAAGTGGGACACTAAACTGAAATTATTCGCACGTGTCTATGTTCATGCAAACATGGGCACATTCCCTAGAGAGCAGCTTGAGGAATATTTGCCTTATCTGCTATCGTGGGAAGAGCAAGAATATCTTGATGGACATTATGACAAGCTCTTACATGAACGTAAGCGACTCATCTCTGACGAGGAGGCTGACGAACTATGCTTAACCATGACATTTAATGGAATGCTCTGCCAGCCAAATCTCTTAGAGATAGAGCAACTAAAGCGACAATCAGAGGGTAGAAGCCAATTTGAAAAACGTTGGTTTGAAAACCGCACTACAATGGCCGAACTTGGAGCCCAAATCATGACAGTCTCAGAGGAGCGACTGGCCAAATGGCGGTCCCAAAGAGACCCGACCTATGTGGCACCAACTTCATTTGGAGTTCCAGCTACAGTTCGAGGTATGGACCTAGCTGGAACTAGCCTAGAGAGCCCTTTGATTGATAAAGTTCTCACTGAGGAGGAGCTACATGTTTCCAGTAGGACTCCGACAAGGCACCATGCTACTCGATGTTACCAAATATTTATTATTGCTAAGTAGGCTACCACAGAAGCTAGATATGTGTGCCACACTCGAGTACAATCCTGAGTTCTACAATTGGTTTCTATCCTCATGGAGTGACATGGTTTCATGAACATGTACATAAATAAACAACGTGTTTTGTGACTGTGTAAATAAGCAAAGGCCAACACACCCCATGAGCAATGATGACTAAGTGCAGGTGATACGCATCAAGTCAAAACTAAGGGATTCAGATTGGCGATGTCTTGTTTAGCTGGACATTTTCATTATGGTTGAAGCATGTGACTTGCATGTACTCTCACACCTTTCCAAGTGAATGCAAAATGGCACAGGTCAATGCCTAGAAGCGTTTAATATCCAAGTCACCACAAGACCACCAACCCCACAAAGAACCATTATGGAGGAAGTGACAGGAATACCAAGAAACAAAAGCCATGACGGAAGTGCCACTTGATGAGAACCCAAGGACACCTCTGCAGAAAGCACATATTGTAACTGAGCATGGCCAAAGCATAATCATCTATTACCTCCTCCTTCTTGGCCAAACTCTATGTTCAGGCAACAGCCACGCTCTCAACAAGGGCGAACGTCTCTTCATCATCCAGGATTCAATTCGCAAGATGTTTTGCCCTTGTCCATGCACAGCTCACTCCAAGTCCTACCTCAATTGTTGGATGTCTCACATGTTACAAAGAGGTTTGCAAAATCTCAAGTGTATCTCTTCATCTCAACAACAATTCCTCTAGCATCAAGGCCGGTGACACAACCATCTCTGTAATATCCATTCTTCATAGCCTTTGGATCCCAACATTTCTCAATCCAAATGAAAGGCTAACAGCCTCAATGTCTGGCATTGATTATATTCATTTTTTTCACCCAAAAAAAGGGAAAAAAAAGAAAAAAAAAAGCACACACGATCACAGCACCGCACCTAGGGGTCCTCAAAGTAGGTACGTCCAGTGACCTTGGTCGGCTGGCTTCGTCCCTAATTCCCTAGCCCTTGGTACATCCCCCACAATTGTTCAGGGCACATCAAGGGCAAGACATACCTAGGGAGCTCACCTCGCCTATGGTTAGACCTGTCACCCTGAACCACTTGCACAATTATTTTGCACTCCATCTCAATGCCATTACAATCAACAGTGGTAAGCAAGGCATGAAGGACAATGGAAAAGTACACCATACTTTTCAAGCACTACAAGTAGCCACTAGCTACCAAAAGCTAAGACATCAAGGAGCTCAATTATGCTACATTGCCTTGACAAGACCATAATGATGCCTCAAGCAATCTTCAAGTGTACTCCCCGTCTTCATCAACAAATTTTTCCATCAATTTAGCCCCTTGCTTCACTGACCCATTGCTATACAAAGAACCAAGCCGACAGTCTTCTAACTAAGTAATACCTAAATACGCACGTATACTCACTTAATATTCACACTATGACATATACACGGTTTGGGTCCTCAAGTGCAGGACAATACTCCAGGCTTGCTTAGAGTTTGACCTGTCTCCCAAACTAATCAAAATATGTCTTGTGCACGATAAGAAGACTAGCACTACCCCTTAGGGAGAGACCACATGAGAGGTTTTTCAATTGCAGGTATTGAAGACTCAAATGAAAGCGTCATCAGCTCTACATCAACACTCAACTCTGAACTCTTGTCCTTTACTTCAGCATGCAAGACCACCAGAGAATCATCACGAGCAGAATCCACCATGAGCATCCCAAGAACACCAACACCCGTGCCAGCTATAAGTAACCATTCCTAACAAAGAGTAGCCCTATCGCCACCTACAACAATCATATCACCAGCCAATTAGAACAGCAAAGTGCCACCAACGACCTTCATCTGCACCAACATCAGAACTCCTCCAAGGCAAACCACAACAGTCCCTTCCACCCACGTCTTCGGTGCAAGCTTCGCATGCTACCTTTGACGAAGAGTGCCATGGGATTGGCACTCGTCTAGGAGAGGGGTAATGTTAACCCCAACACGAAGAAAGCAAAATGAAATAAAAAAGACGCAGGGCAAAGGCGGAAAAAAGGTAGCCTGACTAGAAAAGAGGAGAAAAGACCAAAAGCACAAGGGCAACCTTAAAAGTCCAAGGCAAATGCAAAAGGGAACATGTGCATTTTAAAATACAAAGGGTGCCAGGCTCTCTCCTGTGCAAATTGTAAAGATAGACGGGCAGTGGAGAAGAAGCAAGAAGGATAGGAAGGAAATAGGAAAGATGACCTAGGCCAATGGCTGGTCATGTAAAAAGGGGATGACCTCCCAAGGAGAAGTAGGGCATGTATAAATGCCAAAAAGTGGAATGAGAAGCTCATTCTTGTGTGTGGCCAAAAGTAGCTCTTGTCTTCTTCTTCTTATTCTTCTTCTTATTGCTTGCTTGAGCTTGTGCTTGAGAGAGGGAGTGTGAGAGTGTGAGGGAGTGAGTGTGTGAGGGTGAGGGACCGTGGGGTGGAGAAGCTCTCAATCTTCTCCTCTCTTCTCTTCTCTTATCTTGCTCGCGGTGATGGAGCTTGGAGCTTGGAGCAGGAGGATTGAGCTTGCTTGAAGCTTGCACTTGGATCGTGGAGCTACCGGAGTGTGCGGGAGAGGAGGCAACTCGATCGGCATGAAGGTAAGCTCACTACACCCGGTAAGCATAAGAGCGCATTGGCTATGTGAGAGGTAGCCATTAGCATTCGGCTTGAAACGCTTGAAGCAATAAGCGGTCCGTGGGTCTTGGCGGTTGAGCGTGAGCTCCCACTACAATGATGCTCATCTCCAAGACAGCACTAGACGTATTGTTGTGTTTCAAAGTCTATTGTTGGTTTTAGATTATTGTGTGTTGCAAATGGAAATCTTTACTTGCATTTTCCATGGCCACTAACACTAGCTATATAGTAGGTGCAACGACATGAGTCATTTTGTTGAAACAAGGATCATTTAGTCTTTTTGTCGAACTACATCGATCATCATTTGATAGAATATATGTGTAGATCTTGTTTGATGTATCGTCAATGTCTACATCATGCAACCATAGGACGGCATGTGTGTGAAATGAGTCCCTATGTTGAATCTCATGCCTAATTACATGATGTTGAACATGTCATACATGAGTAGCTTTTCCAATGATATATTGATTGAAAAATAGGTGAAACTTGGTGTGAAATAGGATAGCACACTCGACAAGGCAATCTTTCCATGAGAATTCTGGATTAAATTGCTTTGCAATGGTTTCCAATGTATTGATCTCAACGCACCTTGCATTGGTCACCTTATCAATAATGAACGTAAGAAAAAAGTGAGGCATGCCCCACATGTCCACCATTGTGATAAGATCCTTCAAGTTACACTAGTACCAAGAAGAGAACTCTGATATTGATACAAGAATGTTATAGCAAAGTATATGCTGGACACACATCATGTGATAAAGGAAAAAAAGAATTTGGAGGTTGACGAATTCGGTTAGCTTTTGAACCAAAAGAATTAACAATAGAAAAGCTTTAAAGTTTTTTAAAACAAAAACGAAAAAGAAAAGATTTAATCTTTTTAAGCTCATGTCATGTATGAGGAGGGATAAAAAACTATAGAAGGGAGGTAAACTAAGAGTTAGGGGCCCTTCTTTGATTTTGTTGAAGTCATGAGTGTGAGGAGAGGAGGGTCACACCCAAGTTTTTGGAGAAGAGTTTACAATTCTTCAAACTTCTACAATCATGGTGCGAATAGCTAGATGTATCACGACCATTGAAATTTGAGGTATTGAGATTATATGTGCGCCTTATACTCAATGCATAGAAGTATCCTAGTATTATGATTGTGTCTTGATTGTTTATTATTTAAAATGTGTTATATTTGAATGTGAAATGTGGTTATTTTTCAAACTCAAAGTCTTTGTTTTATTATTTTGTGGTCATAGATGCTCTACATTGTGTGCTCTCAGTGTATTTAAGGCTACAAGAGGTGGTGTAGTTTTTTTTTTTTTCAGGATTGGTTCGCTAGGGTTTGGTTGTGTATTGTTGAAGTGCCAGTTGGGTTTTAGTAAGTAGACAAAGTCATTCACTTAACTGGCACTCCTAATCATCTCGTTTTCGGGTTGTGTGAGAGCGGATTCTCTTTGCTCGCCACTCATGAAACAACATCATAGTCACAATACATCATCAAACTATTGCCTCACAAGCAAGTAATAGATATACAAAACAAATGCAAGTTTTGACTATTTTATCAAGCATTATCCTCATTCTTGCGTACCAACAACACATAGTTGACATCATAGTGGCAAAATGTGTACCTTGTTGTGCAAACAAAGACTGAAACAAGCACGTAGTGGCCCTATGGCCAGGACTACACAAAAAGGATTTCGTACATTGAATTATTATAACTATACCTTCTAAGCAACATCGATGTCTCTATCTTAGTTGCCAAAATAATAATAACATTGGATCGACGATCAATTCTTGACAATCATTTGGTATATTGGAATGATACATATCTTGCTTATTCATCCACCAAACTTTAACTCGACAATATCTACCATTGTTGATGTATTTGCATTTAATGTGATGCATAATAAAGTTATCCAAAAATACATCACAACAGTAGAACATCCACATCCAAAGACAGGTCTTGCATGCTTAGTAAGCAATCAATTGAAAGGATTCTAAAACAACATCATGAAAGATCCCCATTCATGACCCAATGCTACAAACAAAAAATGAAGTAGGTTATAATTGTGAAAGATCCATGTTCTTGACCCAATGCTACAAACAAAAAATAAAGTAGGTTATAATTTGGCTGGGTTCGATAATATAGTCGAGCCCAACCCACGACAAATATTTCAACAGGTTGACCAATATGAGTTTTCATGTCTCATCCTACAGGACAACAGTTGGCTTCTACAAAGAACAACAACATCCAAAATAGATGGCTTACCTCAACAAGCTCATCCTGCTTAGATATCACCTTGGACAATGTACTATTCCCATTTTTCTTTCCACTTGGACATGGCACATATGACGGTAACATGTATCTTAGTGAATACATTAAGATATACAAGTCAATAATATTCTTTGTTTATATCTTACACAAGCCTTACATCCTAATCTTATACCAACTAAAATAAGTTGTATTGATTGCAAACAGCATGAGCAATACTTGCTTGCGAAGAGACATCAAAAACTATAAGCGAGCAAACAAGAACACGATGTAGTTATGGTTTATCACCAGATTTAGAACAAAGTGACTGCCCTTTATTTGTAATCTTGGACAACTCTTCCATATCACACGCTAGGGATATTTGTGCATCATGTATGCATGTGGAAAAGAAGGCACCTTAGCCCAATAAACCTATACGACTCCTAGATGATCATGATGATCAATCATTGTGTTTTTAGAATGCCCTCCACATTAGCAAGGAAGGAATCTATAAGCATAGTCGAGCGCTTCGACATCATCCATATTATTGTCTTCTTTCCCTACAACAATGTCTCCATATTCATCCATTACTATAGCTTTAATGTTTAACAAACCCTCCACATAAATGATGGTAGCTATTTAGCATCTTCTCACCACAAACAGTGGCCCCTTCCAAGACTTTGATAAATGACTATCTCAAACAATGTACAGCTACCTTAATCATGTTCTGCTTGCTTACTCCACATAGTGTCCACAACTTTCATTATGCTTTGCCCTTTGACCTTAGTAGCACCATTTTCTTATAGGCTACACCATATTGATTCATGATATGTGAATACAAGTTTTGGCTTTTGCAGTTCATGAGCTCTCTCCTCAATACTTTAGTTGCATTATAATCTACCACCTTCTAACGAGCTAGTAGTGCCTCTTTGTTTCCTGCTCCAGCTTTTGTGCAAGCTTCCACCTCAATTTTATAATGAGATGATTGTGGACAATAGCTAGAGTCTTCTGTGAAGCCACCAATCTTCAACATCCATTTATTGAAAAACTTGTTGACTCAGTTCTCTTGGAAAATCGCAAAGAGAACCATAATCTTCTTCTTCTTTTTGCGAATAGCCAAAATTGGCAAGTGTAATAGAGAAGAATTTCAAACGTAAGGTTTCTCTTGTGAGCTCATAATATGACTGATAAATGGTTTATGAGGCCATCTAACATGTAGATAAACTCCAATTGTAATCCTTGATTTATCCACAAAAGTATCACCTTTATATATCCACAAAAGGATGATAAATTGACCTTGTCTTCATCTTCTATGACTTGAATACAAGAGAATCTCCATGATTAGAAGCCTTATTGACCAAGATTTCAAGTTGAGCTCATAATACTCTATTGTACATAGAGTTCAAGAGAGGATAATCCATGAATTCTTTGAAACTAGGGTTGAATCTTCATGAAATCTTGATTCCCTGGACTTTATCACAACATAGAGTTCAAGAGAGGATAATCCATGAATTCTTTGATACTAGGGCTGAATCTTCATGAAATCTTGACTGTTTGTACATAGAGTCCAAGAGAGCATAATCCATGAATTCTTTGATACTAGGTTTGAAGCTTCATGAAAATCTTGATTGCTTGAACTAGTAGATAAATCCTTGGAGTGTTTTAGGCCAAAAGCCCTTTGAAAGAATCAAGATAAGTCCAAGATTTTGAGGCATACGCTCTGATGTCCTATTATACCTCTATAGCTAGGTTGAAATGAAGCTTCAAGAGTAAAGAATGATTCAATGTCACTTACTTGAGGTATGAGAAAGCTTTTTAGAGCTCAATGGAGTAGAAGCCCCATAAAATCTTCAAGAAATTGACAATAAATCATTGTTGTCCTAAAATCTTAGCAAGGAGGAGAGAGATTCACCATAATTGAGCTCCAATCCCTAAAGAAATGGCTTCATCTTGTTGAGTAATCACCAAGGGGCACTAGAACCACCGTTGGATACATCAGAGAGAAGATACAAGCTAGAGATGGTTGTTGCATACCTGTCCATGATTTACGGCACGTGGCACTAATCCTAGTTTATCTAGTACTCTATCTCTTGCAAATGGAGTAGGGAGTCATGCTTATGTTGCTTGAGCAATATAAGCCATGGAAAAACATATGAGTATGAATCAACCATGGAAGCTTGAAACCAAGCTAAGAGAAGAAAGAGAAACCCTTGTTTAGCCAAAAGTAACATTGCTTAAGCTTCTTCTAACCCCTATTAACTCTAGTTAGTCCAACAACCTCCAAAATAGGCCTTTTAATGACCACGAGCTACTAAAATGTCTAAGAAATTGCCATTCTTCTTTAGATCTTCTCTATGATCCTCAAAGTTAGTCACGACTTACTACAAAGAACCTTGGCTAGTCACGGTCTCGTGACGCTGCACGTCCACCACTGTGAACCTAAGGGCGGAGTTACTCACCAAGAATTTGATCTCATTAGTCAGCATCATTAGGAATTTGTTTTCCATTGTGTGCGTCTTTTTGTTTGCATTTTGCATGACGCACAAGCACATGTAGTTAGGCTAGGTTTAGTTCTTCAGTGCATTCATAATTTTTGTGTGGACATTGTTTGACTGGTTGCATATCATGGATTCGACATTGCATTTGATCTCAAATAATGAGTGGATGAGCACGAAGCTCTATTCCAAAGTATATTTTTGTTAGGGCACATTGCGTGGAAGAACAGGTTCATATGAACAGAATGACCATTTTGAAGATTCCAAGGATGAGTACACCATGCAAGAAAAGAAGGATGAAGGAAATTCAAAATTGGAATAAAGGGATATTTGGACCATCAAAGTGCTTTGGTACTAAGTGGAGGAGCCTGGAGTAATGATCATCAATTTCAGTAGCTATTGGTCAATGATGACTATGGGAGTTTGTTCTTCAGGGTTGCTTGCCAAGCATAGACTTGTGTGGAGAAGATATGATTTGTGGAAAGAAGCAGAAAGTCATACATGATGCCAATGGAAATAAGAACACTGTCAGACAGTCATCATCATAATGTACATACAGGGAACTTGGCATGATGCCAATATGGCAAGTTTCATGCCTTGTTCAATTTTGGGGACTTCAACTCTGACACTGGTGGCCTTGTTGCGGCATTTGAACCCAAGCCCCTCCCAATGACATCACCTTCTTCCACAAACCCTTGGGCCACTAATGCGATGGCTGCCTTGTTATTGATTTCATAACTCGGGAGTTTGGATTGCCTTGTTTAAATGCATATTTGCAATCTGTGGGATTAGATTTTCTAGGGTGGAGCTTCGTCACTTGGATTCCCTAGGGGTTTAAATGAACCTCTCTCAACTACACCATTTCTTGGTGGAGGACTTGGAAGTATTAGCACTTGTTGTAGAGGCTCCTTCCTCCAATGGAAGTGTTCTTGGAAGTAGTTCCATAACAAGTATTCATCCTGAGAGCAGCTCAGGCCTGATGTCAAACTATGCCTATTCTTGTAGCTCTCATGTGACAGACTTAAACATGGCTGAGGCTTTGACTCATAACCCTCCTCGAATTCGGACAGCTCCTCGGTCAGCTGTTGTGGAAACCCAAAGATTGGAGGAGGTTGCCTTGAAGCAGTTCCGACAGGTGATTTCGGTGACTCCAGCTCTACCTAAGATAATGAGTTTGGCGGACAAGAACATATCCAAGTCTTTGCAAATTGCGTCCCATCAGGTCAGTTGACAAGCTCTATTTAGATGAATTCTTCTCACCGACCTCTTATCCCTGGTAGACCAGATAGCACTCCCGTAACTCCCCATAACGATGGCGTTACAGTTTAAGCAAACCCAAAATCTGACCGGGGCAATGGTTCTCAAGATTGGACGAGGGAGAAGCATCAGCTACAGTAGGGATGAACGAGCGCATAGTAGACATCCGGTTACTGGCTGTGGAGGATATGATATGGCCTACTATGATTCTGCTCCTCTCCGAGAAGGATTAATGGCGTATAGACAGTTCATTTATGAGTTGGAAGATGATGCGTCACCTTCTGAGGTTGAACGCAGATATGAATAATACAAGAACGAACAGACAAAAACACTTATTTTGAGCAGAACAAACATGAAGATTGGTTGCGTGAGAAATACGATCCTTCTTGTTTAGAAGCAGTTCTACAAAGGTGGAACGAAGCATGCAAAGTGGCTGCTAGCGAGTTCATGGCAGAGTTGGGGTCTGGCTCTCTTGACACAAGCCCTAGTTTTGTTGGGAATAGTATGCAAGAAGGACATGCATCTGGTGAAGATACTGAAGAGACTCAAAGGAAGAGGAAGCAACTTTTATGGGGTCTCTTGGCTGGGAAGAGAATGTTGAAGGTAGGATGACGACGAAGAAGACGAACAGAAATGGTGGCTTCAATTGCTTAAGTTATGAAAAGCTTAAAGCTCCTAGCCCTCCTTGAAGATCTCCCATCAAATTCTATGAGAGTGTCTCTTGAGTTCAAGCTTTGAGCTCCTCGCCCCCTTCAAAGTTCTCTCCATCACTCACATTCCACCTTCTTCTCTTCTCTCTCACATCGAGATTACGACCTTGTCTTCTAATTGGCCAGTGATGTTTTGCTTTCTTTAAAGAGACATGGTGAATTTCTGTACAACGGCCTCATCATCTTTGCTACCCGTTTCTTGTTGACGACAGAAGTTGAGAGTGAATTCATGTATTAAGGAGATGTGAGCTGTGTTTTGTATGGCTACAAGCTTTTTATGGTAGAGCCCCTCAATACCAAGTGAGGGCTGGGATTGTAGTGCATCTTTAGAGCCCCTTCATGGGGCTACAATTGTAGTGCTTCTATTAATTTTTAGGGTTAATAAGTTTACCACTTTTTGTCTGAAAATGTTTTATGAGATCTTCACTCATAAGATTAAGGGACCAATAAAGTGGCACCCCCCAAACTTCAAAGCACACACACCCGAGTGAATAAACACACCCACACCTCCAATGGAGTGAGAATAGCACCCAAGTGAATAAACACATCCAACATCCCAATTGAGTGACAATCAAGTGAGAGACAATAGCAACTAACACTAGTAAGCACGCCTTTGTCAGAGCACATCATCAAGTGAATAATAGCAACTGAGACATGCAAGCAAGTACACATTTGCCAAGGTAATTGCCTTACTAGTAGATGTGAAATGGGTTGCTCTCTCCGTATACAACATCGACCGACAGGCAGCATACAAGCCCCACAGCTCTACTCTTCTGAGAGTACCCTCGCAGAACAAGCCAATGATTAGTATTCGACATTCTAAACTCCCCAGAGCTACCAGGGGAGCACTCCAAAAAGTAGGACACGTTGCGGTCTCTTGGCTAGGAAGAGAGCGCTGAAGGTAGTGAGCTGACAGACCGAATGGTGACAAAGAAGACGAACAGAAATGGTGGCTTGAATTGCTTAAGCTATGAAAAGCTTAAAGCTTTGATTTTCCATAAACGTATCAAGGAATAAGGAAAAGCTAAAGGTTAAAAAGCCTGTGTTTTTTTGAAAAACAAAAAGCATACCTAACATATGAAGGGATTGAAAAATCTATAAAAGGGAGGCCCTAGGAGAGCCTTATGGTGGGGTGGGGGGTCATCAAGTTCTATGGGAGTGGCTCTTGAGCTTGAGTTTTGTGCTCTTAGCCTTCCTTGAAGATCTCACATCAAATTCTATGAGAGTGTTTCTTGAGTTCGAGATTTGAGCTCCTTGCCCCTTTCAAAGTTCTCTCCATCAGTCACATTCCACCTTCTTCTCTTCTCTCTTTGCATTCGCCTTGTATCTAAACTTCTTCTTCTGGATAATTATTTTGCATTAAGTACTCTTCATCTTTTTTTTGCACCCATCTCACAAAGCGTTCCTACAGTGAGCGACTTTCACAAACTCCCACGCGTATTCCATGCAACATCTAGTGAACCCGACATGAAAGCGTCGCTTCTGATCATCGAGATGGGAGATCCGCCTTCAATATTGGCTACTTCTTCCTTTTCAACCCATGAGATAAAGACTTTGTTTCAAACTCTTTCTTCAATCATTTTGATGCAAAATCAACAGATGCAGTTATCTATACAGCAGCAGCAGTAATAGCAATTACATCGGCAGCAGTTGGATCAACAATGACTGTTGCATCAAGAACAGGAGCATACGCATGGTGCGACTAAGGCGATCGAGGTTGTGGTTAATGAACAAAAATTATTTTATGACCGGAATTTTTTAGCCTATATTAAAGCCATTGAAAGCCAGATGCGCTTCTTCAGAGTTTCGACCAACTGGAGCAACTATTTCTTACGGCTTGTCACACCTACTTTGCAGGTTAGAGTGACAAATTTGTTTATACATGACTCTAACTGAAATTATTTCAAGAAAGTGCTCCAAGATGAATATTTTCTAGATGATTATGGTATTTCTACAGGAAAGATATTCAAAGAGTGGGTTTATTAGCCCAACAAAGAACTTGTTGCTTTTGAATTGTTGCGGGAGTTTGAAGAGCGATACAACCAATTGGATGTACTAGAGCAAAGAGCTCTGAACTCAGAGAACGTGGAGCTATTCTTACAGGTGGCTAATCCTACACTTCAAGATGATTTGAGAGAGTTTCTAGAGGATTGTATGCAACCTATGGGATTGAAGACGAATTGGCAGGATGCTATCAATGCGGTTTCTACATTGATAAAGAGGCGGAGATGGAAGGCTTGCTTACAAAATGAGATGCAGTCACCACCAACAATGGCTTCTCCTACCACGATCATAATTTATATGCAGGGAATTTGACACAATGCCATGGCAAGTTTCCTGCCTTGTTCAATTTTGGGGACTTCAACTTTGACACTAGTGGCCTTGTTGCGGTATTCGGACCCTAGCCCCTCCCAATGGCATTACCTTCTTCCACAAAACCTTGGAGCACTACTGCGATGGCCACCTTGTTATTGATTTCATAACTCAGGAGTTTGGATTGCCTTATTTAAATGCATATTTGCAATCTGTGGGATCAGATTTTAAGACAGGGGCCTTCTAGGGTGGTGAGCTTCATCACCTGGACTGTCTGGGGGTTTAAATGAACCTCTCTCAACTGCACCATTTCTTGGTGGGGGACTTGGAAGTATTGATATTTGGTGCTTAGCACTTGTTGTAGAGGCCTTCCTCCAATGGAAGTGTTCTTGGAAGTAGTTCTACAACATGTATTCATCTTGAGAGCAGCTCAGGCAGCTTGTTATCACATGTTTCTATTGTGCCTATTCCTGTAGCTCTTGTGACATCCTTTGATATGGCTGAGGCTTTGACTCAGAATCCTCCTCAAATTTGGACACCTCATCAGTCAGCTATGGAATCCCAAAGATTGGAGGAGCTTGCCTTGAAGCAGTTCTAACAGTTGATTCCAGTTACTCCAACTCTACCTAAGACAATGAGTTTGGCGGACAAGAACAAATCCAAGTCTTTGCGGTGGCCAGTTAATTTAGGGGTAAAAATTCCCATCAGGTCTAGTCATTTGACAAGCTCTATTTAGATGAATTCTTCTCACCGACCTCTTATCCCTGGTAGACCAGATACTCCCAAAACTCCCCAAGGGAAGCTACTATTTCGAAAGTCTAATAAAGATGGTGTAATAGTTTCAGCAACCCCAAAAACTGTTCGGAGCAATGGTTCTCAAGATTGGACGAGAAAGAAGCATCAACTACAATAGGGATGAATGAGCACATAGTAGACATCAAGATACTGAGTGTGGAGGATATGATATGGCCTATTACAATTATGCTCCTCGTCGAGAAGGATTAATGACGTATAAACAGTTCATTTCTAAGTTGGAAGATGATGTGTCACCATCTGAGGTTGAACGCAAATGTGAAGATATAAGAACGAGTTCATCCCGACTCAGAAAAAAACTTATTTTGAGCAAAACAAACATGAAGACTGGTTGCATGAGAAATACGATCCTTTTTGTTTAGAAGCAATTATACAAAGGAGGAATGAAGCATACAAAGTGGCTGCTAGTGAGTTTATGGTAGAGTTGGAGTCTGGCTCTCTTGACACAAGCCCTATTGGAGGTAAAGGCACCTCCACCTATCCACCCATGTATTACTACACTAACAGTACCCATGCTTGCATACTACAAGCGATGGGTGCTCGTCATTGTCACTTTATTATTTATTATTTTAGTGACAAATGAATAAAGGGAAGGCCGGTCACACATTGTGACTATTGAAGTTCCCATTTTGTTTCTCTCTCTTTCTTGCTCTTGCTCTCTCGCCATAGCTCTTCCAAGCAAGCTTCGATCCTTCTCACCTTTCAATTGGTATATCAGAGCTTTCTTGCTTGACACTTACAGCTTTTGTGCCAATGGGAGCATCTTTGGATGCTTGACAAACATTGAGTAGGCGGCTTATGCTATTGAGCATTTTGGATACTTGAGACTAGGATCTTCACTTGGATATTACATGGTTGATATGCCGTGGTCCTCACAGATGTACTTGGGTTGATTTGGGTTTGCACTTTTTGAGCATACACCTATTTATGTCAAGTCTTGCCAGTGTTGTGTACACTTTGCCCTATTACACAGGGGGTGTGCCAGCTTACTGACGGATTCATTTAACATGCTTGGGTGTTTGCTCAATGCCTGTATGAATGTCACATGCTGATTTATGCATGCTTGATGCTGGTTATGCTTTGACAATCAGTGGTTGACTTGATGCATTCATTTTGCCTACAGTTTGCTCTCATTGTATACCTGGATGTAATTTATTACAACAAGCATTTATGTATGAACTGACATGAAATTTTCATGCTGAATCATCCTAATTTTATGTATTTTTTATGGTACTTGATGGAAAGCATCATTAGCTATCAGTTCCTAGTCATTTTGCCTTGGTATCGATGGTATTTTGACTGTTTACATTAGAAAATAGCAAGCGATTTTGAATCGTTTTCACTATTTTAGCTTGCAGTATGGCATCTTTTTCCACTGACAATGCTATCTTCAACATCACTAAGCTTGATGGTACAAATTATGCCTATTAGAAGAGCCAAGGTTGACAGGTATTGGTTCAAAAATCGCAGATAAAACCACTAAGGTTGTATGGAGAGTAGCTTAAAACCATGATTGATGACGAATGGATGGAGCTTAATGAGTTATGCAAGTCCACCCTCAACTTATCTCTCACTAAACATGTGCATTACAATGTGGTTGAGGAAGCACAGAGTGCTTGGCAGCTTTGGGATAAGATCAAGGACCTCTACGACAAGCAAAGTCCTACAAGTCAAATGTATTGGCTGAAACAGCTTATGGATCTCTGCATGAAAGAGAATGTGACCATGTCAGCTCATTTGAGCTAGTTCCATGCTATTCTTAAGAACTTGGTTTCGCGGGCATTGATTTCAAAGAGGATGTCACTCCGTTGTTCTTACTTGGAACTCTTAATGAGTCTTGGGATATATTCCCCACTACCTTATATGTTTCTGCCACTACTCTGAAGCTATCTAATGTTGAGAGCTCTCTTATGCAAGAAGAGATAAACCGTAAGAATCTGGATGCCTCTCGTGTGTCTCATGCTTTGACAGTTAGAGGCCGACGTTACGGAAATGCAAAGAATGATTTTGGTGATGGTCATGGATGGGATTCATAGAAATCTTAGCCCAAGTTGCGTGGCAAGTTGCGTAGTGTCTCGTGGGAGAAATGCAAATCTGACTTGTCAACATTGTGAAAAGAAAGGCCACAGTGTCATGAATTGTACAATGGAAGGCGCAAAGACAAGGGGAAAGAGAAAGTGCATGAAAAGACTTCTAGTTGCAGCATAGTACTTGCTAAATCAAGTGTTAAAATTGAAGAGATCAATGTTTTGCAGCCCGAGGATAGTGATGGGGATTATATCATTGCAGTAGCTTCATCTAGTACTTCGTAAATAACAAAGATACACTCTATATATGCACAATGTTGGCTCTTAGACTCAAGTGCATCCTTTCATGTGACACCTTGCCGATGGTGGTTCCATTCATACCATCCTATTTCGGGTTCTGTGCGCTTGGATGATGACAGGTCTCTTGACATTGTCAACATTGGTGATGTTAGGTTGCATTTTTCTTCTGACAGCAGTTTTGTTATGCACAATGTACGTCATGTACCTACATTGACACGCAGTCTCATGTCCACTGGACAGCTTGATGATGTAGGATATCATGTATCTTTTGGAGACTCTGCATAGATGATTGCTCGTGGCAAGCTTGTGCTTGCGAGAGGTGCCAAGGCTGGCAGCCTCTCCCCCTTAGTTGTTTTTGGATCTACAGTTGATCATGTTTTGTGTGTGGAGTCTTTACCTCATGTATCTCTTTGACATGCTCGTTTGGGGCATATGTCTATTAAAGGAATGAAAATGCTTTCCGGTTTGCAGTACTTACCACCCCTTGACTATTCTCGTTTTGATTCTTATGATCATCGTCTTTATGGCTGGCAGACTAGGTCTACGCATAAGAAGTCGGGTATGTCACGCATGAGTAAGCCCTTGGCTTTTGTACATTTTGATGTCTACGGACTCATGCCCTATCAGTTTTTGGGTGGTGTGAAGTATTTTGTTACCTTCATAGATGATTTTTCACGTAAGATATGGGCTTATCCCATAAAGCAGAAGTCTGATGTCTTGGCAAATTTTCAGAGATGGCTTGCTTTGGCAAAAAACTAGTCTAGACATAGGCTGAAATGCCTTAGGACAAATAATGGGGATGAATATATATCACGTGTCTTTGATAAGTTATGTGATGAGAGGGATATTAAGCATCAGTTTGACTGCCCCTTACACCCCTGCCCAGAATGGTATGGCTAAGCGGATGAATAGGACCATCCAGGAAAGGGTTTGCCTTATGCTTAGCCCAAAAGTGCAAATCACTTTTGGGCTAAGGCAGTTATGACTATTGTGCATATCATTAATAGATCGCCATGTAGTGCCACTGATTTCCAAGTTGCAAAGGAGGTATGGACAAGAAAGCCTCCCTCTTATGTGCATTTACATGTCTTTGGATGTGATGCATTTTTCCATGTGCCCAAGGACAAGTGTAACAAGCTGGATCCTAAGAGTGTTAAATGCATATTCCTTGGCTATGGAGATGCAAGAGAGATGGATTACCATCTATGGAATCCATAGGCGCAAAAAGTCATCCGCAGCCATGATGTAGTCTTTCATAAAGACAAGATGCATAGGCAGCCTGACAAAGCCATGGAGATACGTAGGGTTATATTTCAAGAGGAGCCATGAGCTCTCGTACAACCAACTGGGTAGCCTGCAACAATAGCATATGCTCATGGCCAAGGTGTTGGACAGAATGTTGGGTAGGCAACAGAGCCTACAGTGCGGCATTCTACTAGAGATAGATGCCCACCTGACCGATTTGAGCCTCTCACCTATGATGAGGCTATACACAAGGGTGATAGTCACTCTTGGGAGAGGGCTATGTAGTCTGAGATAGACTCCTTGCATAAGAATATGACTTGGGAGTTGGGTTTCCTTGCCTACTGGCAAGAAGTCTCTACCATGCAAGTGGGTGTATAAGCTGAAAAGTACCCCTGGAGACCCCAAACCAGCATACAAAGCTAGATTGGTAGCAAATAGTTTTAAGTAGGATCATTGTGTTGACTTTGATGAGGTCTTCTCTCCTATGGTCAAGATGACCACCCTATGCTTAGTCTTGGCTTTGGTTGCACAGCTTGACTTGGACTTGTACCAGATGGATGTCAAGACGGCTTTCTTACATGGGGACTTGCATGATGAGATTTGCACGGAGCAACCTAAGGGCTTTGCAAAGCCTGGCAGAGAGCACCTAGTGTGCAAGTTGAAGAAAAGTCTTTATGGCTTGAAGTAGGCACCTAGGGAATGGTACCATAAGTTTGATGATTTTATGCAATCACATGGATATAGTCATAGTGCTATGGACCCATGCTTGTACACGAAGAAAGCCCCTGATGGATCTTTGCTTATTTTGATACTCTATGTGGATGACATGCTATTAGCAGGGAAAGCTCATGATGAGCTAGATGCTCTTAAGGCTCAGCTCACAAAGAGCTTTGAGATGAAGGATCTAGGACAGGCCTCTCACATACTTGGTATGCGCATTAGACGCGATAGGCATTAGGGACTTCTCTACTTGTCATAGAGGGATTACATTCATAAAGTTCTTAAGCGCTTCTGCATGTAGGACGTAAAGCCTATTGGCTGTCAATTTCCTTCTTATGTGAAGGTATCAAAGGCCGATTATCTATAGACAGTAGACAGATGAGTAGCGGGCTAAGATGATTAAGATTCCCTATGCATATGCAGTTGGCAGTCTTATGTATGCCATGATAGCCACCTGTCCAGATATTGCTTTTGCAGTTGGTATTGTGACACGCTATATGGCTACACCTAGCAAGAAGCATTGGGATGTCGTGAAGGGTATCATGAGGTACCTGAAGGGCACTGTAGATATGTGCATATGCTATGGCATCCAGGATGTAGGAGTCCTAGGGTACATTGACTTTGATTATGCAGGGCATGCAGATAGTAGGAAGTCCACTTCTGACTATGTGCTCACCTATGCTAGAGGTACTGTCTCTTGGATGTCCAGGGTGCAGAAGTGTATGCCTCTTTCCACCACTAAGGTGGAGTATGTTCTAGTCATTGAGGCTTGCAAGGAGACCATATGGTTAGGCCATTTGGTTCATGACCTTGGTATTGATGCTACCTACACTGCATTCAGATTCTATGAGTGCTATTTAGTTAGCCAAGAATCTGGTCTTCCATGCGAAGACAAAACACATTGAGGTGAGGTATCACTTCATACATGGGGTCGTTGAAGACAAGTCTATTGACATTTTCAAGATCTCAACTAACCAGAATCTTGCAGATCTACTCACCAAAAGTCTCTCTACGGAGCATTTTGCCTTCCTTAAGAGATTGATGGACGTGGGATGAGATAACGTCTTTCCTCATCCTGTTGTACATGTGTACATGTTGTACTGTCTTTTCTTTTTCTTTTTCACTCCTCACTGGGACAAATTTGCCTTTAAGTGGGAGGTTGTTGAGATAAAGGTGCCTCCACCTAGCTATTCATGGATTACTACATTAACAGTACCCGTGCCTACACACTGCAGGCGGCAGGCGCCCATCACCATCACTTTATTCTTTATTCTTTTGGTGACAGATGAATAAAGGGAAGGTCGGTAACACCTTGTAAATGTTGGAGTTTCCATTCTCTCTCTCTCTCTCTCTCTCTCTCTCTCTCTCTCTCTCTCTCTCTCTCTCTCTCTCTCTCTCTCTCTCTCTTGCTCTTGCTTTCCCACCATAGCTCTTCCAAGCAAGCTTTGATCCTTCTCACCTTTCAAGACCTAGTTTTGTTGGGAATAGTATGCAAGAAGGACATGCATCTGGTGAAGATATTGAAGAGACTCAGAGGAAGCATAAGAAACTTTTATGTGGTCTCTTGACTGGGAAGAGAATGCTGAACGTAGTGAACTAACAGACAGATGACAACGAAGAAGACAAACAAAAATGGTGGCTTGAATTGCTTAACTATGAAAAGCTTAAAGCTTTGATTTTCCATAAACATAAAAAGGAATAAGGAAAAGCTAAAGGTATAAAAATCTTGCGTTTTTTTTTTAAACAAAAAGCATACCTAACATATGAAGGGATTGAAAAATCTATAAAAGGGAGGCACTAGGAGAGCCTTATGGTGGGGTGGGGGGGCCATCAAGTTCTATGGAAGTGGCTCTTGAGTTTGAGCTTTGTGCTTCTCACCCTCCTTGAAGATCTCACATCAAATTCTATGAGAGTGCCTCTTGAGTTTGAGCTTTGAGCTCCTCACCCCCTTCAAAGTTTTCTCCATCAATCACATTCCACCTTCTTCTCTTCTCTCTCAAATCGAGATCACGACCTTGTCTTCTGATTGGCAAGTGATCCTTTGCTTGCTGTGAGGATTCTACACAAGCAACTAATACCACAAAAAGAAGTCAAGTCCAATTCAAGTGAAGAGGGCGAGTTGAGTTCAAGTGAGGATGAAAGCAAGGCTACTACGAATGAAGAGGGGACCAAGTCTAATGCTAGATAAATGTGTGCTAGGTGCTTTGATATGGGGAGAAAAGGAAAGCTATTCAAAAATACCCCATATGCTACTAATATTGTAAAGGGCATGGGCAACAATGTTTGGCATCAGAGGAGCTTCCAATCCCTTCAACTTCATGTGGTGTGGGTAGTCAAGACTTGGGATTCTAATAGATAAGCTTGGCCACTATGGTCACATTAGCAAACTTTAGACCACCAAGTCAATTTGGGATTTCCAATTGCATCCTTGATACCAACAAGGTTCCATGGTCGCTCATTTCCATCCTTGTGTCCTTCTCCTTATTTCACTTTTTTAGGGTGTAATCTCTTTCTCACCCTCTGATGGCTACTCCTCCGATTATTTTTCTCAAATTTCATGGCGTTGTAATGCAAGATCAAAATGCTCATACCTAACTCACCCTCAAGGATAGGGAGAGGCTATAATAGGCCAACGGGCCTGAGTGTACTATCCTCGTTCTATTGGCATGGAACACATTTGGTCACAAAGTCCTTGACGTCCCTCCATAAGCCTTTCCAATGAAAGCTCTTGGCAATTCTGTCATATGTTTTGAAAACACCCAAGTGACCGGTAGTGGGGCAAGAATGCATTTCTTCCATGATCTTCTACGTGAAGGGGGAAGTGTGCGGGATGACAATCTTGCCATGGGACCAAATAAGGCCATGCTTGAGCTGATATTGGGAGTTTTCAGCCATAACCCCATGCTGTAATTTTTGAAATGTGTGGCTGAAATGATCATCTAACAAGTAAGCCTCTTGGAGCTCTTCAACCTAGTCACTGTGCAATTTTGAGATAGAGGACACTCTACATGCCCACATTTGAGAGAGAGAATCAGCCACAATATTATCCTTGACCCGCGTGTGTGAAATGTCAAAGTCATAGTTCTGTAAGGTTGCCACCCATCACCTTTGCTTAGGAGTCAAAGTAGACTGAGTCAAGAAGTATTGGAGGACTCGGTGATCGCTTTTGACTTGGAAGCGGCTGCCATACAAATAGTGGTTCCATTTCTTGATGGCATGGAGGATGGCCAACATCTCTTGGTCATATACATTCATTTACATCTCCTTCTCATCAAGCTTGCGGCTTTCAAATCCAATCACACCATGCTCTTGCAACAATACTGCACCAATACCCCGTCAATAAACAATTTGTCATCACAAGTTCCATCTTGAGCTCTTCATATGTCTTTTGATCATATCCTTTAACTCCCCTTGACCAAGAAGTCTTTTAAACATGTATCTTGACCATATCTTTAATCAATGAGTATGTTTTCACATTCGCCTTGTATCTAAACTTCTTCTTATGGATAATTATTTTGCATTGAGCACTCTTCATCTTTTTTTTGCTCCCATCTCACAAAGCATCCCTATGGTGAGCGATTTTCATGAACTCCCGTGCGTATTCCTTGCGACAATGGTTTGAAGTGTAACAAGATCTATGACCAAGATTTAACTCTAGTTACCCTATAATGGTGCTAGTAACAAAATCAAAGCTTGAAAATGACCTTGCCATTGGATCAAAGAAAGGCTCTCATACCATTGAAATGAACAATGTCTAACATGAATTAAAGTGACCAAGAAAATCAAGAGACCACATGTGAGTCAACTAGCCATAACCATGCCATAACTAAACTTTGTATTAAACTATAGCACAAGGTAGCCATAGCTAAATTGAATCAAGAGACCATGAGAATCATGATGAAAGACTATTGCAAGATATCCACCTCTTGCAATGGTGGGTATTGAGTATCCACCCTCAATGTTGGTGGGGAGATATAAAAACCTTAAGCTCTAAGAATAGAGAAGTTTACAAATGAATATGCAAAGATGTCTTACATTGGCACCCTCTTGCCTTTTATACCCTAGCCTAAAATAAGCTAATTATTCAAACTAAGGGTATGAAATTTATTTTATTACAATAAATGTACAAATAAGGGGTTTTAGAAATATATCTTGAATGCATGTGATATGTAGGTTTTATACATATTGATCCAACCCGATCCCAAATCAACCCACCCACCCCCCCATGATTTTTCTTTGGTTGGTCTTTTAAAACTCCATACGTTGATTCTCTTTTAATTTCATTGCATTCTCTTGAGAAATTATACATTTTATATCCAAAATTGTGGAATGTTGATAATATGGAGCACAAAAAACATGGTGAAGTTATATTATCAAATTCATACAATGTATTGTACAAAAACAAGACATGATGATTGTGCACAAAAAGTAAATACTCTCCCAGTGTGTTTAAGTATGTGAATGCACTTAGCAAATAGGATATATTGTACTTTTTACCCCGTGTCTTCACAATGACACTCACAAGTATTGTAATGCTATATTTTGAAATGTTTGACACAATCTCGTGTACCTTTGTGCTGTCTTAAAATCTTTGTGAAGTTAATGAAATCAATCCATATTTTGTTTGCTCATTAGTTGTACCTGGATTACTTACCTAGTTTGTTATATAGTCATGAAGCTCTCTCCAGCATTTACACACCATATGTAATTGCTTACTATGCTCAAATTTTTTTAACAAACCTTCAAGTTCTGGCCTCCCCTTTGGAACATATGGCCAATACCCAGCTTGTTTGGTTGTCCATCCCCGTCCAAACAATAGAAATATGGATTCTCCATTTGCACTAGTACAAAATCCATACATGTATCTCAATGCCTTCAAGTATGCACTCATATGACACTCCATTTCAAAAGAGCCAATGTTTTGTACAAAAACTTGCTCCCCTCCTTTGTTTTGTGCATCTATTACATTTGGAATGTGTGTGCAAAAATTCAATTCATTATTTACTTGTACACCACAATTCATTCTATGAATGGACATTATAATCAGATTTGAGCTAACTCAAACCCGTGATAATCTATAGCTATGCTCATAAGTGCAATTCAAAACTTTGCTTTATCTCTATAACATGCTCATTTGTCAGTCTTGAAGCATCATGCCATAACATGATCCTCTCTCATATATACGTACCCAAATGTCTTGTTTTTATAACCAAAATTAGCATTGTTGTGCACCATCACCATGTTTCTTTTACCAAAAGTATATGCCATCATAAACCAAAAGTATTTAAAACTAAAACCAGTAGTTGGACCTGCATAATGTATCTCTTCTTATATGTACCCAAATATTAATGTGCTTTCTTTCCTCATTTTGGATTTTGGAGCTTTGTCTTGGCCTCTATTTTTCCATGTGTATTTTCACTTCAAACAAACATGAATATCTTTCTTTATCATTTTCCAAGAAATGCTCTATGAATTCCACACTAGATTGAGATCTTGTTCAAATGAAAACACTCAAAAAACAAATGGGGCTATGTAAGAAGAACAACGAGTCAAAGAAAGTAAAGATAAGAGCTATGGACTATGAGAAAACCAAAGAAAAAAAAGAGGGAAAGCATGCTCTTTGGGAAAATATATGTTATCATAGAGAAGTGAAGATGGAGGCTGAAGGGAGAAAAAGGTAAATGTGAGAAGCTTTGAGAGCACATTTAAGCATTAAAATTTTTTGGGGCACACAAATCTATGACAATAGCCTCAAAATAACCTTAATACCCTCTCATTTTCTAAGAAGAGCAAGAAAACATGAAGTTCATGAGAAAAGAGGAAGATGACCTCTAAAGAACTATAATGCCCTCTAACACCCTAGAAATAGTGGGAAAGTATTTGTTGTGGCTCGAAAAACTACCCTTTTCTTAGGCTAGATAAAATTTAATTAAAGAATAAATCAAATCTTCATAAGAGCTATTTTGTTCCATTTTTTGCCCCAATCCCACAACACAATCAAGGATGAATGGTTTTGTTGAGTACTACAAGGACAATGGTAGCAAGCATAAATTCATAAAGGTCTATACAACCCAATAGAATGGCAAGAATGACACAATCGTAATATTGTGGAGATGGCTCTATATGTACTAAAGAAAAAAAGATTACCAAGTCCTTCTTTAGCTAAAGTAGACAACATGTGCACTAAAGTGTTGAAAGGAAAAACACATGAGGTGTCCTACTCTCATAAAGCTTCCCATGTTGCACACTTTAGAAAACTTATCTATATGAGTGTCATACTCATGTTCCATATAAGAAAAGGACCAAGTTAATAGCCAAGTGCAAGAAGTGTATCTTTCTCGAACACATCCAAGACTCTAAAGCTTATGAAGCATATGATTGTACAACTAAGCAAACTAGTACTGCCCACATCATGGTTTTCGAGGAATTGCCACAAGTAATAGAGGAGAAGGCATCATTGGAAGTAAAGAAGCTGTTGATATACCTTAGAAAACTTAGCTTATAGCCATATTTGGTGATAAGGGGTAATTTTTGCATGAGTAATAACCAAATTTCTACATTTTTTACTTATTTTATAGGAAAATCTGTGAAATGTTTCCCATAGCAAAAAATACACAGGGGTCCTCCAGAACAAGGCAATTGAAGCATCTCATAAGTTTTCACAAAGCTATAAGTAAATCAAATTCAAAAGGTACAATGTGCGATTAGAGTTTGATATTTTGACCCATTTGAAGTATTAAACCTAACTAGCTCCACAAGGCTAGTCATATCTAGAAGGATTTGATTTTCATGAAACCTTTACACCTACAACAAGGGTGCCTACTATAGTAGCCTTTGATATTCATGAGAAGGGGCAAGTGTTTTAGATGGATGTCAAATCTTCATTCTCAATTAGATACTTTAAGGAAGAGGTATATGTGTTGCAACTGCCATGTTTTCACATGCCCAATCACAAGAAAATGAGGCTTACAAGCTTAAGAATGCATTGTATGGGTGGAATCATGTGGAAAGGGTGTGGTACCAATGGATAGATGATTTTTTCAAAAGAATATGTAAAGGTTCTTCTAACTTGCATATGTTTAGGTAGGATAACATGTGGTAATAGTTTTGTATGTAGATTCCTTGATTATCATAAGAGATGGGCAAGAGGTCATGAACATATACTACAAAAGATGATGGAGGTGCTAATTTCCAAGCTCAAGAAAAAAAATACAAAACTACTGTTAGGAGATGGTTTGCCACTCATAAACATCTCTTAATAGCAAAATCGCATGGGCAATGGTATATTTCTTTGCAACATGATTTAGATATTTGATTGGAATCTTAAGGATGTTCAAGCGTGGTTGTGTTTAATCCCATCTCTCCTACTCTAATATGGATTACCTTCTTAGTCATATTTTCTCTCCTAGAAGATATTGGTGGTTATGTTTAATCCCATCTCCCCTAGTCTAACTGGATTAACCTTCTTAGTCATATTTTCTCTCCTGTTAAATATTGGTGGCTGTGTTTAATCCCATCTCTCATGGTCTAATATGGGTTATCTTTCTTAGTCATCTTTTCTCCCAATAGTAGCTCTTGTATTATGGTAGGAAAGAGTCTAGGGATTTGCTCATAAAGTCATCAAGGTTTTTTCTGGAACCACAAATATCTATCTCAAGGCTTTGACTTGATGATAGACCATGGTTAACACAAAGGTTCTAGCCTTAATATCTTAAAAGATGGAGTAGGGGCATATGAGGTTTTGATTGCTTGATTTCTTATGTTAATCAATAGCTTATTGGACCCCAAATAAAACCTAGACATCTATAGATTACTATAAGCATAATCTTTGACTGTCTCACATTACACCATGATATAGTTTAGGATATAGCTTGGCCATCAAAGAGTAGAAAAATATTCAAGCACAAGTAGGTCTTGGAACTTTACATTTCACATGTTTCTTAACATCCATAAGTGAGAGACTTTAGCATTTGTGCTAGCATGAGCACATGCTAGTATTGATGCTACTATTGTGGTCTCTAAAAGAGTTGACCTAAGCTCATTATTGACTTATCCTTATCAATGAAAAGGCCTTGAAGGATATAGAGAGATGTAGTTGGTAAATATATAACTCTTGCTCTAGATGGTTGTTCACATAGAATCCAAAAGCTTAGCTAAGAGCTAGACATGGATCAATAGCACAAAGAACATTAGTTCCAATAGACAAGGGCAAAGAATCATACAAAGTACAAGAGTTAGAAGCAAGAATGGCATCCATATTAGCAAGAAACTATGCTAGTATTGATGTTGCTATGGTAGTTTGCAAGAGTTGATCCAAGCTCTCTATTGACATGGTATTCATAAGAAGGGCCTATTGGAGCTAGAGAAGGAGATGTGGTGGATAATTATATAACTCTTGCTTCAACTTATGGTTGATTTTAGGCATGGCTAGTAGCTAGAAGTTGAGAAGCAATAGAAGGAACACTAATCTTGACATCAAATAAGGGCCAAGATTCATGCATACTACAAGAACTAGAAGGAAGAATAGCATCAATACTACCATGCCTATTTACTAGTCCTAATGATATTATTGTGATTTGAAAGAGTTGATCCAAGCTTGCTACTAACATGTCATTCATGTGAAGGTTCTATTGGAATTAAAGAACAAGGCCTTTCTCCAAGCTAGCTCTCGATGTAGAAGATGATGCCATGGCTAGTAGCTAGAAGCCAAGAAATAACAAAAGGAGCATTGGTTGTAGTAGATAAGGTCTAAGAATAGGACATACTACAAGAAGATACAAAAGAAGATGAAGAGTTGGAGGAGAAGGAGGTAATTTATGCCAACCATTGAATTTGATCCCATAATATCATGCTTTCTTAAACTTTTGAGTTAATATTATTATATACCATTAGAAGTGCGTTAAGAGGCTAGGTCTAATTAAGATGCTTGATATAATGATACACTAGTTATGGTTATTGAAGATGTCATGGTTATCTTGAAATAGATATTGAAGGTATAATTCATTGAGGAATATCATGAGGTGGTATTATTGTCCTACTATCAAGAATGGTCAAGCATCTCTAATATACTTCATCACAATTAGCATAGCATACAAGGGTTGTATATGTATGTATGCATCATAAGTGTTGTTACGCGAGCGGTGATTGAGAGCAAGCCTCACTCACAACCCAATAACGAGATGTTAAAGAGTGCCAGTTGGGATAATTGACTTTGTCGAATGCACAATTTAATTTGAAAAATTTAGATATTCGATAAAACACCACAAAACAATGCCTCTTATAGCTCACAAAAAATTTAAAACCCGTATGCGGGTAGAGCATCACACAACCACACAATGGAAATACCAATAATTCAAAAACAAACCAAGAGAAATATATTCTCGTACCTTAACAACCTTGAGCCGATACTCGGCACTTTGACATCTAAAGGCTCCAACTTTCAAATTAGCATGACAAGAGCTCACTCTAGCATGTGACCCTCCACTCTCCTCTCTCACAAAATACAGTTGTAATCAAGGGGGAAGGCCCTTAACTCTTCAATCTCCTCTCCTTATATAGTTTTCTATCCACACTCACATACATTAGGCTTTTTGCTTTCAGCTTTTGGCTTTTGCTTTTCACTATTTTCGTTTTTTCTGCTTTATGCCTGTTTACAACTTGTTTAGATCATAACTTCGTCATCTGAACTCCGAATATAGTTGTTGGGGTACTCAAAACGATCAAAACACATCTGTCGACAAGCTAACACGGGCAAAATTATGAAAATCTGTCAAAATTGGGCAAAAATACCGATTTTCGTAAATCGCATCATTTTTTCTCCATCTTTTATCTTGGACGACTTATTCCCTTTCTTGGCATATTGTTCTTGTAATTGCACATACTTTCAGCACACATGTAATCTTTTTCTTCAAGAAATACTCGCTGATGATGTAAAACGTACGACCTTTTCCTTGGATCCTTGAGTCTTCAAAATATTCTCCGGATATGAACCTGTTTTTTATGCAGTGTGCCCTAGCAGGAATATGCTATGAAAGAGAACTCCGTACCCAATCATTCATGATTTGAAAAAATATGCAATGTTGGACTCGTGATATGCAACCAATCAATCGATGCTACACATAAAAATTATAAATGCATTGAAGAAATGTGCCTAGCCTATCTACATGTGCTCGTGCATTATGCAAAATGCAAACAAAATTCCTTATTAATTTAAAATTCCTTATCCTCACCTCTCAACTCTCATTAAAAAGATATGATATACTCCACTCCACCCATCCAAAATCTCACAATCACTCTAGAAAATGATGGTCCTCAAGATGTTGACCAGATAAGAATAACCTATCTCACAATTTGGTGGCGTCCTTCACGACCCTCTAACTCACCCAACCTCCTTACACACTCAACCAGAGGTTCCTAACTTTGTGATGAGCATCCCAAATAGTGCGTGCAAGAAATATGCGTGCTCAATGACAGGTGCTCTCTCATGTCTGCGTGCATCTAAAATTTACTGCATATAGTTGCAGCAGACCTCATGCCGTGCTAGTGCTCAATGATGGTGCAAAGCGTGCATAATCCCAACCAATGCATGGAAATATTTGATAAGAACAGGAGACGACCCCCGAGTGCAGTGCATCAACAAGTGCAACGTGAAGTGCTCGTGAACCCATAGTCCCCGTGATGTGCAAAAGTCTCAACAAGAAAACATACCTAGCTCCTTAATGTTCAGTAGCTATTGACAAACACAAGCTTCATCTTGTTTTAAAAAATACCAAGTTCGACCAAGGCTATCAAGTTTCACACTCAACAAAATGACAGAAGCAAATCCTAGGCTAAAAAAACACAATAAATCCAACTACGAAATAACAAAACAAACTATCACACAAACAACTAAGCTAGCAAAAATCAAACCTAGCTATAGTTTGACTAGGGCTTTTCAATTCTCAGAAAAACACTTGACAGTGTGTGTATGTGTGTCTGTGTGTGTAGGTAAGAAGAGAGAGAGAGATCATGTATATGCTTAATAAGAGAGAGTCTGTGTGTGTCTAATAAAATAACACATTCTAATTCTCACTTAAATATATCTACACGGGGATTCTTTCTATATGCTCCTCCTTGCACTTCTACACCATCTACTTAATGATAATGGATTTTGTAGTTAGATATTGGAGGATGTTATGATCAACCAATACTCAAAATCTAGGATGGTAATGAATAGGTTGTTGTTGCATACACTTAGGTACCACTTTGGATTTCTAAGGAGAGGCTATCAATTACATAAATTACCCTAACTATCTAGGGTTGCAAGGATATAATGGAAGCAACCAGCTTACGAATAAGGCTTAGCAGAGGATCAAGGATACAAATGACCATGGAAGATGCCAACTTGCAAGTAGTTAAACTTTATTTAAATACATGTTGATGGTGATCATAGTTTGTTATTTTAAAGGCTTCTTAAGGAATTTTTTAAAATGCATGTTGCTAGTGATTATTCTTTGCTATTTTACTCATTTATGGATGGTTATAGAGAGAGAGAGAGAGAGAGAGAGAGAGAGAGAGGTGAGAGTATGTATATGTGGCCTTGAAAGTAACATCTAGGACATTTCTTATTTGCACTTAAAAGTAGGCATTTGAAAGTGCTTCAAATCCTTTAAAAATATTAATAATTAAACCCGATACAAATATGTCTAGTAGTATTAGATATGCCAAAATAGTTGTTCTTCTATTTAATGAAATTCACAAGACCATTGCAAGCTCTTAGTCTATGCTAGATGGCTCTAAACCACACACACACATTCTCTCTCTCTCTCTCTCTCTCTCTCTCTCTCTCTCTCTCTCTCTCTCTCTCTCTCTCTCTCTCTCTCTCTCTCTCTCTCATGTCTATGTGTAGCAACTTCCCGACTTGGGTAGCCCCCCTGGTTGTTGACATGACTAACACTGACTGTCAAGTTGACTTTGGAAAAAATAGCACCACCTATCTCATGCCACACTTCCCTACCTTTTGCTCTCCTCCTTGCCACCTCCCTACTTTTCCACCCTATCTCACACCACTTGCCTCATGCCACTTGCTTTCTTGCCATCTGTCAGCCACAACTCTATATCCCTACCTATCCTGCCATCGACTTGTCTTTGTCCCACCATCCCTTGTGTGCTACCAGCCAACTCCCCTTCTCTATCCTATAGCCAACTAATAGCAACATGCTAAATCTGACAATGAATTGCCCTAAATTGAGTCCTTCCTTCAAGCTTGGGTTGAAAATTGAAGTCCAAGATGAAGAAATCAAATCATTAAAGCAACATCTATTTGAAATAAAAATTTTCATATCGGAGGAGGGAGAAATCCACCAAAAAATGCTTGAGAAGATCATCCAAATTAAGGAGGAGATGCACAAACTCCAAAAAAAAATGATAGGAGATGACTGAATTTGTCTCTTAGGCTAAGATGCTTAAGAAGATGAAAAAACAAGTAGAGGAAGCAGAATAGTGGATCCAAGTAGCCAAGAAAGGAAAACAACTACAATCTAGCACACGCATCACCTACAACCATTATCAATGACACATTGGAGAAGGAGTATACAAAAATGAGAGCATTGCAGAAAGGCACTAAAGGGGAGAGCTCAAAGGAGTGCGCTCTCTCCCTAATCCACCAAAGCCTTGCCTAGAGACCACCACCTTTTTTTACAGAGAGTAGAGTTTGTGAGGCTATTGAGTTAAGTAGAGCAGAGGTAAGGCATAGGACCATGATGGATTAGTAGTTGAGCACATGATCCATGCTAGTGATTTGGTCGCAAAGTTCCTAGCTTACATGTTTAATAAAGCCATGTGTGAAGACCTCCTTAAGAGCTGGAGCACAAACACCATTGTACCTATCCTCAAATTAGGATCCCACTCTAGCTAGTAACTATTGAACTATTATGCACATTAGCTAAGTATATGTTTCCATCCTTGAGCCAGAGTTGAGCATATGGGCAAAGATGTGGGGCCTCAAAGCATATGTATAGGATGGTATTAGGAGAGGCTACCCTACATTGGATCACATCCTCACACTCAAAGCGATTATTGAGGAGGTAGGGCTCATGGTCAACAGATCTATTGTTGCTTTCTAGATTTCTACAAAGCCTTTAACACAATATCTAGAGACAAATTGATACACAGACTACATGCTATGGAAGTTTCTAAGGAGCTTAGTTGGGGGATTCTGCCATTGTATGAGAGGGTCATTGGTAGAACATAGACACCAAAGCATTTTTTGACTCTTATCTATTCCACTATTGGGGATGAAGCAAGGATGCCCCCTCTCTTTGACTCTATATTGGCCTATAAATTGATGGAATTGCTAACTACATATCCCAGGGAGGGGATTGAGGAGCTCCGCTAGCTAGCACTTGGATACCTCTCTCGTATATGCAAATGATATTGTATTAATAGATTATTCATCATAGGGACTACAAAGACATCTAGATGCACTACACTCTTATGCATTAGATATTGGGATCTCAATGGACCTTGGTAAAACTAAGGTGATGGTGTTTAACACTACACCACAGTGGGGGCTCAAGATCAACACTTAAACTCGCATATGGACTAGAGGAGTTGAAGCATATGGATTCATATATTTGGGAGTGCTATTCACAAGTCCCACTTTCTCTATGAGGGAGGTAGTAGATACCAAACTAACCTGAGGATATGCGACACTAAGAGCTTTGGAGACAATGTGCTCATAGGTGCAGTTTCAAGAACCTCACACCAAGATGTGGCTCTTTGATACATCGATCACATCCACATTGCTTTATAGAGTACAAGTATGAAGTCCCAATTTGGATCACGAGAGCTAACTAAGTCACCTCAGTACCATATGAGATTATCAGAGCTAAGCTAGCACCACACATGTTGTATTGGAGACCCTCACCCAATTAGTCATAATATATATGTTTGGTTGGACCTTGAGTCTTGTTGACAGCTCATTAGTAGGGAGGTTAATGCTTCATATTGGTATGCACAAATGTCAATTCAATTTGAGTTACATGGCTTTAACATGGATAGGATACCCCCTTCCAATACTCCCTTGATACACCATCACTTACCTTGAGTTGCTCAAAGATTGGCAAGGCTATCATTATGGATCTTACCCAACTAGATGTTAGGACATGGTTGGCACTTGCGTAGGAGGTAGGGATAAAGATGGCCTTCTATAGAGGGCATTTTCTCCACACTGTAGATGATGGATTTATTGTCCACCCGAGATACATGTGCACACACCTTTCACATGGGATTAGCTATGCTATTGGTCAAATGTATACCTCTTCACACCAATTAGTGATTAAGATAGGTAGATACAAATCCATACCACCAGAAGAGTGCATATGCTAGATATGTTAGCTAGATCCAAAGATAGAGGAGCACTATATTTGCCTATGCCTAGCATACTATGAGATTTGAGGCCATTTCCATTGTCTATTTAGAGTCGAATTTAGGCAACTATCTAGAGTCATGGAGTTCCCTGACCAACAATGCCTTGGTCTCTTCTTCCTAGAGATACAACAGCTTTCGGACTCGCTTATTCTCAAGAGTACACAACTCTAGGACACCGAGATCTCACCCAAATGTAGATTACAAATCACTTTGTAAGAGAGATCCTAGGAGGTTTCAACATAGCCACAACCTCACTTGCCTACACATACATGGGGGGGAGTGATTGATCAAGCCATCCAACTTGGTCAATCTAGATATCATAGACCGAAAATAAGTGTCAATGACACTTCCATAAACAAACATAAGAGATTATTCTCAGGGCTAGAGCCAAGCCCTCTACATCTCCATGAAATTGTATCAACTAGAATTATTATCCCTTATTTATAGCTTTTAGCCTCCTTGTATTGTTTATTACATTTTCATTTATTGTTCTTAGACAACTATACCATCATACAAATGATTGTAACTCATGGTCTCATAAGTCATTTTGGCATTTTTCTCTCTATGTCTCTCTCTTTACAAGCTCATGTACGTTTAGGCATGCTTTCCTCCTCATGTACGTTTAGGCATGCTTTCCTCCTCTCTTCAAGCTTATTCTCTAAGACCTTCTATCTAAGTCTTGAAGCTCCAAATCCCCCTCTGTGTGTGTGTGTGTGTGTGTGTGTGCACGCATAAATACAAGTGATACATGTGAGAAAAGCATGTGGAAGCATTGCAAGTGACACATGCATGCATGCACACACACTCGCTCGCTCATTCACTCGCTCACTCTGATATAGTATTGGGAAATGGTCTCTTGACTCCTTTTCTATGCCATCCTTGAGGTATGTCAATTGACTTGTATGTGCACAGCTAATATTTTGTGAAAATCGATGCAAGAAGTGTCATGTTTCAATGACAAGCTCTAATAATGATGTGTATTATGTTCTTAGTATGGCAATCCCTTGAAAGTATCAATGCTGGTAACAATGGAGCATAGTGAAGAATCTATATCAGCTCTCCATCATTGAATAGAGAGGCTAAAATTTAGTGTAGAAAAACAAATATGGAATATTGGACTTCTTGGAGGCAAAAGCAACAAGTGAAAATGGCAACTCTAAGTTTGTGGCAAAAGAATCACTAGATGTTCAAATGTAAAATACCCAATCCACCTTCTTGAGTAGCCTCTAGTAATTGTTTTGTTTTGTTTGTACCACTCTTTATTGGTATTGCAACTTGTTTTACTATTTTGCACCACTTGCTAGTCATGCTGCAATTCTAAAAAGTTTTGAAACATTTACTATAGTAGTCTCTAGCAATTCCAAATGTACTTTTTCTTTAGTTTTTATGTACATTTTTGAAGCAATGATGTTGGTGAATGGTGAAAGTGAGGGGCAAAGCATTAACACAAGCATACCACAAGTTGCCAAGGTGGAATCCACAAAAGAAACTTATATATAAGTAAACATTACTTAGAAATGCCAAGAAGCTAGTGGTCTATTCCATCCATTTGAGTAATATAAACAAGATGGACAAAGAACCCATATTGCTTAAATTATCAAAGACTTGGTCTATTAGTTTTGGATGGATGAGACAAGGGTGTTCCCCAACAATAAATATTGCTAGATGTTCATATATGTAAAACATCCAATCCACCTTTTAGAGAAGCTTGAGGCAATTGATCTTTTTTTACATATCACTTTTTATTGGTGCTATGATTTGTTTTGATGTTTTTCATCACATTGCTAGTCATACTACAATACTAAAAAGTGGTGCAACATTTACTATACAAATGTGTAGCAATTGGCAATGTAATTTTGCTTCAATACTTTATTCTTGCGCTAATACACCACTCTTTTTGGTCTCTAGACCAAATTTTTATGTCATTGGATCTAGTTGCAAGTGGTGTGTTACAACTCGCAAGTGGTTGCTGCCGCTACTAATAGTGGTGTACTACCATTAATAAGTGATATCCTATCACTTACAACAAGTGATGCTCTACCGCTTACAAGTAGTGCACTTCTAGCAATACACATTGTGCTAAAACTTACAAGTGGTGCACTTCCATTACAAAAGTGTGCTACACTATGAAAGTGGTCATTGCCACTCATATGTGGTTCATTACCACTTCTGAGTGATCCACTACAACTTACAACTAAAGCACTACACAATGCAAGTGATCATTACTACCTATATGTGGTTTGCTATCACTTGTAAGTGGTCCCCTACAACTTATAACTAGAGTAGTACCACTTATAAATGGGGCATTGCCATTCACAAGTGGTCTATTATGCAATACCACTTAAAAGTGATGTTTATCACTTCCAAGTAGTGTTTGCTAACACTTTAAAAAATGTCTTTGCGTTGGCTCCATGTTAGCTCTGGTACATCGTACAATAAGAGAGTAGTAGATAGACGTTGATCTTCTCTTTGTAGATAGACGTTGATCGTGTCCGGAGGGGGTTGGTACATATACCCTAACCAGAGTCGTATTAATTTCCGATTTCCTGCCCCTTGGGCAACCAGGCCAGTAGGCTAAACGACCAAAGCACAACCAAAGGTCTCTCGAGTCTCTCCCGCACTGCAACGCTGCTGGCGCCTTCTGTCTCTCTCCAGCCAACTACAGGTATCTCTCTCTGTCTCTCTCTGTGTGTGTGTTCTTTCTGTCTGTCCGCCTCTGCGCGCGTGCCTGTATGTGTCTGTGCAGATGCTGCACGACTGTCGCAAATTGGAGGTTGCACATATGGGCCTATCACGCCTGCCGACCAGATAGAAAACTCCAGTCTCTGACATTCTACAAACGAAACAAACAAACTGTTCCTCGTAAGTTTTTGTACGGTAGTAGGGTTGAGAAGGCAGTGAGAAGGTGCTAGAGGAGGGCGTGACATTCCGGGGGACCTGCGGCTGTGGAGAGGTGACTCCTGCGTGATGGATGATTGATGTTGTTAGGATTAAGCACCCCTTCCTCCTGATCGAGTAAGAAAAAGAGATAGTCGATCCGTGTGGCGCCCATAGTTGTCTAACATGATGGGGTGAATCAATGTGAGGTCTGAGACATATTGAGAAGCAAATAATTGGAGCGTGATCATGCATTGAAAGGACCCGGTAGTCGAAGTCAACAGGATGTTGAGAGAGAGAGAGAGAGAGAGAGAGAGAGAGAGAGAGAGAGAGAGAGAGAGAGAGAGAGAGAGAGAGATATGTATGTATTGCGATTCTGTGAGTTACTCTTATGGATGCTTCTGTTTCTAATGAAAGGGAGGTCCACATGGAGGAAGAACATGAAGTCTATGGGGGAGACATACCTGAAGACGTGGAGGGAGATATGGAAACAGATCTAGAAGGTCATCTTGATGATGGATCTGGAAAGGCTGAAGATGGTGTTGGTGATGATACCTCAGCAAAGGTAACTTTTGATGCTTTACTTAGATGTCATGTATCTACATCTTTGGTGGTTAATAAATGAGGGGGCTGAATATCAAGTTTGTTGTGTTTGCTCATGCTTCAGCTAGTGCAATTGTTGCACGTGCTAATAACTCTTATCAATATATGTCAAAAGCTCTCAGAACATGTTTATTTCAATTGAACTACTTTGCTGAAACAATTGTAGACCAATTTCAAGTATGTTACTAGGTCTCATTTTAGTTCCAACACATTAGTCTTGTCTTGGACATCATGGGAGGAGTAGAACCATGTGGTACTATCATAGTCATCATGCCATGGAGCGTCTTCATCATTTGGTGGTTATCCATTACATTTATGTGGTCAATGGCCCTTGCTACTATCATTAGTTGCTATGTGGGGTTTGTTCGAGTTTTGCATTGTGAGTTCATTTTCAATGGGGTTTTAACTAGCTCCAGCACAAAGCAAATAGCATTTTGGCTTTTGTTTCCCCCATTGTTTCTTTAGGTTTTGTTTTTCACCTTGAGAACCTTTTGTCCTTATTAAGTTTGTAATCCTTAGTTTTGATGAGTTGACTAAAAAGGTATCTCGTTTTTATGATTTACATGGCTTCCTCTCTACCTTATAATTTATTCTCTCTACTCTTAACCCCTCTTTCTTTTCACCTACTTGCTTTTTTTTTAATTATATGTCTTGTGTTCCTTGTTATTTGTTTAGACTATTGTGATCCAAATATTGACATTCTTGTTTGGTGGTGTGGTTTGAAGTTGTACTCTTGTTTCTCCCCATGCCTAGTTGTCTTCTTACATTGTGTGGACGGGTCTGTTTTGCATAGTTCTTATTGTACTGTATGGTAAATAGCCATACCAGTTCGTACAAAAAGAGGGCTATTTTTTGCCCATGTAAATTGGACCATTTTGTATCTTCCAACTTTCAAGCCTTATGTTTATTATCATAATTCCAAGCCGTTCTCCCACACACACACACACACACACTCTCTCTCTCTCTCTCCCCCCAAAAAAAAAGAAAAAAGAAACCCAAAATGAATATATGATTCCAAGCCTCTTCCTTCCCTCCCCAGTAATCGAGTGGCTACTTTAGTGTTACCACTGGCTTTACGAACCTATTCATCATGGTTCAATCTTCCCTTTTTTATTCCTACTCTACATGATCATGCGGATGTAGAAATTGAATATAAGACCATTTGGTCACCATGCATTTAATTTAACCAATTGAGTTATATCCGTTTGGTGATCTTCTCTCTCTCTCTCTCACTCGCTCGCTCACACAAGAATGAAAAGTGTCTCTCCATCCACCCTACACTTTATATTTTTTTGTTGGTGTACTATGTTTTCACTCCCATTTGTCCACGTGTAGCTTGTTGTGCACGAGGTTTTGGCTTGTTATCCTTGTGTATTCATATCATGAACTCTCGTCACATTGCTATTTTGTTTGTAAATAGAACTTCTATCAAATGTAGTTTGAAGTAACTAAGTTAATTTTTTTAAATTGTGCTAATATTTTATCATACCTTATAAAATCTTAAGGTACCAATTAGTATCGTATTTTATTGTCTTTATGGTATCGTATCTTTCAAACTTGACAACTATGCTCCCATGTATATGTTGTGGATTAACTTTGCTAATGGTTCATGTATATTTTGATTTTCTACTGGAGAGATAGGTTGTGTTTGGATTGAGTTCACATCTTCCCATGCATATGTGTGGACTAGCATTATTGAGGATTCATTATTTTACTTTTCTATGTGAAAAACAAGTGTTGTGCTTGGGTTGAGTTAACATCTTGACTTGCACTTTGGAGCTTGGTGATATTTTGGTTTGTAGCTTGTGGTGCATGGGGCAATAAGGTTTCCTCCATGTCACATTGTCTCTCTTATCTTTGGTATTGAGGGTAGAGTTGCTCTCAAAAGGTGCCCTCTTGTAACAAGATCATAATGTATCACAAAATCACTTAACTCTAGGCCCAAGGACATTGCATTAGTAATAATGCAAGGCATGGGCACGACCTTGAAATGTTTCATTGCTGAATGTTACAAGTGGACTATATGAGTCACATGAATGAAAGTAAGAAAATTCCTTCTAGGCGAAAATTTCGCGTTTAAAATTGGAGGGTTGGAAATAACATTTTGAAATGTCTCATTTGTCCAAATTGATAAAATATGGAAGCAGAGTAGAAGATCAAAGAGCATAGAATTGAAACAAAAAACACATGAAAGTGTGAAGAGCAAACGAGAGCAAGATTCCAAAACACACGAAAGCTTGAAGAGCAAACGAGAAAAACGGAACTAAATCTATATAAGTGTGCAACCAAAGCAAGCATAACAACCATCACCATAGCGAGGGGGAAGCAAGAATAGAGCATTCTCTCTCCACATCCAGAGCAAGGATCTGGTGCTAAAGGACACCCTTATTGGAAGGTAAAAGTATAATTGACTTCACAAAGGGGGAAGAGCACATGTATAGGCACAACCCAAGTGTGAACGCTACACGAGAGGAACTCAAGCAGTTGAAACGGGTAGTTGCCTAGTCCTCCTCAGGTGAAAACACATGAAGCACGGTAATGACTTTTAAAATCCTCTCTTGGCTCATAGATGGAATACCAAAGAAGAATAAAGTGCACTAGGGACATTCCAACATAGGCCTTTGTTGGATACACCTCGAAAAAGTACCAGCAATAAGTCACACGGCAGAGTTTTTCAGGTAATAAATTTAAAATTTCTCTTGTGAGCATGAGCACGTTCTATGGTTCCCTCATATACACAAGTACAAGAAGCATAAATTCAAGCATGTATGGACTTGGAGGCAATAGAGTATCCAAGATTTCGGTTATGAGCCCTCTATAATAGAGGCCCAAATAACCATCAAGGCAGTCCACAATTCCATGAAGAATCAATACTTAATATGAACTTTTAATGAGCATGGTTGTGCGGGTCTAGATAAGAACAAGGAGGAGCTGTTAGCAAATAAGACTCGAAATGAGATAAAAAAAGAAATGGGGTTACTTTAAGCGAAGGTCAACTTGTGCAAAGATAACTTCGCATGGGCTTCTTGAGAAAGAGAGGGCTTTGTCTCCTCACCATTGGCCACCTTCCACATGTCCTTGGCAATGAATCAAGACTTTATCTCTAGCTTTCAATGAGTATAGTTATATCCCTTTAATTGAGTATCTAAATGAGAACAATGAGGAGCCATAAGTACACAAGAAATGAAATGGGATAAAAAAAGAAATGAGATTTACCTTAAACTGAAGATTCATTGCTCTAGACTAGAGAGATGACTGAATAAAAGCCAAACTCAAATGCTATAGGAGACTATGATGTTGCTTTCCTTGAAACCTTTTCCAAGAGTAGTGACGTGGATAGAAAGATTGACAAGATAGAGTGACTCACTTTGGGAACTTACAAGAAGGTGGAAATAAGCTGTCAGTAATCAACCCTTGCATGGTAAATATAAAATATCTAAGTCCATATAAGCTATGCCTCGACAAGAATTCATGAACTAGATGCCAAAAAAGTACATTGATTGCCTTCAAGAATCAAGATCAGTAGTTCTTCACAAGAAGTTGGTCCAAATGACCATGAGATGTGATGCAATAGCTCTAGCTAGGTTCGAGACCAATTGAACAAGATTGGTAAGCAGCATGACCAATGAAATAATAGTGGCTCAAAAATTTGATGAAAAGATATTGGAGCAAGATTAATAAGACCATCAAAATCCATTGTGGATTTGGATGGTCATGATTACGTGTGTTTGGTAATTGAGATGCAATGTATAATTATGAGATAAAAATAGGATTTTTGAGTGGTTTTTGTGCCATAAAAAGAGCTCTTGCTAATGAAGGATTAGTGGCTTGCTAGTTGAGGTATTGACAATAATTTAGAAACTCTAACTTGCAATGGAGTTGTGATGGGCATTGCCACTACCCAAGATAGTTGCGAAATGTTTCGCCTGTAAATTATTTTACCCTTGAAAGTTGCATCACACCTTGAAACGCTTCACATGTGGGTAAGTCCCAAGCAAAATGCCAAGTGAAATGGTTGAGTAATACATATGAGATTGTTTTCTTTATAAACAATTAGTTGCAACCTACACATTTATATCATGCAATTCCTTTCATGTCAACAAATGATGTCTTCTCTATATAATATATATAGTTTCCAAAAACCCTACAAAAAGCAAGAAAGAATAGAAATCTTCCACTTAAAAATTATATTTCAGTCAGCCATTTCACTCAGGGTGTTTTGCATTTTAGTGAAATGTTTTAGGCATTTTGCGATTCAGTACCAGCAAAATGTGTTTCATGGTTACTATGCTATTGCCCGAAAATAGAACTTTGGACATGTGTTGCAAGAAACTAGCGGTTGCATATAGAATTTGTGTTAAAGACTAAGAAGCACTTTCAAAACACATCTTGCGACCAATTGCAACTAATTAAATAAGAGTTTTTTTTTTGCGAAATTGTGCATTGAAACACACATCATTGAAGTAGGCAAAACTAAAAGATCCCATGTGAACATATATGTAGAAGTTGACATAAATATCCCATCAACTAAGTGATGATTTAGATAGGTGAGTTAATGAAAAGGTAGGCAAGTCTGGTGCTGAACAAGTGTCATGGATAATCGTTATCGTGAGAGAGATAACATGTTGCTTTATAAAATGTTGTGTTTCCTACTTAATGAGGGATGCAACCAAGGTAGAAGAGGAAGTGGAAACCATAGGTGCATGTGTTGGTGATGCAGAGTTTGGAAGATAGCATCCACAAGATGAGTGACGAACAACATCGACTTCTGACTTAGAGCTATGGGTGGTTTTGAAAGCTCTGTTGTAGAAGGGTAGTGACCCTAACTAGTATTGGGGGGAGATTTTAGGCTGAGATGATTGGTGCTTCTCTTGTTGAACAAGTAGACCCATGGCAACATTGCTTCTAGTGGATCAGAAAATTGAGGGTGGTGCTTGAAATTGATGGGGTTGAGGGCATCAACTAGTACTAACCTTGACAAGTATCTTGTTAAGGGTGATGTTTGAAAGGCGTGTACCAGTAAACTTGAGGATGGTTTGTGCCCAACAATACTTCTCATGGAACCATGCCTAGGCCATGGTCCATTCGAGGGCCCAAATTTACTATTGCCATTGCTATAGATCATTATTTCTAGAAATGGTTGTTTTGGGCTCTTGAAGTGTCCCGATGCTTCTAGCCATTTGTGTTTTGGGGAAACACATTTTGGGCTTGAAATATTTGGGGCAAAAAATCTTCCTTGATGGCCTTGAATAACGTTACAAGTGAATGTGGAGAAGTGATGATGGGTCTCAAATCCTTGTAGTTCAATAAGCTAAAGAACAATAAAATAATAGAACTTGGCAAAGCAACTTGAACGATGCAGCCATCTCTCTCTCTCTCTCTCTCTCTCTCTCTCTCGTGCCTTGGCTTGTAACTTGCTTCTTTCTTTCCTCTTGGCAACAAATTTTCTTTTAGCTCAAAGAAAGACCACAAGTGAAAAGGTGATAAAAAATCTCCAATTTTCACTACACAAGTTTGTGAGGAATCAATAAGCATCAAGAAGGAGAAATGGATTAGGACAAAGAGCGATGAGTTGTGATGCCAATTGGTGGTATAATTGAGATTGGGCAAAGGTGATTATTGATTAAAAAAAGCTATCAAGAAATAAACACTTCAAGATTAAGTTAGTAGAGCCAATCTTGTAAAAGCAAGGACACAATGGACTACATCTTGACAAGCCTTCTATTAGATCAAATATGCATAGCTCCTGATGTAGGAATGAGACTTTCTTTACAAGATGTGTGCATGTGTTGCCACCACACATGCCATGTCACAAATATCGGTGTCCTGAAAGTGCCACACTTAAGGACATCCACTTTTACAATATTCCATAAAGGTTGTTCACTCTTAATGATGGAGATTACATTAGTGGTGCTATACATGCGAGATCACTTTATTTAGTGCTAGATTATTAAACCACTTGGAGGATGTTCCCTCCTTCCCATTGAGGGGGGGATTTGAGGGATTATCAATTTAAAGGAGTTTGATATATGTGGGTATATCCTTCGAGTGGTTTAATTATCTAGTACTAAATAAAGCAGTCATGTGTGAGAATCATTGCTAATGTAATCTCCTTTGTAATTGGGAACAACATTTATGAGATATTGTAAAAGTGAATGCGCTTAAGTGTGACATCTTTTAGGACACTTGGCATTGATTGTTGTAATGTGGGATGTGTGGTGGCAACACATGCATACACCTTGTGATGGAAGCTATGTATATTTGATCCAATAGACAACTTATCAAGTACTACATTGTGTCCTCGTTTTCATTAGATTAGGTATATTATGCTTAAACTAGTTATGTTCATTTTTAATTATCTTTTCTTATCAACAATCACCCCTTTGCTCAATCCTAATTATGACCATCCTTAGGGATCATGCACCATGCTCAAGGGCAATGTATTGTATCCAGCTTTTGCAATCTATATAGTTCGTTTTGTTATTGGTCTTCTTCATGCCTTATGTTTGAACATTTTTCTATCACTTTGGACACAATTTTTGACTTAGTCCCTTGTTGTACATTTTTGGTGATAGGTGCTATAGTAATTGGCTTCTTTTGTCCTTTAAAAAAAGATTGATTAGATTCATTGGGCCAAGTAAGAAGTGGACTAGTTCCTACTCAGATTTAGGTGAATCAATCTAAGTATTCCCTTGTGGTTTGAGTAGACTACTACAAAAACAAGGTTGGTGTTGTTTCCCAAATGACAAGGTTGTCACACATCCTTAGCTCGTTTTAGGCATGAGAGGCCCTCAACCAATTGGTGCTTTATAAAAAGAGTCATAGCCTAGGTGGCCTAGCTAATGTGCCATCTTAGGGTCCTTCAGTCGTAGATAAGCCATATATCCAATGGAACTCATAGGTCTTGATTATTGGCTAGGAGAGTAATTGAAATCAAATAGAGGCCTTTAGATTGTACCTCACATCAAGCTACCACTAGATTGGTAGTGTCATCAAGGATCTCAATTGTGGTCCTAGTAAAGAGTACAACTCTCCCCAAGAGTCGGAGTTAGTAGATTAATAAGAGATGTACATTATGGGGAGACATAATAGACATTGTCTGCTATAGCAAGATTTGGGCCTATCCTAATGCCTTGGGTCTTAGCGAAAGAAATTGTTAGTACAATTGACATCGCCAATTGTAGGCTCTTGCAATATGATGTCTCGTAGGGAAGACATATAATGTGTAGCTCTAGTATCAATGATCCACTTTGTTGTATGGCCACATGGTAGAGTGAGGTGGACCACCATAGAAGTAGTCTCATTGAGAGCATGGGGAGAGCTTACTTGCAAGAATTGGGACGAAGATCTAAGTAGTAGGGGGTTTAAAGCTAGGTTAGCCTGAAGATTGACACTTATTGTTGAAATGACCTAGGATGTTGGCAAAGGCTTATTTTTCTAGGGTATGCTTTGCTAACCTAGTTTTGATCTTGATTGGACTTACTTTGTTTCTCACTAGTCTGTTTAGATTTCTTATTTGTTATTACTATTCGATTGCTTTCCTTTTGAGGAGTCGAAACTAGGGCCCCTTCTAAAGATGGCAAAGGGGACCACAAATACCTAGGGCTGAAGGAGCTAACACCAAGGGGAGAAAGTTGACGCCAAGTGGAGCAAAAGGATCTAGGCTGCAAACACAGATGTGAACAGCATTGGAGATGACACCGACAGCTTGATGAATGACAGTAGATGGAGAATAGTGTGATGGTTGCTAGGTGGAAGAGGATGTCGCTAGTAGTCTGATGACGATGAGTGGAGCAAAAGGATCTAGGCTGCAAACACAGATGTGAACAGCATTGGAGATGACACCGACAGCTTGATGAATGACAGTAGGTGGAGAATAGTGTGATGGTTGCTAGGTGGAAGAGGATGTCGCTAGTAGTCTGATGACAATGATGCTAGCAGAGATGGGGCCTTCAAACACAGTTGAAGGGTGGAGGGTGGTGGCCACGGATTGCGATGTCCTCTAGTAGGGGTATGGGCAGTAGTGGCATGGAGAAAGAAGTGTCGAAGTGACTAAGAAGGGGGGGATGAAGAATGACTAAAGTGGGGTGAAGAAAGAATGAAGTGATAGTCTATTTATAGGCATAAGCTGTCTAGGGGTGTGTTGAGCGTCATCTCTTGGATGTGGCCACGTCAGCAGTGTCACATGGTAGGAAACAGTAGTCTAACTGCACCAGTCGGCTGCATTTAATGCAATCGACCTGATCATTTATGGGCATTACTTTCAACCTATAAATAGGCCGAGTTTCCAGCAGTTTTTGTGCATTGTTTCTAACAGATTTCAGCTTGCTGACTGTGGAGATTACTCTCGAGGCTGATGGAGATCGAGATCCTCGATGTGGAGACACATGCAGATATTTTCTTTGCACCCGTGTATAATTTTGCATCCTTATACAACATTCTGTCAGAGTGCAGCGGTGCGGAAGCGTAGGACTGAGAGAGAGAGAACGCAGAGAGAGAAGGGAGAGAAAGAGACAGTGGACAATGAAGATCTGCTGTATAAAGAATGCTGAATACAAAGATATACACGGGCGCAGTGCGCTGGACTGCGTGTCTCCACCTCGACAGTGCGACCTGCTGTCCACCTCGAAGTCTGCTGCAGTCTGCACTGTCTGCTGTCTGAAATCTGTGAACAGAGACAGAAATCTGCACGGCACCGGTCTGTAATCTGCGACAGAGAAGAGTGTCAGACTGCTGGAAGTGTCGGCAATATTTACCCAGAACCAGCCAGGAAATAGGGCGCCAATAATGCCCAGTCGGCTGCATTAAAAGCAGCCGACAGCCTGCAGTGGGTCGGACTGCCACGTGGCAGTCCGACTGTGCAGTCTGACTGCACACAGTCCGACTGCACCAGGCTGACTCCTGCTTGGCTGTGATCTCGAACACCCCCTCTCAAAGCCGGGGCAGGGCAGAAGCCTGAGGGATCTGGAATGTTGCCGAAGTAGAGCCTGAGGAAGCGCCTTCGTAAACAAATCCGCAAGATTGTCCTCCGTCTTGCAATACTCCACAGTGATGGTCTCATCCAGAAGCTTTTCTCGGATGAAGTGGTACTGAATCTCAATGTGCTTCGTCCGGGCATGAAAAACAAGCTAAGGCAGCTACAGATGCAGGTTCAGAATGCGGGGAAGCCGATTTCCTCCGAAGACATGGCGATCACACTATTGTCCCAGTTGCCGCCACGATTCGGTATATTTTACTCTGCCCTTATTGCTTCGGGGCGAGAGTCTACTCTTCGCTGGGAAGAGTTGGTTCCTATGGTATTGGACCAAGAGGAACAGTTAAAGGGACAGAATGCTTCCAAGTCGGAGGCGTTGACAGGTCAAGCCTCTCAGAAGAAGGGGAAGGACCAAAAGAAGAAGAAGGGGGATAACAAGTCCAAGAAGGACAAGGAGAAGGACAAGGACAAAGACTTCACATGTCATATTTGTGGAAAGACTGGCCATTGGAAGAAGGATTGCCTTGACAAAGACTCGAAGGACACCAAGAAGAAGGAAACCAAGGATTCTGGAGCAGTGGCTGCACCCTCATCAGCTGCATTTCTACATCTAGTTGTCATTGAGGACGCTTCACCGAATGCTTCTGATGCTGCGATGACGGCTCCCCAAGCTCGAGAGTGGATTGTTGATAGTGGTGCCTCACGGCACATGACTCCTTCATCAGATGGTGTTGCCCAGCTGCGACCTTCGCGTGGGCAGGTTCTCATTGGAGACAGCTCTTCAGTTTCTGTTGCAGGTCGGGGTAAGATGCAGCTTATTCCGTATGGACGAGGTGGCACCCATACCTCAGAGGTTTTGCATGTACCAGGATTAGGGTACCATCTCCTTTCAGTCCATAAGATTTGCTCCCTTGGTCTTTTGGTGGAGTTTGATAGTTCTACAGTGCGAGTCCTTGATCGTGAATCGAGGAAGGTTCTATCATCTGGATATGAGGAGAACGGCATTTACAAACTGAAGTCTTCCACTGCCCTCTCTACTCTTCTTCTTACCTCACAGTCACAGTCTGAGTTATGGCATGCTCGGTTTGGTCACCTGAACTATGACTATCTTCGGAGGGCATCACGTGGACAGCTTGTTCGAGGGTTGCCGGATATAGTGGTGAGCCAGCAGCCATGTGTCTCCTGCATACGGGGGAAGCAACATAGGGATGCCATTCCCCACACAGCTTTGCGGCGGTCTACTTCACCGATGGAGCTAGTATCTACGGATCTATGTGGCCCTATGAGGAATGAGTCCCTGCGTGGGAGCTCGTACTTCATGCTGATCGTGGATGACTACAGCAGGATGACATGGGCCTACTTTTTGGCACTAAAGTCAGAAGCTTTCTCGCACTTCAAGGATTGGCTTCTCTTTGAGGAGAACCGATCAGGCCGGAAGTTGAAGACCTTGCGATCCGACAAGGGAGGTGAATTTGTGTCTAATGAATTTGCTCGGTTTTGTGCAGATAGAGGAATTCACCAGGAGTTTGCCAATACCAATACTCCTCAAGAAAATGGTATTCTAGAACGGAAGAACCGCAGTGTGATCGAGATGGCGCGCACCATGATGGAGCACCGACAGACCCCTCAGGTTCTGTGGGCCGAGGCTGTGGCTACTGCAGTCCACATTCTTAATCGATCCCCTACTTCGGCCGTGGAAGGGATGACTCCATTTGAGGCTTATTTTGGGAAGAAGCCAGATGTTTCTTACTTTCGAGTCTTTGGGTGTGATGCTTATGTTCACATTCCCAAGGCTCACCGTGATAAATTTGAAGCGGCTTCTCGCAAACAGGTATTTGTTGGCTACAGCTTCCAGTCCTAAGGCTACCGACTGTAGACTTTCCCATCTGAAGAACCAAAGCTAGGAGGCTGCTCAACATAGATCTCCTCCTTCAAATCACCATTCAGGAAGGCCGACTTCACATCCAACTGATAAACAGGCCATCTCCTATGGCCAGCCAAAGCAAGAACAGCTCTAATGGTTGCCATACGAGCTGTGGGGGCAAAGGTGTTATGACAGTCAATCCCTGGGCGTTGGGCAAAACCCTTAGCAACAAGGCGAGCCTTGTGCTTATCCAAAGTACCATCACTGAGATATTTGGTCTTGAAGACCCACTTGACTCCAATCACCTTCTTCTTCGGGGGGCGTGGCACAAGTGACCAAGTGCCATTCCTCTCAATAGCCTCCAACTCAGCTTCCATAGCTTTCTTCCATGGGGCGGACTGTAAAGCCTCCTTTACGGAGGTGGGCTCTCGGTCCTGCATAACACGGGACATCAAACAATAATTGGAGCAAACAAGCTCCGAAGAATGCGCCTGGTGCCTCCGTGACCGCCGCGGACCATCCTGCGGTCCCCACTCCTCAGGAACCCCCTCGATCCCTGAATCACGGAGTGTGTCACGGGCCCAGCGAGGAGGAGGCCGAACCTCCCCTCGTCGTTCTCCATCAGCAGAAGACTCTGGAATATCCACCGGTGGTAACTCCTCAGAAGGGTCCGGTGGAACAGTAGACTCTGTGTCAGAAACAGAATCATAATCAAAAGGCACGGGCTCCAGTGGAACTGTAGAAGGAGCCCAACTCTCCCCTGGATCTCCAAGAACGGGATGCTCCTCACTCGTTGAAGAAGCCGGAACCTCTACAAACCGGACATCACGGCTAGTGTACACATCCGGCTTGACGGGATCATACAGTCGGTAGCCTTGGGACTGGGAGCTGTAGCCAACAAATACCTGTTTGCGGGAAGCCGCTTCAAATTTATCACGGTGAGCCTTGGGAATGTGAATATAGGCATCACACCCAAAGACTCGAAAGTAAGAAACATCTGGCTTCTTCCCAAAATAAGCCTCAAATGGAGTCATCCCTTCCACGGCCGAAGTAGGGGATCGATTAAGAATGTGGACTGCAGTAGCCACAGCCTCGGCCCACAGAACCTGAGGGGTCTGTCGGTGCTCCATCATGGTGCGCGCCATCTCGATCACACTGCGGTTCTTCCGTTCTAGAATACCATTTTCTTGAGGAGTATTGGTATTGGCAAACTCCTGGTGAATTCCTCTATCTGCACAAAACCGAGCAAATTCATTAGACACAAATTCACCTCCCTTGTCGGATCGCAAGGTCTTCAACTTCCGGCCTGATCGGTTCTCCTCAAAGAGAAGCCAATCCTTGAAGTGCGAGAAAGCTTCTGACTTTAGTGCCAAAAAATAGGCCCATGTCATCCTGCTATAGTCATCCACGATCAGCATGAAGTACGAGCTCCCACGCAGGGACTCATTCCTCATAGGGCCACATAGATCCGTAGATACTAACTCCATCGGTGAAGTAGACCGCCGCGAAGCTGTGTGGGGAATGGCATCCCTATGCTGCTTCCCCCGTATGCAGGAGACACATGGCTGCTGGCTCACCACTATATCCGGCAACCCTCGAACAAGCTGTCCACGTGACGCCCTCCGAAGATAGTCATAGTTCAGGTGACCAAACCGAGCATGCCATAACTCAGACTGTGACTGTGAGGTAAGAAGAAGAGTAGAGAGGGCAGTGGAAGACTTCAGTTTGTAAATGCCGTTCTCCTCATATCCAGATGATAGAACCTTCCTCGATTCATGATCAAGGACTCGCACTGTAGAACTATCAAACTCCACCAAAAGACCAAGGGAGCAAATCTTATGGACTGAAAGGAGATGGTACCCTAATCTTGGTACATGCAAAACCTCTGAGGTATGGGTGCCACCTCGTCCATCCGGAATAAGCTGCATCTTACCCCGACCTGCAACAGAAACTGAAGAGCTGTCTCCAATGAGAACCTGCCCACGCGAAGGTCGCAGCTGGGCAACACCATCTGATGAAGGAGTCATGTGCCGTGAGGCACCACTATCAACAATCCACTCTCGAGCTGTGGAGCCGTCATCGCAGCATCAGAAGCATTCGGTGAAGTGTCCTCAATGACAACTAGATGTAGAAATGCAGCTGATGAGGGTGCAGCCACTGCTCCAGAATCCTTGGTTTCCTTCTTCTTGGTGTCCTTCGAGTCTTTGTCAGGGCAATCCTTCTTCCAATGGCCAGTCTTTCCACAAATATGACATGTGGAGTCTTTGTCCTTGTCCTTCTCCTTGTCCTTCTTGGACTTGTTATCCCCCTTCTTCTTCTTTTGGTCCTTCCCCTTCTTCTGAGAGGCTTGACCTGTCAACGCCTCCGACTTGGAAGCATTTTGTCCCTTTAACTGTTCCTCTTGGTCCAATACCATAGGAACCAACTCTTCCCAGCGAAGAGTAGACTCTCGCCCCGAAGCAATAAGGGCAGAGTAAAATGTACCGAATCGTGGCGGCAACTGGGACAATAGTGTGATCGCCATGTCTTCGGAGGAAATCGGCTTCCCCGCATTCTGAACCTGCATCTGTAGCTGCCTTAGCTTGTTAATGTGTTCCCTTAGCGAATAAGACTTATTGACGGACAAGGTCCGCATCTGTACCTCCAAAGAAACCCTCTTCATCAAGGTCATCCGATTGTACATTTGATCAAGCTCCAGCCATATCTCACGAGCCACCGTCAAGTGCTCGATGTGAGCGATCACGGCTGTAGTGCATGATAGAAAGAGAAAGGATCGAATCCTCGCATTCAGTTTGTCCCAATGAGACTGGGCCCTGGCCAACTCCGCACGAGCATCGGAAGAGAGTTTGGACTCATCTCTTACCGAAGGCCGGTCAATATCCTCCTGTACCAACTCCGCCAAATCATAGGACTCAAGGATGGCCAACATCATAACGCGCCAAATGCGGTAGTTGTCGCCGTCGAGCTCCTGATCTGTAGGAAGAGCCGGTAAGACAGGCACCTTCCGGTCCATAATCGCCTGGAACTCCAAGTCCATCTCTGTAGACATCTTCACCTGCAATGCCTTCTCAAACGCAAAAGCAGCCCCCTCTGACTGAGTAAACTCAGCCTGCTAAGGCTCTTCCGCGTCCCGAAGCTTCTTCACCCGCCGGAGGCGATGAAAAAGCAAAACCTGCACTTTTAGGTTGAAAACTCAAACTTCCTCCGCGTCAAACAGCAGTAAACAGCAGCAAATCCACCACCTGTACTCCTTTCCTGTGCGCCCACACTCGTTTCAGCCTTGTTCCAAGGCGCAGCCCTCCTGTCTGCCCTTAAACGCAAAAAACGCAAATTTGTGTTGCGATGGAAACTCCCCTTCAGGTTGATTCTGCGCTCAGTCAGCCCTCAAACACTGCTCTGATACCATGTCAGAGTGCAGCGGTGCGGAAGCGTAGGACTGAGAGAGAGAGAACGCAGAGAGAGAAGGGAGAGAGAGAGACAGTGGACAATGAAGATCTGCTGTATAAAGAATGCTGAATACAAAGATATACACGGGCGCAGTGCGCTGGACTGCGTGTCTCCACCTCGACAGTGCGACCTGCTGTCCACCTCGAAGTCTGCTGCAGTCTGCACTGTCTGCTGTCTGAAATCTGTGAACAGAGACAGAAATCTGCACGGCACCGGTCTGTAATCTGCGACAGAGAAGAGTGTCAGACTTCTGGAAGTGTCGGCAATATATAGCCAGAACCAGCCAGGAAATAGGGCGCCAATAATGCCCAGTCGGCTGCATTAAAAGCAGCCGACAGCCTGCAGTGGGTCGGACTGCCACGTGGCAGTCCGACTGTGCAGTCTGACTGCACACAGTCCGACTGCACCAGGCTGACTCCTGCCTGGCTGTGATCTCGAACACATTCTTCATTGCAGATTTTTTGCATTTCACTGTCTCTTTCTCTACCTCTCTCTCTCTTTCTCTCTCTGTTCACTCTTTGTCACGGTCATTCGCTTCCGCATTGCTTCACTCTGACAGGGTGACGCAGCATTCAGTGGTGGGTGCCTACTAGTGAAATGACCAAAATGTGGACACCAGCCATTTTAGGGCTGTTAGCGCGAAACCCTAAATGAATCATATAAGCTGAAGAAGTGGTTTCCCAACATTCCCCCTCAGGTCCAAAAAGGAATGAAGAAAGAGGGGCGAAGAGAGATACGAAGAAGATATAGAGGATCCTAGAGATCCAAGATTTCCACTTGAAAGGTAACCGGTAGTAAGGAATAGACGGGCTGTGGGGGATGAGGTGGAGCTTTTGTGCAATCTGTCGGGCAAGAAAGCTGGGCTGCCCTATCATGCTGGTCAATGTGAAGACTATTGACATAGGCTGCCAGGTGCACGACGGGACTGTCGGTGCAGGCAAGAGGAGATGCGATGGCTGGCAATAGGTTTGGCAGCACCAGCAGCTAGCCATTGAGGCAGGCTGTGTGGCAATTGATGGTCAGCTGCAAGAGATCACAAGCAGCAAAGGTCAGACAATTGCTGAATTCGCAGCAAGCAGGCTGATCAGGATGACTTGCTTCACGAGAAGGATGCACAATAGACTGCAAACAGTAGGCCAAGTTCGATGAGGCTTTGGTGGCTCGTGAGCGAAGTGGTGGTGGTTGAGAAGAGGTATGGCTCTGATACCATTGTTAGGTTAGGGTTTAGAAGCACGTGCACACACACACACACACACCCACACACACACACTCTCTCTCTCTCTCACACACACACACACACAGTGAACAAGAGTGTTGGAAGGTCACATCCACTATGTGAGAATGAATGAAAGTACAATCCTTGGACCCTAAGGTACTAAGTACCACACCCACTAACAAGTGCTCACATGGGAAAAAGCCCTTCTCTAGCTAGAAGGCAAAAAGTGCTCATGAGGTAAGGGAGTGTTCACACTAGAACATAGGAGGAACACTGTAACTTTTGCATCTCAAGGAGAAGAGCTGAGAATGGCGCTGGAGTAGGAGGCACTAAGAACAGCTTGGACAATGCGTCATACTCAAGATGGATCCCAAAATGCAGCAGCAGCAGTCCATCAGGCCTGATGATGATGTGGGCAGCAGTGGGGGGATCGTAAGACAGTCAGTTGGCAGCAGTATGTCAATGGAGTATCCGGGCAGCAAAATGCAGGTATGCTGGCTGAAAAGGTACTCTGATCAAGCAACATATGAAAGTGAAATGATGACGTCAGCTAGCTGTCACCAGGAGCAGTAAAATGCAGGCTACAGATGATGGCAACAGCTGGTAATGATGCAGACAGGTAGTATGTAGCAGCTGGCAGCAGGGGAGCACCTCTAGGCAACAGGGTGGCGCCTCCACTGGCTGTGTGGCAGCTCCTCCAAGGAGAGGGCGATGGCTGATGACTGTCAGGATAATGATGAAATGATCAGGGTGGGTGGGTGAGGGATGGGACACGATGCCCACATGTCCATCTAATGGGGATACTTCGGCATTTGTCCCACTAAAAGAAAACAATGTCTTTCTCTCTACTTTTTGTCACTAGTGTCTTTAAGTTGTAGGCTTGTAGCATTCAAAGTTCCTGCATATTGTCAATTAAAGTTGTGGCCTAAAAGCTTCAAATTCTTCTAAGGTTCTGTTTCTGTTTCTGTTCCGTCTTATTTCTGTTGCCCTCAACTATGGAACTTACACCTTTAGTGTTGAGAAGTGAGGCTGGGTGGTATAGAATTCTTGATTGTACTAGAGAATATGATCCTTGGATGGACATACTCCAAACTTGGATGGAGTTAATGGCTCTAAAGATATAGATAGATCTAACGAGTTTGATCACATCGTTAGGATATGGCTCTAACGAGTTTGATCGCATTGTCAGGATGTGTCTGTTATTAAGAGGATGAATTGTATCCAGTGAGTAGAGTGTATCTCTTATACGCAAACCTTTCATAGATTTTTACTGTGCCTCATGAGAGAGAGGGCCTTCCTGCCTTTTTCCTCCTATCACAAGTTTGTTGTTGGAGGATTCCATTCACGCAAGAGGTGGTACTTTTACACAGATTTTCTATTCAACAATCATTGTCTTTTCCTCAACTCCTAGATGCATAAGCATGCTTGCCACTTGGGCTTTCAAGCTCTCTGAACTTCCTGCACAAATTCTTAGAATCATCCATTATTCTCTTTTTGGCTTTCTTGAGTTTGATTTTGATAAGAGACCTTCCTTCTGATATTATGAAATTCCCAGAGCTATCAAATGATTCCACTTCAAGTAAAAGTCTAAGGAGTAGTAGAAAACCATCAAAATGCAAGGAGATGCACAGATACGGTGCACATAATGCTGCATTGACAATGTTCCAGCAGTTTCATAAAAAATTCTAAAATTTGGTGTAAAAGCAGTCTGTGGGGCAAATTTTATTGATCCTTAATGGAATTGGAGAAGGCCCATTCTATCTTCGCAGAGCTACATACACGAGTTGTACCTCAAAACTCATTTAATCTATACAACAGAATTGTAATAGCAGAGAGGTGCATGCTAACTGTGTACACCCCCTACTAGCAAGCTAAACGGATATTAACTTGAGAAACATATATTTGGCTCAATGTGGTGTATACCCAGCTAATAGATGCAAAGCATACTGTCCAATACTGCTTGTTACAAGCCAGAAAATGGATTTGGTGACCTCATCACCTTGTAGTGGATTCTGATGGACAAATGCATGATAGATGCTTCTTCTGCACTGTGGTACTCTTCTTTCTTTCTTAACAATTGTAAAAGCCTTGTAAAATTTCCTGCTGAAATGGCATATAACAAGCAAATATTCTAATCTTCAGGTTTGCAATTAATGCTGCTTTTTTTTTGGGTTTGTTTGGCTTGTTCCTCATAAAATGTCATGATATGAAGTATGCTAAAAATATCTATGGATATTATGTTTCAAAGTCCATCAGAATGTTATTGAATATTGATAGGAGGCAGCAGAAAAAAGATAGAGAAGATGAACGAGAGAAAGCACTATGAGGAGGAAGAAAATAAAAAGAGACAAAGAAAGTGGATGGGTGAATGAAAGTAGAAAAAGAATATTATTGGAAAAAGTCTCAGATATGGGGGGGAAAAGCTAAATCGGATACAAAAAAATGATTTGAAAAAAGAAATTGTGTATAAGAGAACGGAGGAAGAAATGAGGAGAAAGGAGAGAAAAAAGACGGATAATAGTGGGAGTTGTAGAAAAATTAGAGATATGAAAAAAAAGAAAAGATTGCTTATAAAAAGAAAATGATGGGGAAAAAGGAAGAAAAAATGAAAAAAGAAAGATTGTTGATGGAAAGAAAAAAGGAGGAAAAAATGGAAAGAAATGCTCCAAGTTTGATGCTGATAGATTGAATATTCGAAAGAGGGATTGAACAAAAAAGAACAGAGTAAGGGATGAGGAGAAGGGGTGAGAAGGCAGGTAGGGGGGGAAAAAGGGACAGTAGAAAAAGATAGAACAGTAGAGTGGAAAAAAAGAAGGAAAAATTGTTGATGGAGGAGGGAGAAAATAGTGAAGGGGGCATAGGGGTAGAAGAAGACACAGGTAGCAAATTAGGGCATTCAATTGTGCCACTCACGTTAGTTTTTGGATGACAGATTTGAATACTTTCCAGTCGCAACCTGTAGTTTCGTGCATGTGAACCACACGCAGTGCCATTGGCAGGCATCGAATGTTGCTGGAGAGGGGTTTTCAGTCTGCTGGTGTAACACGGTGTCAAAGGAGAGAGGAGACAGGTGATGCTGGTATTGCTCATTTTCTTCACATCTCGATGTTCTTTTTAATGTCTGCTGTGAGTGCGCTCTGGTTTTAAGGGATTGTGAAACACATAGTAGCTTGTGGTCTAGGTTGAATATAGAACATGGGTTGTTATAGTGCAAGGCTATAAGAAAGGAGCTATTGCTGTGTCAGATGGTTGTGGGAAGGTATCTGGCAGCTTTTCTTTGTCTTCAGTTAATGAAGCCTGAGGTCAAGCAAGGATTCTTAGTGGCCATGATAATAGCTGGATGAAAGTGAGAGCTCAGCTATGCTACTTGTCTTCCATAATCAAGCATGCCTGGTTGGGACATAGCCTCAATGTCTTTGATTTGCTTCGTCAACATTCTGGATACTGGAGTGCGAGTTGAGAGGGTTTTTCCTGTTGGTGTATGAAAATATCTTTGAGTACTTTGTAGGTTGCACGACTTCTTTCAGCAGAGGATCTGTTGGTCAGATGAAATGGAAGAGTGGATGAACTCTTGGGTTGTTGAATTGGTTACATTCAACTCCATGTTTGCTATAATTTACAAACAGATTGAGCACATGTTGATTCATGTGACTTTGAACAGTGAAGTTCAAGATGGAGTGGTGGAACAGATTGAGCACATGTTGATTCATGTGACTTTGAACAGTGAAGTTCAAGATGGAGTGGTGGAACATATTTTGCATTGACAGGAAGACAGGCTGGCCAATTTCAATGAGAGCATTGTGGCAATGAAAATTACATGTGAGCAGTGAAAAGGGGAAGTTGGGGAGACATTTGGCTTGTTAATACAATGCCCTCAGGTTTTGAATGGGACACAGTTGGGTGAGCCAGAAGTTTAAACTTAGAACTGAGTTGGCAGTACTCAACTTTTGCACTATATTATCAAGTTGGAAAGAATGATCACTAAATTTGGAATTGGCAAAGGGAATTCTTTCTGATCATTTGGTTGGGGGGATGGTCGGAAAGGAGCATTCATTTTAGTCGAATCAAGGGGTGTTGAGTTCAAATGTATTCATTTATGACTTGAATTGGTGAAGGCAAGTGACTTTGCTCATCTTTTTCCATTTCTGATTCTTACTGCAGTTTGCAAACATAGGAGGCAGGTATTACAAACTATGCCTGTTAGTAACAGTATCTTTTGACCTAATTTGGTTATGCAGGAGCTTGAGGAAATGAAACGGCGTCTGAAGGAAATGGAAGAAGAGGCTGCTGCTCTGAAAGAGATGCAGGCAAAAGTTGAGAAGGAGATGGGTGTAGTGCAAGGTATTATTTTGTGATCATTTCAGTCGGCTAGTTCTGAAGGGTGCCAATGCACAAAGTCCAAATGAGTGATGGTGTTTTGTTTTCCAGATCCAGCAAGTGCTGCTGCTCAGCAACAAAGCAAAGAAGAAGCTGATTCACGTTCAGTTTATGTTGGGAATGTGTGTATTCTAGTCGTATTTTAAGTTGAAAGAAAGGTCTAGCAAGTATTTTTGTATAGCAGTCATTGCCTTTATTTGTATATGTGATGGTCAGGTTGATTACTCCTGCACACCTGAGGAGGTACAGCAGCATTTTCAGTCCTGTGGCACAGTCAATCGAGTTACAATTCTAACAGATAAATTTGGGCAGCCTAAGGGGTATGGCTTATGGCTTCTAAATGTTTTTCTATGTCTGTCTCACAGCACTGAGAGCAGTCACCTTATTTGAACAGCTCAAATTTCATCTTCAGGTATGCATATGTAGAATTCTTGGAGGTGGAGGCTGTACAAAACGCCCTTCTGTTGAATGAGTCTGAGCTTCATGGTCGGCCATTGAAGGTGCACATTAGGATCTCTGCATATTTTCTGCTGGTATTTAAAACAGGTGACCATTTTAAGTTCCTCAGACTTTCTGGGCTGAATTTTGATAGGTGTCAGCCAAGAGGACCAATATTCCAGGAATGAAACAATTTCGGGGTCGTCGTTTTAGCCCATATGGGTATCGGCCACGAAGGGCTTTTATGCCGCCATATGCATATGGCTACGGGTAAAATTTCTATGGTGAAAGCAAAAAGAAAAAAGAAAGAAACGAGCAGATGTTGACAAGAATGGTGCCTGGTATTTCCAAATAAGATGTGTTGGCTTGTTGCAGGAGGATACCCAGGTTTCGTAGGCCAATGCGATATAGGCCTTATTATTGATACAGGCCAGCCTTTCAAAGGTTAACGCAGAGTTCAAGATGAGCAAGGTCTGCAGGTCTTGTGGTCTTTTGACAATACTGGACTGCCCATCATATAAGAGCTTGTGTCATTTGGGTGCACTTTTCTCTTCTAGAGGACACAGTGCCATTAAGAGTTGGCTGACTTTGGCTTCACTTCTCCTGTCATGAGAAGATTAGTTCTCCAATAGTTTAAATTGTCTTAAGCTGTTTCATGTTTCCAACCTTCTCTTTTCTTCAATGAAAAGCCAATTATACTGTGAAACTGATACATATATCACTGTTTCAATGGAAGGAAACCGAGTTAGTTCTTGAATGGTTAACAGTCTGAAGCTGTTTCATTTTTCCAACATCTCCTTTGCTTTGATGAAGCCATGATTACTAAGATACGGATGTGTGTAGATCGTGAAATGGTTCAAGGGAAGGGAAAGCCATCTTTGTGCCTTAACTTGTATTTGTCAATGTTTCAATGATGAGAAAAGTGATAGTCGTGTGCCTGTGTAAGATGTTTCCTGACGCTACCTGTGTGCCAGTTATTGTGCAGAGGAAGTAGGTTACTGGATTTCTTTTCATTAGTAATTGGAATCTTTCCAACAAAATGTATATTATCTGCTAAACTAGTTATGTTTCTTTCTGAGTGTTGTTTGGCCTTTGGAAGGCAAACACACTTAGTTTTTTGTTTGGTGGTATTGTCACTTCAGTTTTTTTTGCCTAAACACACTTAGTTTTTTGTTTGGTGGTATTGTCACTTCAGTTTTTTTGCCTAACAGAGCCAAACGATTCCTCTTCCTCTTCCTCTTCCTCTTCCTAAGTTTCCCTTATGCTTTCTTATCTTGATCTTTGTTTTTGTTTTCTCTCATCTAACATGAACTGGAAAACTCTCAATTCCCCTCAAACTTGCAGCACATCTCAACTGTATAAACTGCCCAATGCAAAATATCAATGGCTAAAGGTGAAACCTATGTGACCTAAGGTACTGCTTCAATATAATAGGTTTACAAAAAATAACAGTTGAGCTCTTAGATTGATTTTTCACACGAGGTATGCAGGTCAACAATTGCAACAGCGACAATGATCCTTTTTTAGAAAAAGTAAAACACAGTTTGAATTCTCCTTCCCAACATTTTATCCGTGGTGAAATGATTAAACTGTAGGTTAATGAATATCTAGACCTTTTCCACTTTTTGAAGAATCTCTTTTAGCCGTTCATTGCTCTCACGGTTTCATCAACTTATCGAAGAACTAGCTTGCTCTCACGGTTTCATCAACTTATCGAAGAACAAAGCTAGTAGCTTTCAATATGCTTGAAGTTGATTAATAGCAAGCATTTTTAAATTAAGTTATGTTGGATAAATGTGTGTGTATGTGTGTGGGGAGGAGTTGTATGTAATCTAGTCTTAAGGCCAATGTTCTATTAGACCAAGTTTGGTGACTCAGATAACGTCCATACTCCTATTTGCAATATTAGACATTGTCTTGCTTAATGTTCATAGTTCATAGTTTGTTCATGGTTTGTAGTTGACAACTTTTCACAATGATTACTCTTTCAATGAATGTGTAATAATGAAAGTAGTCATTTTAGATGTTAGTTTGGTGACTCAGATAATGTCCATACTCCTATTTGCAATATTAGACATTGTCTTGCTTAATGTTCATAGTTCATAGTTTGTTCATGGTTTGTAGTTGACAACTTTGCACAATGATTACTCTTTCAATGAATGTGTAATAATGAAAGTAGTCATTTTAGATGTTATAATGGGCCACTTTGCACGATGATTACTCTTTCAATGAATGTGTAATAATGAAAGTAGTCATTTTAGAGGTTATAATGGGCATTGGAGCTTTATTTATTGGTATTCTAACTTCTCTTATTCTTTATCTTAATTACATTATTGGCCAACCTATTTTTTCTAGGATAACCCTTTTCTCATATTTATAAAAGGGCTTATGAAAGGAGGGTGTGTAAACCACGGCCATTTGGTCTTACACTTATAGTTGGGGTGGAGGGAGGGAGCTTGTGAAGTGTGAGAACATGGTCCTTACTATAAGATTGTTGAGATTTGAGCTATTGACAGGTGATGTGCGGGGGATTGATTGTTCATGTTGATTTGCCACATCGTTGAGGTTTGTCGCTTGCACTTGACATTTGCTTTGCCATTCAACTCTTTGTGTGCATGTCTCCATTTTGATGGGGTTACCTATGTTGTTGCACAAGTCCACTTGGTAGCATTGGTCTTGCGTTGAAAAGAATGTTGTCATGCCCTTGACATTGTAATTAAATGCTTGTGGATTTTGTGCAATTGGTTCTCTAATAATTGATTTTTGTGGGATTTTGTATTCCTTCTACTACGCTCCCGCAATAAGATAATGTGCAAGTTGATATCATTTCTCATTGTACTTTGTGTTATCCTATTGATGCCTTTTGATTGAGAGATTCTTTGTTCTAACATAGCTCATGAAATTGTGGTCTAGTGTAATGATGCTTACTAGTTTTTCAAAAGACATTGGATTGCTCTAACTTTTGGGAGGTGTATGCACTTACATCATGGTGCCTTTAAGTGGCGGCCATGTATATGAAGGGGTAGAGAAGGAACGGTGTTCTGTGGTGTCATAGTAGGGTGGGTTTAGATTTTAGGTGACAGACATGAAAAAACAAACGACTTATAGGGATGAAACATGGCATGTGAAAATAAAACGGAATGCTATATTGTGGAATTTAAACCACCATCATTTTTATAACCAACTTGTGTTTGCCACGTGGAGCACTCCTATCCTGTTAAGATGGTGAACAATTTGTCCATTGACACATTTCACACTTAACCATGGCTGCCATGTGGTTAGGTGGCCATCCACCAAGACCCTCAGAATAAGAAAGATGTGGAGCACATGTTGTTGCTATGCAAAGTGGGAATTGTGATGTGTCAATTGAAGCATGAGATTACACTCTAATTTGTATCTTCTTGGTTCACTTGGGGCTACCGATGGCTCGAGTAATGGTTCTTTTTGGCTCTAGCGATGTATCCTCTCATATGCTCTCAGCTAGAAGAGGCAAGTGTGAGGCTGGAGAGAGGATATGTTGATGCTATTTCTTACTCGCTATATTTGTGAAAGGTAGAGCTCGAGTGGAAGCACACAGGAGAAGTAGAGAGCAAAGCAAGAGCTATGGCAGATGGAGCAAGAGAGCAAGAGAGAGACCGTATGTGGGAATTCCAACAATCATAATGTATGATTAGCTTTCCCTTATTCAATAGGCATTGAAAGAATAAAGAATAAAGTGACAACAATCAGTGCTTGCTACCTAAAGTGTACACGTATGTGGTCACCCAATGTGTAGTAAATATAGGGTGGTGTATGGACAAGCGCCCCCACTTAAAGAAAAATGTGCATCGAGTGAGGAGAGAATAAGAAAATTGGCAAAGAACAAATTTAAAGGGAGCGATGGATCGAAGGTTGGACTCCAGAGCTATGGCGGGAGAGCAAAAGCAAGAAAGGGAGAGACTAGAAATGGGAACTCCAACAGTCACAATGTGTGATTGGCCCTTCCTTTATTCAAACTGTCACTAAAAGAATCAAGAATAAAGTGATGGTGACGGGGGCCCGCCACCTATGGTGTGCAGTGGCAGTGACTGTCATTGTAGTAATACACGAGCGGCTATGCAGAGGCGCCTTTACCCCCAACAACATCCTACTTAAAGGCGAATATGCCCTAGTGAGGAGTGAAAAGAAAAAGAAAAAAGACAGTACAACATGTACACATGTACAACAGGATGAGGAGACATCATCTCATCCCACGTCCATCAACCTCCTGAGGAAGGCAAAGTGCTCTGTAGAGAGACTTTTCGTGAGCAGATCTGCAGGATTCTGGTTAGTCGAGATCTTGACAAGATCAACAGACTTGTCCTCAACGACCCCACGTATGAAGTGATACCTCACCTCAATGTGTTTCGTTTTCGCATGGAAGACCGGATTCTTGGCTAACTGAATAGCACTCATAGAATCTGAATAGTGTAGGGATAGTATCAATATTAAGGTCAGCAACTAAATGACCCAACCAAATGGCCTCCTTGCAAGCCTCAGTGGCTACAACATATTCGGCCTCTGTAGTAGAAAGGGCCGTGCATTTCTGCACCCTGGATATCCAAGAAACAGCACCTCCAGCATAGGTGAATACATAGCCAGAAGTGGACTTCCTACTATCTGCATGTCTTGTATAATCAGAGTCAGTGTACCCCACGACTCCTGTATCCTGGTTTCCATAGCATATGCACATATCTGCAATGTCCTTCAGGTACCTCATGATACCCTTCACATCATCCCAATGCTTCTTGCCATGTGTAGTCATATAGCGTGCCACAACACCAACTGCAAAGGCAATATCTGGATGAGTGGCTATCATGGCATACATAAGACTGTCCACTGCGGATGCATAAGGAATCTTGGCCGTCTCGGCCCTCTGCTCATCTGTCTACGGAAAATCAGCCTGTGATACCTTCACATAAGAAGGCAATGGACATCCAATAGGCTTTACGTCCTGCATGCGAAAGCGCTCAAGGACTTTATGAATGTACTCCCTCTGTGACAAGTAGAGGAGTCCTTGATGTTTATTGCGTCTAATGCACATACCAAGTATATGAGCGGCCTGTCCCAGATCTTTCATCTCAAAGCTCTTCTTGAGCTGAGCCTTAAGAGCATCTAGCTCATCATGAGCTTTCCCTGCTATCAGCATATCATCCACGTAGAGTACCAAAATCAATAAAGAACCATCACTGGCTTTCTTCGTGTAAAGACACAGATCCATAGCACTCCGACTGTAGCCCTGTGACTGCATAAAGGCATCAAACTTATGATACCACTCCCTAGGTGCCTGTTTGAAGCCATAACGACTTTTCTTCAATTTGCACACTAGGTGCTGCCTGCTAAGTTCTGCAAAGCCCTTAGGCTGCTCCATATAAATCTCATCATGCAAGTCCCCATGTAAGAAAGCCGTCTTGACATCCATTTGGTATAAATCCAAGTCAAGCTAAGAAACCAAAACCAAGACTAAAGCATAGGGTGGTCATCTTAACTACAGGAGAAAAGACCTTGTCAAAGTCCACACCATGCTCTTGCTTAAAACCTTTTGCTACCAGTCTAGCCTTGTATGCCGGCTTGGGGTGTCCAGGGGTACTTTTTAGCTTGTACACCTACTTGCATGGCAAAGCCTTCTTGCCCGTAGGCAAGGAAACAAATCCCAAGTGTCATTCTTATGCAAGGAGTCTATCTCAGACTGCATAGCCCTCTCCCAGGAGTGACTGTCACCCCTGCGCATAGCCTCATCATAAGTGAAAGGCTCTCCTGCATTTGTAACCAAGACATAATGTATCGAGGGCTGAAATCTATCAGGTGGACGTCTATCTTTAGTAGACCGTCTCACGGCAGGCTCTGCTGCCTGCCCAACTGCCTGTCCAACACCCTGACCATGAGCATCTACTGCAGCTGTAGGTTGTCCAGCTGGCTGTGCAGGAGCTCTCGGCTCCTCCTGAAATATGACCTCGCGGATCTCAACAACTCTCTCAGGCTGCCGATGCATCTTATCTTCATGGAAGACTACATCATGACTGCGGATGACTTTCCGTGCCTGCGGATCCCAGAGACGGTAATCCATCTTGCCTGCATCCCCATAACCAAGGAAAATGCATTTGACACTCTTAGGATCTAGCTTACTTCTCTTTTCCCTGGGCACATGGCAAAATGCCTCACATCCAAAGACACGGAGATGCGCATAAGAGGGAGGTTTTCCAATCCATACCTCCTCTGCAACCTGGAAATCCAAACCACTAGAAGGTGATCTGTTTATGACATGCACAATTGTACTAACTGCCTCAGCCCAAAAGCTCTGTGGTAGGCCTACATGGCTAAGCATACTACGTACACGCTCTTGGATGGTTCTATTCATCCGCTCAGCCAAACCATTTTGGGGGGGGGGTGGAGGGGGCGGTCAGCTGATGCTTAATACCCCTCTCATCACGTAACTGCTCAAAAGCACGAGAGACATACTCACCCCCATTATCTGTCCTTAGGCATTTCAGCCTATACCCAGACTGGTTCTCAACCAATGCAAGCCATCTCTGAAACACAACCAATACATCGAATTTCAGTTTAATGGGATAAGCCCAAACTTTCCGTGAAAAATCATCTATGAATGTAACAAAATACTTTGCACCACCCATAGACTGACAAGGCATGGGCCCACAGACATCCGAATGTACCAATGCCAAGGGCTCACTCATGCGTGGCCTACCAGACTTCTTATGTGTAGACCTAGTCTACATGCCATAAAGACAATGCTCACATGAATCAAAACATGTATAATAAAGGGGCAGTAAGTACTGCAAACCAGAAAGCATTTTTATTCCCTTCAAAGACATATGACCCAAACGGACATGCCAAAGAGATACATGTGGGATAGAACCCACAGACAAAACATGATCAAGGGAAGAAGCTGATACAATCAAGGGGTAGAGACTGCTAGCCTTGGCACCTCTCGCAATCACAAGTCTGCCCCACGAGTGATCTTCCATGCAGAGTCTCCAAAACATACATGATATCTTGTGTCATCAAGCTGTCCTGCTGACATGAGACTGCGTGTCAAAGCAGGTACATGACGTACATCCTGCATAACAAAATTGTTGCCAGAAGGAAACTGCAGCCTAACATCACCAATGGCCACAATATCAAGAGAGCTGTCATCACCCAAGAGCACAAAACCCGAAACAGTACAGTATGAATGAAACCACTCTCGGCAAGGTGTCACATGAAAGGACACACCCGAGTCCAAGAGCCAACACTGTGCATACATAGAGTGTATCTCTGTCATCTGCGAAGCACTAGAAGAAGTTGCTAGGATATAATCATCATCATCAACATTCTCAGGCTGCATAAAATTGATCTCTTCAATTTTAACACTGGACTTTGCAGGTACTATACTGCGATTAGAAGACTTATCCTGCACTTTGTCTTTCCCCTTATCTTTGCGCCTTTCATTGCGCAATTCATGGCATTGTGGCCTAATATGGCCCTTTTTCCCACAATGGTGATAAGTAACATCTACATTTCTACCACGGGATTTGCTACGTGACTTCTCATGAGACTTGGACCGAGGTTTCTGAGAATCCCATCCACGGCCACTACCATTGCCATGCTTTCCATATCCATCATTCCTGCCTCTAACTGTCATAGCATGAGACACACGAGAGGAATCCAAATTCTTACGGTTAACCTCTTCCTGCAGAAGAGCACTCTCAACATCAGATAATTTCAAGGTAGTAGTAGAGGCACATAATGCAGTGCAGAATATATCCCATGACTCATTAAGAGTACCAAGCAAGAAAAGAGGAGTGACATCCTTTGCAAAAGTGATGTCCTGCGAAGTCAAGTTCTTGAGTATAGCATGGAACTGGCTCAAGTGAGCAGACATAGTCACATTCTCCTTCATGTGCAGATCCATAACCTACTTCAGCCAATACATCTGACTTGCTGGACTTTTCTTGTCATAGAGATTTTTGATCTTTTCCCATAACTGCCATGCACTTTGTTTTTCCTCAAAGATATTATAGTGAACCTGTTCTGTGAGAGACAATACAATAGTGGACTTGCATAACTCATCAAGCTCAAGCCATTCCTCATCTGGCATAGTTGCAGGCGGATGCCTGCTTAACCCCAAAGGTTTGATCTGCGATTTTTGCACTAACACTTGCCAAATCTGGCTCTTCCAATAAGAGTAATTCGTACCATCAAGCTTAGTGATGTTGAAAATAGCATGATCAGTGGACGAACTCGCCATAATGCAGGCTAGAAGATTGTAGACAGTTCAAAACTGCTTGATGTTTAGTGTAAAAAATGACAAAAAAATCACAAAAATCAAGAAAAAATGGCGAAGAAAGTGGAACCAAAGCTGTTGCCCACCAAGTACTAGTGAAATACATCATTTCAGAGTGTTTCAGCATGAAAAATCCATGTCAGTCCATACATATATGCTTGCTGTAATAAATTTCAGATTTCAGTAAAAGAGAGCTAACAGTGCCAAAATCAGATCCCAAGGCAATCAGATACTGCCAAGACCAAAGCCGATATCATGCGAGCATAGCATAAGTATATGACAGTCGATAAGGATGAATCCAACACCCAAGTATGTCATACAAACATCTACCAGTGAGTAGGTACACCCCCCAGGCAACGGGGCAAAGTGTTCTTGCCACTACCAAAACTTGACACAAGTAGGTGTCAGTTCACAAAGATACGGATCCAAAAATAAGACTTAGCTCATAAGCATACAATGAACCAAGACATATGATGTATCATCCCAAAATGTAAGAATTCTAAAGTCTCAACTGTCTTTAAAACTGCTCAATAGCATGTAATGGCTCAATGCATAAAAGTACCACCTGCTCAATGTATGATAAGCATTCAAGAATGCTCCTACTGGCACAAAAGCCGTATGTACGAGCTCAAGAGCTCAAGACAAGGCAAGACACAGTGCCAATGACATAAGTCCAAGACAATACATCAATAGTACATCCTGAGCATGTAGGCGGTAGAGCATCCGTATGTAGCATTAATAAGTATGTAAGACATCAAGTACATCCCAAGATACAACTCTGGCAAGCCAATAAATAACTCAAGTAAGCTCCGGGAATCCAAGGTCAAGCCAAGACCGAGCTCCAGTAGCAATAGGCTCCAAACAATGTAACTAGCATGTAGTAATGGCATAGGCTAAGCATGTCAAGACGATCGGTTAGACATAAGCAACATACATGCCATAAGTACAACCAATATTGAGCATCCAAATGCTTTGCAAAGCGAGCTCAAGCTCAACCAATGATTCCGAATCAAAACCAAGCTCTATGTCGAGCTCCAAGTGTCAATACATCACCATATATGCCCGGAACATAGCCCGAAAAGTATATGCATAAGTATACATGAGTAAAATGGCTTCAGCCCAACTGTGTACAACAATGATTTACTGTTCAAAACTGAGAATTTCAGCACCAAAATCAGCTCCAAATGCTTGCCAAACAATAGGCATACATTCCCCTAACATCCGGGCATCAAACAGGACCAACCAGGCATCAAATGACAATGCCAAACAAGCTGTAGCATCAAATGTCAGTGTAACACTGTCATAAACTGCATGCGATAAACTGCATGCGGACTGTTATGACAGTCCCAAAATAGTGTTAAATCAGTCCAAATGCTGTGCCAACACATCGACCATCAAAACCAAGCATCAAAGCATGTTCATATGTTCGAAATGGAGCCTTTTCAAGTGCCAATGGAGGGGGAGAGCTGTTGTTGTGACTGTCAATGCTGAAGACACATATGGGAGGGCTGCATGATTCCACCAAATGTAAATTTTGGTCTTGGGGCTGCAAAAAATGGTGGGCAAGCTTTGGAGGGGTCTGGTTAAAGCTAAGGAAGGCCTCAAACAAGCTCTAGCAAGTCTTGTTCTTCAAAGGCAAGTGAGATATGAAGCAAGGGAGCTTCAATGGTGGCTGCTTCAATCTTGTTTACAGCCTGTGAGACCTGAGAACTGAAGTAAACCCTGAAGAAAATGATCAAATATCTCTGATGTAATGCCCTGAAGGTGCCCAACAATGACGGGAAGGTGCTCGGGAAGCCGGGGAGTGGCGGGAGCTCGAAGGAGTTGGATATGGTTGCCGGGAAGGAGACCCAATGCAAGTAGGGAGTCGATGGGATGCTGAGAATGCCACGAACCAAGCTCAAGAGTTGCAAAGTAAAGCTCTGATACCAGTTGAAAGGGAGCGACGGATCGAAGGTTGGACTCGAGAGCTATGGCGGGAGAGCAAGAGCAAGAAAGGGAGAGACTAGAAATGGGAATTCCAACAGTCACAATGTGTGACCAGGCCTTCCTTTATTCAAACTGTCACTAAAAGAATAAAGAATAAAGTGATAGTGATGGGCGCTCGCCACCTGCAGTGTGCAGTGGCGGTGACTGTTAGTGTAGTAATACATGAGCGGCTAGGCAGAGGCACCTTTACCCCCAACACAAATGGACAACAAAGATTGAGGAATAGACATCATCTCATTCTACAACCATCATCTTCCTAGGGAGGAAGGCAAAACATTTTGTTGAGAGCATTTTAGTGAGCAAATCTATAGGATTCTCAACAGCCAAGATCTTGACAATCTCAACAAACTTGTCCTCTATCACCTCCTTGATGAAGTGATAGCGCACCTCAATGTGCTTTGTCTTTGCATGGAATAATGATTCTTGGCCAATTGAATAGCACTCATCTCCATGATGAAGTGATAGCGCACCTCAATGTGCTTTGTCTTCGCATGGAAGACTGATTCTTGGCCAAATGAATAGCACTCATAGAATCCTAATGAAGTGTAGGAGTAACAATAATACCAATGTTTTCCTCCAGATAGCCTAACCATAGGGTCTTCTTGCAAGCCTTAGTGGTTGCAATATACTCTACCTTAGTAGTAGATAAGGCCATGTATTTTTACACCCTAGACATCCAAAAAACAATACCTCTAGCAAAGGTGAAGACATATTAGAAGTGCACTTCCTACTATCTGCATGTCCTACATAATCGGAGTCAATGTAACTCATGATTGTAATATCTTGGCAACCATAGCAAATGCACATATCTGTAGTGACTTTTAGGTACTGCATGATACCCTTCACAACATCTCATGTCACAAACCAGATGTAGCCATATAGTGTGCCACAACTCTCACTGTAAATGCTATGTCAGGGCGAGTGGCTATCATGGCATACATCAAACTGCCTATTGCGGATGCATAAGGGATCTTAGCCATCTCGACCTTCTACTCATGTGATTGGAGACAATCGACTTGATTGACCTTTACATGGGAAGGTAAAGGACATCCAATAGGCTTAATATCTTACATATGGAAGTTATCAAGCATCTTCTCTACATACACTTGCTCTGATAGGTAAAGGAGCCTCTTAGAGTGATCGTGCGGGATATGCATACCAAGAATATGTGAGGCATGTCTTCATCTCAAAGCTCGTCTTGAGTAGAGACTTCAAAGCATCTAGCTCATCATGAGCTCTCCTAGCGATCAACATATCATTGACAAAGTACCAAGATAATAAGGCTGCCACCACGAGTCTTCTTCTCGTAAAGACATAGATCCATATCATTGCAAGTATATGTCCTTGTGAATGCATGAAAGCATTGAACTTATGGTACCATTCCCTAGGTGCTTGTTTCAAGGCCATAAAGGCTCTTTCTTATGCAGAAAAGCTATTTTCACATCCATCTAATAAAGATCTAAATCTAATTGTACAATCAAGGCCAAAACCAATTGTAGGGTAGTCATCTTAATTATAGGAGAAAACACTTCATCAAAGTTAACACCATGCTCATGCTTAAAATCCTTAGTAATAAATATGGCCTCATATGTTGGCTTGGGGTGTCTAAGTGTACTTTTTAACTTGTACACCCACTTGTATGACAATCTATATTTTCCAATGGGCAAAGGAACCAAATTTCATGTATGGTTTTTCTGTAGTGAATCAAACTTTTACTAAAAGGCCCTTTCCCAAGAGTGTCTATCACCTCTACGTATGACATTCTCATAAGTAAAAGGCTCATCATAATTAGTCACCATAAAATAGCCCATAAAGGGTGCAAATGGATCAAGTTTATGTCTATCTCTAATAGACCATATCAAAATAGGCTAGGGGGTATGTACATCCTATCTAAAATCATGGTTATGGGGGCCATAGGAGCATCAACTGTAGGTTGCCTAGTTGGCTATATGATAACATGAGGCACCTCCTAAACGATCACCCTACATACCTCAATTACATGATCAGGCTACTTGTGAATATTCTCATGAAATACAATATCATGGTAGTTGATGACCTTTTAAGCCCTATGAATCCCATAGGTGATAGCCCATCTCACCTGCATCCCCATAACTAAGAAAGATGCATTTCATTGACTTAGAATTGAGCTTATTGCGTTTGTCCTTGGCTACATGGAAAAAAGCCTCACATTCAAAGACTCTAGGATACACATACAAGGGAGGTTTTCCAAACCATACCTCCTTTGTAACCTAACAACCAATAGCAGTGCATGGGAATTTGTGTATCAAATGTACAACATTAGTAACTACCTTAGCCTAAGAATGTTGTGATAAGCTTGCTTGACTAAGCATACTACAGACTCTTTTTTGAATGGTCCTATTCATGCGCTCAATAATAGCATTCTAGGGTGGGGTGTACAGGGTGATCAATTAATCCTTAATTTCAGCCTATGCTTGGACTAATTCTCACTAAGAGCAAGCCAATGCTAAAAGGTAGATAAGACATCTGATTTTTTCTTAAAAGAATATTCCTAGATCTTATGCAAATAATCATCAATGAATGTAACAAAGTAATTTATCCCACCCAATGATTGACATGACATGGAGCCATATACATTAGAATGCACAAGAGCTAGAGGCTCACCCATACATGTAATGCCATACTTCTTATGAGAATTGTGTGTTTGCTTGCCATAAAGACATTGGTCACCAGAATCAAAACGTTTGTAATCAAGAGGTGGAATATACTACAAATGAGTAAGCATTTTCATTCCTTTTTAAGAATATGTGCCCAAGGCAATGTTGAGATATCGAGCTCCACTCGTGATACGCCAGGGTGACCGTTGTGTATTTATGTCACCGACTTGTCAGTTGCAGACGCGGTTGGTACACCGCCCATGAATAATAGCTACATGATAGCTATCCTTATCTACTCTAGTTCTGGCTCAGTTAGTATGCCACCTTAGTTAGTTGAGTTTGGTTTGAGACCCATATATAGGGTTCTTCTATTTCTTTGTACTTGAGTTCTTTTGGCTTACACAAATAAGAAGAGGAAAACTGATTTCAGCCTCCACCCTTGTGTGTATTCCCCCATTGTGCAAGCAAGAAAGCTTCAAGTGAGACTCCTTCCTTCTCTCCCACAATCTTGACATGGTATCAGAGCCTTGTTCATGGTAAGGAGCTCAAGAAAGCAAGCCAAGCTCGCGGTGTTTTGGTAAGAGGAGCAGTGTTGCTTTCATTTTCTGTTTTGGGAGTAGATCTCTACAGGTAGCATAGCCGAAAAGTGCAGGAGTGCATTGTCTCAGGTTGAGACGCCCTTCGCAGTGAAGTAAGAGGGCAATATATGCTGCGGGAGAGGGCTTTAGCCCATGGCGACCTTGTTTTTTTGATTTGAGGCCATTTTGGGGCCTGTTTTGGAGGCGAAAGTTTTCTGCACGCACTCAGGAAAAGGCCCAGTTTTATGCTGTGCAGCCACTATTCTACAGGTCGGTGAAAAGTTACTGTAGAAATTGCATCGTATGCTTGTACACAGAGACATTGGGAGTTACAGAATCATCCCTGTTGCCTGTTGATGCAAAATCGTCACTAGGAAGTGACTATGTGGTCAAATACCACTTTCGTCAGTTTTGCAGATTTGCCTTAGTGAGGCTAAAGCTGTGTTCTTTGCAGTGACAGAATTTTTTGCAGTGTTCTGTAATGGCGTCTGATTCTCTCTAATAGATTGTCACTGAAAATCTTGATAAGAACAACTTCCAAGCATGGAAGTTTAGAATGACGAATTTCCTTATGGGAAAAGGATATTGGGAATTTGTTGCAGGAAATGAAGAAGAACCAGTTCTTCCTGATGTTCCCAATCAACAGCAAATGCAGGCATTTAAAGCATGGCATGAGAGAGCCAGGAAAGTTATGTACTAGCAGTCTATTAGCATTTCAGACTCTATGATTGTGCATATTCAAGATGCAAGTACGCCAAAGGAGGCATGGGATACTTTGTCAAAAATGTATAGCACAAATACGCAAGCCAAGAAAATGCAGCTCAAGCAAGAGTTGCATAATGTGCAAATAGAAAATATGAGCATCAATGACTACCACATGAAGGTGAAGAAGATTGCAGATGCACTTGCTTCCATTGGGTCGCCAGTGGAAGATGATGATTTAGTTTCTGTGACCTTGAATGGTCTAGGAAAGGATTATGCACAGTTTCAAACATCCATTTCCGTCCATGAAAGATTTCCTGATTTTGAGGAGTTGATTGCTCTTCTAATTTCTAAGGAGCAGAGAAATGGTGGTGCATCTTCTTCAGGAGGAACTTCAAAAGAAGCTGTCTTCTACTCAAATGCTGGAAGAGGTAGAGGCAGAGGTAGAGGAGGCCGATTTGGAGGCCGTGGCAGAAATCAGAATATGCAGCAAACTCAAGAAAACCAGTCCTATGGAGGAGGACGTGGTAACTCTAGAGGCAGGGGGAGCCAAAGAGGTCGTGGTGGATGGCAAAGAGGCCAAAATGCAAACAATAATGTTGAATGCTACTACTGTGGTAAAATGGGTCATATGGCTAAAGACTGCTATAAAAAGCAAAATGACATCATGAATGGGAAACTGCAACAAGGGAATTATGCATCTTCTAGTAGACAAGGTGATGACAGAAATGAGCATTTGTTTATGGTGCAACACATGAACAATTCTGTGACAAGTGCAGAAGAAAGCAATGATGTATGGTATGTTGACTCAGGTGCATCAAACCACATGACAGGTCATGCAGAATGGATGGAGGATGCAAGGAAAATGGAAAAACCAGGATTTGTGGAGACTGGTGATGATACTGCACATCCTATTGTGCAGATTGGAAAAATTCATTTGTCTATGCAGGATGGGAAAAAGAAATACCTGTTCGATGTATTTCATGTCCCCAATATCACCAAGAATTTGATTTCTGTTGGTCAAATGGTTGAGCAAGGCTTGCAGGTCAAATTTAATCCTCATGGATGCTTTGCTGAGGATATGAAAAATAAAGGTCGCTTGATAGCAAAAGGAAAGAAGAAGGGCAGAATGTTTGCATTGGATGCAGACATGTCTGAATTGAGTGCAGCAATGTTTGCACATGGGATCGATGTAGTTGCAGATATTGATATCTGGCATAAACGCATTGGACATGTTAATGTACAGTCACTTAAATCAATGCAGGCCCAAAATATTGTTGCAGGTTTGCCTAAATTCAAGGTTACAGAAATGCATAAGGTATGTGAAGCCTGTCAGTTTGGAAAACAGGCAAGGAAACCATTTCCTAGACATGTTCAAGAGAGTAAGAAGCCATTGGAATTAATCCACTCTGATGTGTGGACTACTAAAGCTGCATCTCTTGGAGGCTGTCATTATTTTGTCAGTTTTATTGATGACTATAACAGAAAAGTTTGGGTGTATTTTATGAAAAAGAAAAGTGAAGTTTTTGGGTATTTCAAGACTCTTAAAGCTATGGTTGAAAAAGAAACAGGCCTGCAAATAAAATGCCTAAGGTCAGATGGAGGGGGAGAGTACCTCTCAAATGAGTTTGTAAGGTTCTTGCAGGAGCATGGCATAAAGCAGCAATATTCATGCAGTCATACCCCACAACAAAATGGAATTGCAGAAAGGAAAAATAGGCATATTGGAGAGGTATCTCGTGCCATGCTCAATGAAAAAGACTTGCTAGATTTTTATTGGGCTGAAGCAGTTGCTACAACAGTCTATATAATGAACATGACTCCCACTGCAGCAATACATGGGATGACTCCAGAGGAGAGGTATACTGGTAGAAAACTAGATATTTCTCATTTGAAAATTTTTGGTTGCATTGCCTATATACATGTGGCAGATGAGCTGAGATCCAAGTTGGATCCAAAAGCTGAGAAGTGCATCTTTATTGGTTACTCTCTGCAGCAAAAAGGGTATAGATGCTATAACCCTTCTACTCGTAAGTTTACAGTGAGCAGAGATGTTGTTTTTGATGAGATGAGTAGCTGGTATAAACCAGTAAATGTGATTGATGATGTAGATGCACAAAATGGTAATGCTGCACAGAATTCACAGTAGCAGTCACAAAATATTAGTGGACCTGGAGCATCCTCTAGTAGTGGTTCATATTCTTCGCCATGGACAGGCAGATTGAGATCAGGAGAATCTTCTCAAAGCAATGCAGATAGTGGTATGCAGGTATCACGAAAAGGAAAAGAGAAGGTTGATCAGCCCATGTTTGATGTGAATGCAGGTCACTCTTACGTGGATGGTGAATCCAGTGGCTCAGAACAGAGCATTGATGATGAGTTGGGTATTCCTTCTATTGTTACACCTGGAATAAGGAAGACCAGGGATGTTTTGAGAGCACCTGGGAGTGAAACTACTTTGCGCAGGTCTACGAGAGCTAGGTATCCTGCGGATAGGCTGAAATATGATGGATTTACAACCATTCACTATGCATATATGGTCAAAGTGATATATGAACTAGAACCCACTTCTTTTGAGCAAGCCATGGGAAAAGAAAAATGGGAGAAAGCCATGGATGAAGAAATGGATGCCTTGGAAGTAAATGTACATGGGAATTGGTACCTTTGCCTAAAGGTAAAAATGCAATTGGCTGTAAGTGGGTATATAAGGTGAAGCAGAATGCAGATGGTTCTGTGAACAGATACAAGGCAAGATTAGTAGTCAAGGGGTATGCACAAACATATGGCATTGACTATGAAGAAACATTCAATCCGGTTGCAAGGATGGCAACCGTAAGAGCAGTCATTGCTATGGCTGCATCAAAGGGATGGTCTTTACATCAGATGGATGTAAAGAATGCCTTCTTACATGGTGATTTGCAAGAATAGGTCTATATAGAGCAGCCACCAGGTTATGTGCATGCTGTTCATCCTGAGTTTGTTTGCAGGTTGAAGAAAGCCTTGTATGGCTTGAAGCAAGCACCTAGAGCATGGTCTGACAAGATAGGACAGTATCTTGTCACTATTGGCTTTCAGATTTTCAAGGCAGATTTCTCACTTTATGTGAGAAAAACAGAGAAAGGTATTATGCTACTTGTCATTTATGTTGATGATTTGATTGTGACAGGTGACAGTGATAAAGATATCCTTCATGTGAAAATGCTATTGAAGCAGAAGTTTGAGATGAAGGATTTGGGAGAGCTGCGTTATTTCTTGGGCATTGAGGTGATTAGATCACCAAGTGGGATATAGCTCTTGCAGAGGCAGTATGGATTGGACATGCTGTCCAAATATGGGATGACAGGCTGTAAGCCTATTTCAGTTCCTTTGGAGCAGAATGTGAAGCTGAGCACAGATGCAGGTGAGCTTCTAGAAGACCCTACTATGTACAGACGCATAGTAGGAAGTTTGATTTTTATGACTATTACCAGGCCAGATTTGAGCTATGCTGTTGGATTGGTAAGTCAGTTTATGCAGGCTCCAAGGAAACCGCATTTGGATGCGGCTAGACGCATACTCAGGTATGTGAAGTCCACATTACAGTATGGACTATTTTATGAGACTGGGGTTCAGATACAGTTGTATGGATACACTGATGCTGATTGGGCTGGTAGCATTTCTGATAGACGATCTACCAGTGGATATGTGTTCTCTTTTGGGAGTGCTGCAGTCACTTGGAGCAGCAAGAAACAGCCTACAGTTGCCTTGTCGAGCACAGAGGCTGAGTACAGGGGTGCAGCAATGGCTGCATGTGAGGTAGCTTGGTTGCATAAGCTACTTTATGATATGCATCAGTCTACAGATGGGCCAGTTATCATTTATTGTGACAACATGAGTAGTATACACTTGGCAAATAACCCAGTCTATCATGCTAGAACAAAGCACATTGAGGTGCATTATCACTATGTGTGAGAGAGGGTTTTACTAGGTCTTATTGATCTAGATTATGTCAGCACAGAGGATCAGGTAGCTGACATATTCACGAAGGCATTGGGTGCAGAGAAGCTGCGCAAGTTCAGAGACCTGCTTGGTGTGCAGGAATTGGGATTGAGCTCGAGGGGGAGTGTGCAGATATCGAGCTCCACTCGTGATACGCCAGGGTGACCGTTGTGTATTTATGTCACCGACTTGTTAGTTGCAGACGCGGTTGGTACACCGCCCATGAATAATAGCTACATGATAGCTATCCTTATCTACTCTAGTTCATGGCTCAGTTAGTATGCCACCTTAGTTAGTTGAGTTTGGTTTGAGACCCATATATAGGGTTCTTCTATTTCTTTGTACTTGAGTTCTTTTGGCTTACACAACTAAGAAGAGGAAAACTGATTTCAGCCTCCACCCTTGTGTGTATTCCCCCATTGTGCAAGCAAGAAAGCTTCAAGTGAGACTCCTTCCTTCTCTCCCACAATCTTGATAGGCAATGATGCCATAAAGATACATATGATATATTAGCTAAAGCCAAAATATGGTCAAGAGACCTAGATACAAATAATGGATAGAGGCTATCAGCCTTGGCACCTTGATCAAAGATAAGATTCTCAAGGATAATATTTCATCGAAATCGCCAAAAGATACATAATAGCATGTATCATCCAATTGTCCAAAAGATAGAAGGCTTTGGTCAAAGTTGGTATATGATGTACATTACGTGGAACAAAGGAGCCTCCTAAGAAAAACTATAGTCATATATTCCTAATGCCAATAATATCCTATACCAAGTCATTTTCTAGTCTCATAGAACGTGTCGTACTCTAATAGGATTGAAACTAATCTTTGTGCAAGAGGTAATATGAAAAGAAGTTCCCGAATCAAGCAACCAACATTGACAATATGTAGACAAAGCATTGTTCAACTGGATTGAGAAGTATCAAGAGAGAAAGCTATCAAGATATACTCATCATTAGACTCTAGTTGCACTATATTTATGTCTTCAATCTTTACATTGGACTTGCTAGGGACAATGTTGCGATCATTAGACTTTTTCTTCACTTTACCCTTGACTTTCTCTTTACACTTATCACCATGTTTACCATAGTAATGACATATTAGAGAGGAGTTACGACCATAGACTTATTGTGAGACTGCTTGCGAGATTGAGACCTTAGTGAGTCTCTACCACTGTGGTCGTTACTGCCTTTACCATCATGTTTGCTCCTATTAGTTAATCCATGAGAAGTGTAGGTTGCATTTGCATTTTTTTTTGTTTATCTCCTTTGTGAATAAAGCACTTCAACATCTTGGAGTTTTAGGCCATCCTTAAACATATTCATACATATGGTTGTATGGAAAGTGTCCCATGACTTAAGAAGTGTCACAACTAAAAACAAGGGAGGCATGTTATCCTTGAAAACTGAATACCTTGCAAAGTCAACTAGCTAAAAATCTAATGAAATTAATTCAAATGGATAGATACACTAGTCCCTTTCTTTATACGAATGTCCATAGGCTGTTTCAACCAATATGCAACCAATACATCTATGATGTAGGACTTTTCTTGTCATAAATATTGCATATCTGTTTCCATAACTACTAGGCATTATCCTCAGGTGCGACAACATGGAAATAAACATATTTCGACAATCATAGTGTAAGGATGGATTTACATAACTCATCCAACTCATCCAACTCATCCAACTCATCCCAATCATCCAGATCCATGTCTTTAGGCTTTACACTCTTGGTTTTCAATGGCCTAACCTGCTTGTTTTGCACCAAGACCTACCATATCTGCATCTTTCAATATGTGAAATTGGTACCATCAAGCTTTTCAATATTGAAAATAGCACTATCATTTGAAGAACTAGCCATAATGACAGTATGTCAATGCAAAATCCAAGAGAATGGGATGTTGCAAATGACTCTAAAATAACCCCCCAAAACTCAGCCAAAATAAGGGAAAAACAAGAGGGAATACCAAAGTATAGAGCTATTCACCAAATTACAAGAAATAGATTGCAAAATGAGCAAGCAAAGCTCAAGACATATACATCAAAGCATTTGGGAAGCCCAAGCACATCACAAATACATTGAGGAGCATAAGTGTCCAATGAAGCTTCAATACTAGTAAGTGAGAAAGCACGAAAGCTTAAAGCGATTGAGCAAAGCCCAAGGACATCAAATGTAGGTCAAATCCAAGTGCCAAAGCATGTCATAACCATATTTAGGCTTATACACCAATGCTAGACATTACCATAGATATGTAGCATATCCCAAATACCATGTAGGCATAATAGGTATTCAAAGCATGTTTGCTGTCCAAACTATTTTGACAATAATAAAACTTTACAAAAATAAGCTAACCAAGCTCTAAAAATCCAAGTAGTATCCCAAAGCATAACCATATCATCCAAGTACCAAAATTGCATCCCCAATGTATCAAACATGCATTATGGAATTTATTGCTTGCTGTCCAAACAAAAACTGTTTTGCTCTATGTAAAATAGTAAATTAAAAACTACATAGAATCAAATCTATGAGTGCGTGGATTTGTAGCTCTCATCATGCTCTTTATTTCTAGCTATAGAATATCTAAATTCAATATCACATGTAGAAGTTATGGCAAAAATACAAAAGTGCTATCAAGTTACCATAGCTATCCACGACTTTTGTAACATCCTTTTTATCTACTTAAAAATGGATAGAATGGCTACTTTTGAACTCATTAAGCACTAAATGGAGATAAGTTAAGCCCTAAGTAGTTGCTCGATAAGCTGAGAGTAAGCTAGAATAAGCCAGGAGAAGGGAAGACTCAATGCATACCTTGAGAGGAAGAAACAATAGTTGTAATGAAACCTTGAGCTGAAGTTTTCAATCCAAGCTGAAGTAAAGGATGAAGAAGCTCCTTGAATTCTTGCTTTGATATCAATTGAAAGGCTGAGCTTGAGTGGAAGCACAAAGTCGAAGCAAGAGCTATGAGAGAGAGAGAGAGAGAGAGAGAGAGAGAGAGAGAGAGAGAGAGAGAGAGAGAGAGAGAGAGAGAGAGAGAGAGAGAGAGAGAGAGAGAGAGAGAGAGAGAGAGAGAGAGAGAGAGAGAGAGAGAGAGTGTGTGTGTGTGTGTGTGTGTGGAAACTCCAATAGTCACGACATGTGACCTTATTCAATAGTCACTAAAAGAATAAAGAATAAAGTGACAATGATGCGTGTCTACCACCTACAATGTACAAGTGTGTAGTCATGATGTGTGTAGTAAAATAGAGTGGCATAGACATAGGCACTTTATCCCTAACGATTTGATGTGCATGATCAAGTATGCATGTTCTAGAAACTCTAAACCTTGGATTGGTGTATCTAGTAGTAAGTTCATGATAAGATGAGCAACATGATGTCAAGATTGTGGGAGAGAAGGAAGGAGTCTCACTTGTAGCTTTGTTGCTTGCACAATGGGGGAATACACACAGAGGTGGAGGCTGAAAAACAGTTTTCCTCTTCTTAGTTGTGTAAGCCAAAAAGAACTCAAGTATAAAGAAATAGAAGAACCCTATATATGGGTCTCAAACCAAACTCAACTAACTAAGGTGGCATACTAACTGAGCCACGAACTAGAGTAGATAAGGATAGCTATCATGTAGCTATTATTCATGGGCGGTGTACCAACCGCATCTGCAACTAACACGTCGGTGACATAAATGCATAACGGTCACCCTGGCATATCACGAGTGGAGCTCGATATCTCAACACTCCCCCTCGAGCTCAATCCCAATTCCTGCACACTAAGCAGGTGTCTGAACTTGCGCAGCTTCTCTGCGCCCAATGCCTTCGTGAATATGTCAGCTACCTGATCCTCTGTGCTGACATAAACTAGATCAATAAGACCTAGTAAAACCCTCTCTCGGACATAGTGATAATGCACCTCAATGTGCTTTGTTCTAGCATGATAGACTGGGTTATTTGCCAAGTGTATACTGCTCATGTTGTCACAATAAATGACAACTGGCCCATCTGTAGACTGATGCATATCATAAAGTAGCTTATGCAACCAAGCTACCTCACATGCAGCCATTGCTGCACCCCTGTACTCGGCCTCTGTGCTCGACAAGGCAACTGTAGGCTGTTTCTTGCTGCTCCAAGTGACTGCAGCACTCCCAAAAGAGAACACATATCCACTAGTAGATCGTCTATCAGAAATGCTACCAGCCCAATCAGCATCAGTGTATCCATGCAACTGTATCTGAACCCCAGTCTCATAAAATAGTCCATACTGCAATGTGGACTTCACATACCTGAGTATGCGTCTAGCCGCATCCAAATGCGATTTCCTTGGAGCCTGCATAAACTGACTTACCAATCCAACAGCATAGCTCAAATCTGGCCTGGTAATAGTCATATAAATCAAGCTTCCTACTATGCGTCTGTACATAGTAGGGTCTTCCAGAAGCTCACCTGCATCTGCGCTCAGCTTCACATTCTGCTCCAAAGGAACTGAAATAGGCTTATAGCCTGTCATCCCATATTTGGACAGCATGTCCAATCCATACTGCCTCTGCAAGAGCTGTATCCCACTTGGTGATCTAATCACCTCAATGCCCAAGAAATAACGCAGCTCTCCCAAATCCTTCATCTCAAACTTCTGCTTCAATAGCATTTTCACATGAAGGATATCTTCATCACTGTCACCTGTCATAATCAGATCATCAACATAAATGACAAGTAGCATAATACCTTTCTCTATTTTTCTCACATAAAGTGAGAAATCTGCCTTGGAAATCTGAAAGCCAATAGTGACAAGATACTGTCCTATCTTGTCAGACCATGCTCTAGGTGCTTGCTTCAAGCCATACAAGGCTTTCTTCAACCTGCAAACAAACTCAGGATGAACAACATGCACATAACCTGGTGGCTGCTCCATATAGACCTCTTCTTGCAAATCACCATGCAAGAAGGCATTCTTTACATCCATATGATGTAAAGACCATCCCTTTGATGCAACCATAGCAATGACTGCTCTTACGGTTGCCATCCTTGCAACCGGACTGAATGTTTCTTCATAGTCAATTCTATATGTTTGTGCATACCCCTTGACTACTAATCTTGCCTTGTATCTGTTCACAGAACCATCTGCATTGTGCTTCACCTTATAAACCCACTTACAGCCAATTGCATTCTTACCTTTAGGCAAAGGTACTAACTCCCATGTAGCATTTGCTTCCAAGGCATACATTTCTTCATCCATGGCTTTCTCCCATTTTTCTTTTCCCATGGCTTGCTCAAAAGAAGTGGGTTCTGGTTCCTGTATCATTTTGACCATATATGCATAGTGAATGGTTGTAAATCCATCATATTTCAGCCTATCCACAGGATACCTAGCTCTCGTAGACCTGCGCAAAATAGGTTCACTCCCAGGTGCTCTCAAAACATCCCTGGTCTTCCTTACTCCAGGTGTAACAATAGAAGGAATACCCAACTCATCATCAATGCTCTGTTCTGAGCCACTGGATTCACCATCCACAAAAGAGTGACCTGCATTCACATCAAACATGGGCTGATCTACCTTCTCTTTACCTTTTCGTGATACCTGCATACCACTATCTGCATTGCTTTGAGAAGATTCTCCTGATCTCAATCTTTCTGTCCATGGCGAAGAATGTGAACCACTGCTAGAAGACGCTCCAGGTCCACTAATATTTTGTGACTGCTGCTGTGAATTCTGTGCAGCATTACCATTTTGTGCATCTACATCATCAATCACATTTACTGGTTTATACCAGCTACTCATCTCATAAAAAACAACATCTCTGCTCACTGTAAACTTACGAGTAGACGGGTTATAGCATCTATACCCTTTCTCCTGTAGAGAGTAACCAATAAAGATGCACTTCTCAGCTTTTGGATCCAACTTGGATCTCAACTCATCTGGCACGTACATAGGCAATGCAACCAAAAATTTTCAAATGAGAAATATTTGGTTTCCTACCAATATACCTCTCCTCTGGAGTCATCCCATGTATTGCTGTAGTGGGAGTCCTGTTCATTATGTAGACTGCTGTAGCAACTGCTTCAGCCCAATAAAAATCTGGCAAGTCTTTTTCATTGAGCATGGCACGAGATACCTCTCCAATATGCCTGTTTTTCCTTTCTGCAATTCCATTTTGTTGTGGGATATGACTACATGAATATTGCTGCTTTATGCCATGCTCCTGCAAGAACCTTGCAAACTCATTTGAGAGGTACTCTCCCCCTCCATCTAACCTTAGGCATTTCATTTGCAGACCTGTTTCTTTTTCAACCATAGCTTTAAGAGTTTTGAAATGCCCAAACACTTCACTTTTCTTCTTCATACAATACACCCAAACTTTTCTGCTATAGTCATCAATAAAAGTGACAAAATAATGACAGCCTCCAAGAGACGCAGCTTTAGTAGTCCACACATCAGAGTGGATTAATTCCAATGGCTTCTTACTCTCTTGAACATGTCTAGGAAATGGTTTCCTTGCCTGTTTTCCAAACTGACAGGCTTCACATACCTTATGCATTTCTGCAACCTTGAATTTAGGCAATCCTGCAACCATGTTTTGGGCCTGCATTGATTTAAGTCGCTGTAGATTAACATGACCAATGCGTTTATGCCAGATATCAATATCTGCAACTACACCGGTCCCATGTGCAAACATTGCTGCACTCAATTCAGACATGTCTGCATCCAACGTAAACATTCTGCCCTTCTTCTTTCCTTTTGCTATCAAGCGACCTTTATTTTTCATATCCTCAACAAAGCATCCATGATGATTAAATCTAACCTGCAAGCCCTGCTCAACCTTTTGACCAACAGAAACCAGATTCTTGGTGATATTCGGGACATGAAATACATCGGACATGTATTTCTTTTTCCTATCCTTCATAGACAAAGAAATTTTTCCAATCTGCACAATAGGATGTGCAGTATCATCACCAGTCTCCACAAATCCTGGTTTTTTCATTTTCCTTGCATCCTCCATCCATTTTGCATGACCTGTCATGTGGTTTGATGCACCTGAGTCAACATACCATACATCATTGCTTTCTTCTGCACTTGTCAGAGAATTGTTCATGTGCTGCATCATAAACAAATGCTCATTTCTGTCATCACCCTGTCTACTAGAAGATGCATAATTTCCTTGTTGCAATTTCCCATTCATGATGTCATTCTGCTTTTTATAGCAGTCTTTAGCCATATGACCCATTTCACCACAGTAGTAGCATTCAACATTGCTGTTTGCATTTTGGCCTCTTTGCCATCCACCATGACCTCTTTGGCTCCCCCTGCCTCTAGAGTTACCACGTCCTCCTCCATAGGACTGGTTTTCTTGAGTTTGCTGCGTATTCTGATTTCTACCACGGCCTCCAAATCGGCCTCCTCTACCTCTGCCTCTACCTCTTCCAGCATTTGAGTAGAAAGATTCTTTTGAAGTTCCTCCTGAAGAAGATGCACCACCATTTCTCTGCTCCTCAGAAATTAGAAGAGCAATCAACTCCTCAAAATCAGGAAATCTTTCACGAACTGAAATGGATGTCCGAAACTGTGCATAATCCTTTCCTAGACCATTCAAGGTCACAGAAACTAAATCATCATCTTCCACTGGCGACCCAATGGAAGCAAATGCATCTGCAATCTTCTTCACCTTCATGTGGAAGTCATTGATGCTCATACTTTCTCTTTGCACATTATGCAACTCTTGCTTGAGCTGCATTTTCTTGGCTTGTGTATTTGTGCTATACATTTTTGACAAAGTATCCCATGCCTCCTTTGGCGTACTTGCATCTTGAATATGCACAATCATAGAGTTTGAAATGCTGATAGACAACCAGTACATAACTTTCCTGGCTCTCTCATGCCATGCTTTAAATGCCTGTATTTGCTGTTGATTGGGAACATCAGGAAGAACTGGTTCTTCTTCATTTCCTGCAACAAATTCCCAATATCCTTTTCCCATAAGGAAATTCGTCATTCTAAACTTCCATGTTTGGAAGTTGTTCTTGTCAAGCTTTTCAGTGACAATCTGTGAGAGAGAATCAGACGCCATTACAGAATACTGCAAAAAATTCTGTCACTGCAAAGAACACAGCTTCAGCCTCACAAAGGCAAATCTGCAAAACTGACGAAAGTGGTATTTGACCACACAGTCACTTCCTAGTGACGATTTTGCATCAACAGGCAACAGGGATGATTCTGTAACTCCCAATGTCTCTGCGCACAAGCGTACGATGCAATTTCTACAGTAACTTTTCACCGACCTGTAGAACAGTGGCTGCACAGCATAAAACCGGGCCTTTTCCTGAGTGCATGCAGAAAACTTCCGTCTCCAAAACAGGCCCCGAAATGGCCTCAAATAAAAAAAACAAGGTCGCCTAAGGGCTAAAGCCCTTTCCCGCAGCATATACTGCCCTCTTGCTTCACAGCGAAGGGCGTCTCAACCTGAGACAATGCACTCCTACACTTTCCGGCTGTGCTACCTGCAGAGATCTGCTCCCAAAACAAAAAATGAAAGCAACACTGCTCCTCTTACCAGAACACCGCGAGCTTGGCTTTCTTTCTTGAGCTCCTTACCACGAACAAGGCTCTGATACCATGTCAAGATTGTGGGAGAGAAGGAAGGAGTCTCACTTGTACCTTTGTTGCTTGCACTATGGGGGAATACACACAGAGGTGGAGGCTGAAAAACAGTTTTCCTCTTCTTAGTTGTGTAAGCCAAAAAGAACTCAAGTACAAAGAAATAGAAGAACCCTATATATGGGTCTTAAACCAAACTCAACTAACTAAGGTGGCATACTAATTGAGCCACGAACTAGAGTAGATAAGGATAGCTATCATATAGCTATTATTCATGGGCGGTGTACCAACCGCATCTACAACTAACACATCGGTGACATAAATGCACAACGGTCACCCTGGCATATCACGAGTGGAGCTCGATATCTCAACACATGATGTATTCACGTTCTAGAAACTCTAAACCTTGGATTGGTGTATTTAGTAGTAAGTTCATGATAGGATGAGCAACATGATGTATTCATGTTGTCTTGCTTCAGGGGTCTCATTGGTCCATGCTCGAGTGGAGGAATCTTAGTGTTATACTAGGTATCCATGCAACTTGGTGTGCCTATAAGAGATATAAGATGGCTAGCTTGATACTTTTCTTTGAAAGGGATTATTGAATTTAAAATTCTTTAATGTATTTTATTATTAAGGCACATCTAGCAGAATGCACACAATTGGAGCATCCATGCTACATCCTATATGTTCTTATTCTTTGATCATTCACTTGTGCTACTTTGTGTTGGGGGTAAAGGCACATTTGACTAACCACCCATGTATTCATTGCACTAACAATACCTGCACACCTGTACACTACAAGTGTTGGGCACCCATCATTGTCACTTCATGCTTTACTTTCTCAGTGTCATTTAAATGAGGGAAAACTGATTACACATTGTGATAGTTGGAGTTCTCACATATCGTGTGTCTCTCTCTTGCTCTCTTGCTTCATCTACCATAGCACTAGCTTTGATCTTGCTTCGTCTTGTTATGTGCTTTCACTCAAGCTCTACCTTTCAACTAGTATCATAGCCAACCATTCGAGCAGCTTCTTCATCCTTTGCTTTAGCTCAGATTCAAAGCTTTAGCTCAAGGTTTCATGGTCGCCATTGTTTCTTCCTCTTGAGGTATGCATTGAGTCTTTCCTTCTCTAGGCTTGTTTGAGATTTTGTTTTCGAGGATCTTTCCAAGGCTTAGTTGAGCCTTGTTGAGTACTTATTGAGCTGAGGAGCAATCATTTTATCTATTTTTGAGTGGATATAGAGCATGATGTAGAAGTTGTATTTTGGCCATAACTTTTGCATATAATATCATATTTAGGCATTCAATAGTTAGAAATGAAGTGTGCGATGAGAGCTATAGATCTAGGAATTCACAAAGTTAATTCTCTATAGTTTTTTTGGTTCTCTTTTTTCATAGAGAACATAACAGTTTTGGTTTGGACAACAAATAGTAAATTCCATAATGCATGTTTGATGCTGTAGGGATGCTATTTTGGTGTTTTGATGGTGCAGTTATACTTTTGGGATTGATTTGAGGTTGACATAGCTTAAATTTCACTATCATTTCAATGTTGTAAAAACAAGGCATCAAGCATTTACTAAAAAGCTTATGCCTAATGCTCATTGATGCTTTATGGGATCCTCAGTAGATGTATTGCTACTTTGGTTGTAATGTATACTTATTACTGATATGCTTTTCAGCTAAGATTTGGGCTCCATTACATTGATCTTGGCTATGGTTAGATGCCTTGGTTACTTTAGTGGCTTACACAATTATGGGCTTGAAGAATCTATTGGGTTTTATACTTCCCACTTATGCTTCATGTATCTTGGATATTCAGATGCCATATACTTGATGATTTGAGCTTGCATTTCTCATTTGGCATATTCAATTTTATTCCACTAGGAGTTACTTGTGCTATTGGGCTCCATTACATTGATATTGGCTATGGTTAGATGCCTTGGTTACTTCAATGGCTTACACAATTATGGGCTTGAACAATCTATTGGGTTTTATGCTTCCCACTTATGCTTCATGTATCTTGGATATTCAGATGTCATATACTTGGTGTTTTGAGCTTGCATTTATCATTTGGCATATTCAATTTCATTCCACTAGGAGTTACTTGTGCTAATTTGGATGTTACATAGAGCCTTGGATTTATACAGTTAAGCTTGAGCTTACTTTCATCAATGTTGTGACAATGCACATTCACCACTGCGAACCTGAGGGTGAAGTTTTTTGCCAAGATTTTGAACTCTTTAGTTAGTGTCATTAGGGATTTATTTTCCGTTGTGTGTAGCTTTTGTGTTTGCATTTGCATGATGCACAAAGTCCTTGTAGTTATGGTAGGCACGATTTCTTCAATGCATTTATATTTCTTTTGTAAGCATCGCTCGATTGATTGCATAGCGTGGATTCTAATTTGCAAACTGCATGAGTGATTGGGCATGGAGTTCTTTTTCAAAACATATTCTTGACAGGGCACATTGCATGGAAAAACATGTGACTCTTTTGAAGGCTCAAGGATCCAAGGAAAAGACCATCTTGGTTTTGGACTTTGCTTGTGTGTCAGCGCTTTGGAGAGGTTGAACTCATAGTACTCAAAGAGCCTGCAAGATACTTTGACTAGCTTCACCAATGGGGAAATACTTTCTAGAAGAAAACAAACAAGAAGCTTTGAAGATGGAAGTCATGCAATGGAGGCAATTGGTTTACTCCTTGGAATGGAGGATTTGCTAGAGAATAAGCAAATAGAGTTCTTGTTAGCTCTTCTGGTGCTGCTATGTAGCCAAGTAGATTCACTACTACTCAACCCTTCCATTTTGATTGTTGGTAATAATGATTTTGGTGTTGATATAACATATGGTGAAGAGATGGTGGACCATAAATTGATCAAATGTAACCGTCAAGAAAATGGTGTGGTTGAAATTGTTGATTTTGTGAAAAAGACATCAAAAGAGGTTGTTTTCAGAACTTCGGAAGTGGAGAAACATCATGTTGTCTACCAGATTGGAATAACAGATGCAACAAGAGTTTTATTTTCCTCTCAAATTGTGTGTCATGATGTGGCCGCTATTGATATGAACATGGGATGCCCAAAATCCTTTTCATTAAGTGGTGGCATGGGCGCAACACTTTTATCCCGACTAGAGACCATAAATGTGAAAGATTTTCGGCACATCAAAGATGCAAGTAGGAACTCATATAGAGGAGGAAAAGCTCAGCAACGTAAGAGTTGATGACAACCAGAGACATTGATAAGAGAGATTTTTTTTCAAAAGCTTGGTGCTAGTATTATCAACGGCGCTTTCATTGATGGATTTTATGAAGTTTTTCTTGAAGTGGTGGACAATTATAAAAGTGACGTGGGGTGGGGGAGAAAAAACGAGGAGGGTGGACGGACTGAAGGGACGTAGATCAAACGGGGGAGAATGAAGGAGGAATGACAACGATAATGAAGAAGAAGCTCTGAAGATAAAGGCGAAGGCTTTAGCAAACACATGCATAAGGACGTAAAGACGAAGACGAAGAAGAGACGACATCGGAGGTCATCTTGAGTTAACAACAATATTAGGGAGTTTGGGAATCTCCCAATTCCCATTTTTTGAATACTAAAAAGGTGGCACATGGATAACATGCCCATAAGTTTCTCAAAACCATATGATGTGACTATCATTGGAAAGCGCTTGAAAAATGGAATCTATTGAGCTATAGAGCGCTCAATTTGGAGTTATAGTGTTCAAGTTATGACAAATCCAAAGATTTGACCATGTGTACCAATGTTATGGGAAATTTCCATATTCCCCAATATGGTGTTGTTGCTAAAGGTGATGAAAGCGACGAGAAGAAGCAATGGATTGTCCTCAACAATAATTCAAAACATCATGGTATTGTAAGCCAATCAACTCGGGGAGTCATGAAGACGTGGAAGGGAACGAGTCTTCTAGTGCTTGTACTAGTAGCCTCCATTGCGTTAATGATTCTAAGCTGAAAAGCCATCACAGTAGCTCATGCATTTGAGATACAATGATCGCCTGGTCTCGAGGACAACATAAATATTGTCTTCAAGTTATATAACATTGTAAATAACGTGTTCACTCCGCCATCTCTTGGACAACCTTGAATGTGAAAGCTGGTTCGTCGTTTTCATCAAAGATGGTATCTGCAGGGATAGACTGCACTCGTAAGTGGTGGAACCCGTGGCATCAGATGAGAAATTGTGGAAGAGCTAACTAATCCTGGAGCTTCTGTATATACATCTGAGCCACCCTAGTATGAACATTCAATATGTGTGATGGTGGACTGCTAGCATCAATGTTGAACACGACAACCGTTTCATTGTGTCGTAAGTTTGAAACTTGCTAAGGGAGGACATCGTGCCATCTTGTTCAGCCTCTGCTCCTCCTTGTAAAACAAGGCCAACTAATCCACTTCATTATAGTTAGAATCTTCTCTAAAACAACCACTACTTTCTGAGTAGCTAGGAGGATCTACTTGTCTTAAAAAAGAAGCGAATAGGAACAGTAAGAAGAACAAAGAGGATGCATTATTAAGGGCCACATATTCAGATGATCCTAAATTTCATATTAATTCAGACATTAAGGAGCTACCTCTACATCGATTGTAAAGGATATGAGAAGAAACTACTTGATGAATTGATAAATAACATTATCTTATGGATGGCACCACTACATTAGCAGTATCTTGTACCAAGTTGTGTTGATATAGCAAAGAAGTTCTAGAGTCATAATCTCCTCCGAGAATATTCTTAATGCCAACTTCAAAAATGATATCCTGACTTTGTGAAGGGTTTATGTAGCTCGAAGATGGGTAATCTTAATGTTGCAGATTTGATCATGTCAACTTATGTGAAAGCACCTTGTTTTGGTTCTTGAACTGTAGAGCATCGACGTATATGAAAGTCTAAGCTTTATAATTGAAGGAGTGTGTTTTTTCAACAATTTGAGCCTTGATGGAAACATATATCTATGATGGCTTCATCTTCTTATTCAAACAAAAGTTACCCTTAGCTCATGAATTCTTCTTGAATCTAAACTTCTTCTTTTGTGATTTTATCTTGAGTTAAGTACTCTTCATCATCTCCCATCTTGCTAAACGTCTCTACGGCGAGTGACTTCATGAACCCTGCATGTATTATTATGTTCGCAACATCTGGTGAACCTGACATGAAAGCATTGCTTTTGATCGTCGAGATTGGAGACTCTTAGAATACTCCACCCAGTTCATCATCAAGTGATTCTTGCTTTTTGACCGATGAGATGAAGAATTTATTGCAAACTCTTTCTTTAGCCATTATGATGCATAATCAGTAGATGCAGTTATCTATGCAGCAACAACAGTTACATCAACGACAGTTGGATCGACAACGAATGTTGCATTAAGAACAAAAGCATACGCATGGTTCAACCAAGGTGATTGAGGCTGTGGTAAGTGAACTCAAATTATTTGATGGCCGGAATGTCTCAGCCTATCTTAAAGCTTTTGAAAGCCAGATGCACTTCTTCCTACCAACTAGAGCAACTATTTCCTATGACTTGTCAAGCCTGCTTTGTGGGTCAGAGCGACTGATTTATTTGTGCAAGATTCAAATTGGAATGTCTTCAAGAAGGCACTAAAATATGAATATTTTTTGGAGGATCATGGTATTGCTACGCAGAAGACATTCAAAAAGTGGGTCTATCAGCTCAGCAAAGGACTTGTAACTTGTGAGTTGCTGCGGAGTTTGAAGAGCAATATAATCAATTGGATGCACTAGAGCAAAGAGCCCTAAACTCAGAGAAAGTGAAGTTATTTTTGTAGGCAGTTGATCCTGCACTTCAGGACGAGTTGGAAGAGCTTCTTGAAGACCGTATGTAGCCTCTGGGATTGAAGACGGATTGGCAAGATGCTGTTGATGCGGTTTCCACATTGATAAAGAGGCGGAGATGGAAGGCTCGCTTGCAGAACGGCATGCAAACACCTCTAGCGATGTCTTCTCCTATCTCGAATCCTCCTACTTTTCCTGTTGCTCCATCCACTTCTTCTCCTACTTCTCATCCTGTGTCTATGCCTACTTCTATGCCTATGTCTATGCCTATTCCTGCTGTAGTTGTCAGACCACCTGCCAAACCGACTATTGAAGACATGGTGGAAGAAATTTCAAAGAACTTGAAATATCTTAAAATTAAGATGACTAGAAGAGAACAACAACCACTTAACCCAACTCCAATTTCTACCCCATCCTCTTCTACTCCTATGAATTATTCCGGAAATGATCGTGTTTGCCATTGCATATGGTGTGATAGTCTAGGCCATGAGTGGAAGGACTGTCAAGACTTTGAAGAGGCAAAAAGGCTGAAGTTGAAGGCTAAATTGGTAGTCTGGAAGGACAGGAAGATATGTTTCAGAGATACAGAGCAACCACTAAAAACAAAATTTGGCAAAGGAGGTATGAAGAAATTATTGGAGGAATCTATTTTACACTCTTCTTATGTGATGCAAGAGGTGGCAAGAGAAGCTGCAGCCTATGGTGATCAATTGGAGTAGTTGCCGAAGGACAAGTCTCCTTTATGGTCTTATGCATTGCATGCAGAAAAGAAAGGTAAAGCTTCATCATCTGAACTTTGATCCATAGGAGATGCAATTAGAAAAGGGGATGGATGGAATGAGCATGTAGATGTCTTTTCTATCTATGCTTACATTGCAAAATCTTAAGGATTTGAAGTGCTTGTTGAAGAAAAGTGCAAAAGAGATAACGATCAACTTGAAGGATCAAAGAGGGAAACTAGGAGGAGTGAACCAGTTATTCAGCCTTCTTCTTTAGGACTAGAATAGAGTATGGCTGACATATAGAAGCCAAAAGTACAAGAAGATCAAAAGGCCCCAAAGACAAAGAATTTGAAGACGAAAAAGCAACCTAGATTCAAGTTGCTATCCGACATCGAGACAACCACGGACTTGAAAAATTGAGGATCGAATTCTTAATTGCAAAATTGAATTTACACTTGGAAAACTCTTGGGGATTGCCAAAAGAGAATTTCATGATGTTGTTATTGAAATTATAAAAAGAAAATGGCAAATTATTGAAGAGCCAACACATGATATGATCCATCGAGAGGCTTTAGCTGTTGTTGAGGCTATTCTCTATGGGTTGCAGATTGAGGAGACTAATTCTGAAAGAGGAGGCTATTGAGGAGTCTACAGATGGAGCTCTATATATACAGTCCAAGAAGTCTCTTCATCCTTTACTTCAGCCCGTATAGTATGATGAGAGTGAAGATGCACCTAGATTGGTGCTTCGTAGCCATTTTTCTCGAAGTCACTAGGCTCGTGCAACTACAGAAACTGTAGTCAAGCTTGGTGAGATAGAGACTCCTTGTGTTGCTCTTTTGGATCATGGCTCCGAGATTAATGTCATAGTGCAAGGTTTATATGATATTGGTGGATGGCCAATTGATGTGGATCATGGTTGGCGCATGCGTGCGACAAACAACATTGCAAGAGATTTGTATGCTGCTTGTCCAAACTTGAAGATTTCTATTGGAGATCTAGGTGAGTTATATCATTTTTTTGTACATAACTCTTGTTGTTATCCTATTATTTTGGGTCAGCCATTTATTGTCGATTCTCGGATGGAGACTAAGGTTCTGGATGATGGGTCTACCTATGCACGCAGATCTGAAGCAAGGATGGAAAGAGAGCTGTCCAGTTCATGACTATTTGTATCAACCATTAGCGAAATAAAGATTCTTTGAGGGATTCCCCTCTGCCAACAGGAGAGCCAAATTTTGTTAGGTACTACTATCTTGCGAGACAATGGTGGTACGAGTCAGGGAAAGCTCTCGCCTCCTTGCAGTGACACTTTTTCCTCATGTTTTATGGTGTATCCATTGAAAGTACTTTGTGCTTTCAGTATATTTCAGATATACCTAGAGCTTCCAGGTAGTATGTAAAAAGAAAAGAAAAAGAGTTGTTGATTGTGGGTATTTTGCAGGAAGAGGACTAGATAGATGGTTTCTATGATGGCTTTTCATGCTCAGATACTATGGAAGAACTTTCGGTATTGCTAAATGCTAACAATCAATAGTTGTCATATGTCTTATAGGTCCATTCTTTGGAGATGTATTGTGAAATTTCTGATTTCATGCTTCAAAAGATTGTGAAATTTCTGATTTCATGCTTCAAAAGAATTTGGGTTCTGAGGATTCTTAGCAAAAATTATTCTTTGCTGACATATTTCAGAAAATAGATTTGGGTGTTTCTATTTATACACATCAAAATTTGTGTTTATTAGTGTATTTTCATCAAGGGTTGAAATTTGCAAGTTGTAGCAATGAAGCCAGAGTCCAGACAAAATATAAGACAGTTGACAAGTAGGTTAGACCAGTTGCATGACCGCTACCTTTGGGCAGTGATGAGATGATTGGGAGAGCTGCTATGCAACCTCCTTTATGAGATCCTACGGGTATCATATATAAGTTTTTAGCTGAGGCATTGAAACAAATGAAGATTGGGACTGAAGATTTTTTGCTTCTTGAAGAGGTAAGATGTTTTGAAGAGAGGTTATGCAGACACGAAAAAGAATTTTCTTTCTTTCCACATGAGATTGGATGCATTGATCCTAGGGTTGTGACGCCTACGGTTATTTTTACCATTCCGCATGTCCCTTGGAATCTATGGCCTATTCATGTGCCGAGGGCTCACTTGCCCAAATTGGTAGAGCTTTTGAATGAGCGGATCAGGATGGGGATTCTAGAACCATCTTCAGCTCCATATTCCAACAGATGGTTCACAGTTCCTAAGAAGAATGAGACACTTAGATTCATACAGAACCTACAGCTAGTAAACAAGGTCACTATTTGAAATGTTGGTGTTGGACCTATTGTGGATGAGTTCGTTGAAGTTTTTGTTGGATGTGCTATCTATTCTCTTGGCGATATTTATTCTAGATATGATTAGTTCTAGCTTTCCCTTGAAAGCAAAGATTTGACTATGATGAGCACACCCTTAGGCCTTGTTTGAATGTGTATGCTTCCGCAAGGAGCTATAATTTGGTTGCCTATATGATGAATGGGATGAACAAGGTTCTACGAGATTTTATTCCTGAGCTTACTATGCCTTTCATTGATGATTTACCTATCAAGGGTTGCTTGGAAGAAGGAAAAGATGATTCTTTAGATGACCATGGATGTAGGTTCTTTGTGGCTTCTCATATTAGATATGTTGAGAAGATTCTTTGCAGAATGGAGGAAGTGAATTTGACCTTGTCAGGGTTGAAGTCAATTTTTGGAGCTAGAGAAGTTTTGATTGTTGGTCATATGTGTGGATATTATGGCAGGAAGCCTTCTCTTGCGAAGGTTGATGCCACATAGAAGATTGTGGAGAGTTGCTCTTCTACTTCAGGGGTTTGCAGGTTTCTTGGAGCTTGTGTGTTTTATCTTATTTGGATTCCTCATTTTTCTCGTATTGTAGATGATCTCTACCAGCTCTTGAGAAAGGACAACATTTTTCTTGGGAGATAAAACATACTAAAGCCATGCAGAAACTGAAGAAATTATTGAGAGCTGCTCCAACTCTTCGAAAAGCAGATTATGAGTGTGGGAGACCTATTGTTCTTACTATTGATACTAGTCCTATCAGCATTGGATGGGCTGTTGGCCAAGACAACATAGATGGGAATAGGCATGCTATTCGGTTTGGGGCGAAAGTCCTAAATGAACGACACCGAAGGTATTCACAAGTTAAAAGAGAACTCTTGGGAGTTGTCACGACTCTCAAGAATGACAGACAATACTTCATTGGAGTTACTGTGGTAGTCGAGACTGATTGTTCACCTCTTCTAGGTATGATCACAAGTTGTTCTACTCCAGATATTGCCATGCTTAGGTGGATTGGATACATAAAATCCATGAATCCTGAGTTCAAGCACATAGCAGGTAAAGACAACCTAGTAGCCGATATGCTTTCACGAGCAAGGTATGATGATATGGATTTTTCTTGCATTGATGATGTTGATGATGGGGCTAATCTTTCAGCCATGCATGTTGATCATATTTGTCATGTGTCTACTTTGGAAAGCTTTGATGAGTCTTTGTATACAGAGGAGAGTATTGACAAATTGGACATTATTTGAGTACTATGTCTAGACAGGATGGATTGACTGATGTAGAATTCAAGAAGATTAGAAGAAAAGATTATGGTTTATTTTTGTGAAGAAGGCTACTTTGGAAGCATAAGCATCCACGAAAGCGAGGAGGAAAACCATTGAGAGTTGTCTGTGATAGAACTTCATAGGTGTAGATTATGAAAGAATTCCATGAAATTCTTTGGGCTGGGCATCGAGCATGTTTGGGCAACCTATGAGAAGATCAAAGAGAGCTATTGGTGGAGAGGCATGTACAGAGATATCTCACAATTTGTTATGCCCTGATTGTTAGTTGTTCTCTTCAGTGAGGCATAGAGATGAGCTTCATCCTACCTACCTACTCGCTATGTATTCATTATAAGTGGGTTCTTGATTTGATTACTATGCCTGTTGGCTTATGGAAAATGTGCTATATTGTTTTGGCATGAGAAGATCTCACATATAAAGTGGAAGGAAGAGCATTATACGGATGAAGTCTACTTCAATGGTTTGTAAGTTTCTGTTGGAGGATGTTATTTGCAGGTATGGTTGTATTGGAAAAGCTACTGTAGATACAAGTGAGTTGGATGTTGATGAGGCTAGGGAGTTTTTTTCTTGCCTTGGCATTAAACTTGCTTTGACTTCGGCATGAAGAGGATGCAATGGCAGTGGAGAAGGAGAAGGGGAAGATGCGGGAGAGAAGAGCACACAAAATGTAGGTGCTGTCCAATTGGATTGACAGCCTTATTGAACTATCATTTTATATATGCATAAAGGATGGGCGGTCATAGTGTACACGGGCAGGCCCAAAGGCCTTTTACCCCAACAACCTCCCACTAAAAGGCCAATGTGGCTGGGGAGTGAAAACAAAGAAAAGACAAAAAAAGACAAGGTGAGGAATCATGACATCTCACCCAATGCCCAATCGGAAAGTGAGCCATGCAAGAAGTGTTGGGAACCTCTACAGAAGAAGAGTCAAGCATCCCCAAGTCCATGACGTCTAGGAAATAAGTGATTCCATGACTCCATACAATGGAGCAATCTAAGAATGCTTCTCATGAAGCAAGCATAACTCATTAGTGCACAGCTGTAAAGTATCAGAGTCACGCATACCATCAGCGTAGAGCATACAAGACAATGGAGAGCATTCAAACTCTCCAGAGTCAATCACTGAAAGAGCGTCAACATCCCGAACACTCATCCAACGGGGTTTCAAGACTACATATGGCCTTTGTTAGAAGGCAAGCATAGGAACCCACTATAAGCAAGGGAGTATAAGGGCAGATGAGTGTGAATAGCCCTAGGAGCAGGGAAAACCCTAACCTAGCTTGGCAAAGGCTATATAAATAGCCTATGGGTCACTATCAAGTGAGGGAGAGTGTACCCAAGTTGTACTCTAAGCAACTCAGTAAGCAAGATTTCATTCTTGAGCTTTGAGCTCTCTTCTCCCTCTTGTGCACACATTCCAATGCTGCAACTCTGGTTTTCAACATGGTATCAGAGCCATCTCTGATCTCCTCAGCTTCCCTTAGCCTCAGCTATCACTAAGTGCACATGAGCTTCTATCTCCTTCATCTTATCCTTCTTTCCTCCATAGCTGCTTGCAACCTACCTCCATTGGAGGACTTGGGGAGGACAAAGAAGGCCATATCTCCCTCGGATTTCTTCTAGGGACTTCTTTCCTATCTCAGGGCAAATCAACTTGGCATGATAGACCTCGGGATTAGTTGACAGCATGGGCAGCATTGTGTGATTCCCAGAAACAGGTGCAGTTTCTAATAGCGCGGAATTCGGGCTGCTGTACACGCAGCAGGCAACGCGATCCCTGCAGCTATCTTGGGGCTTTGATAGCCCCTAGTGGGCTATCCTCAGCTAAAAGGGTTCTTGGAAATTACTCTCACAGAGAGAGATCTCTACCAAACCCTAATTGTGTTTTTTGAGGTAGCTATAGCCAACAAGCTCCAAGCTTGACATTTTGTCATTTTTTCATTCTGAGCTTCATTAATAGTGATTCTAATCACTGAAGCAGAGTCTCTAAAGCCTATTCCAGATTCTAAACCTCTTGGGAATGCTCAATGGATAGCACTAGGCATTGGGAAGCCGACTTCCAACCGGGTTCCATTCAAGCACTTCACTAAGCTTGACAATAGTGTTTTCTAAACACTAATCTTGAATCATTAGGTTAATTACTTGCTCGGCATTCACTAAAATCTAGTGAGTTTTTTAATTCATTTTCGTATATTGTTGTATCATACATTAGAAGTGTATTGCATACCATGAGTGACTTTGTCTCAAGTACATTGGTCAATGAAACCAAAAGCATGAGTGTCATTGTACTCTCCTCGGAATCATCAGCAAAACAAGCATTGAGATCATAGACCAACCTTGTCCAACACAAGCTTCATCCACTAAGCCATACCACAAGGAGGAGCCTGAAGTCAAGTCTAGGTTTACTTCATTAAAAACTAAAAAGGCTATTAAACCTCGGAAGAAGTTTGCACATAAGAAAGGACCACCAAAGTCATACTTTGAAATATTACATTTATATGATTTTCAGCCTTTCTCTTCATTGCAACTTTGATTTCAAATTATCTAATTTGCTTCCGCATTCAGTGGGAAGTTTGTAAGGGACTAGACACTGCCCTTGTCCTAACAAGTGGTAAGACCTTCCCAATGACCACAACATATGCTGATGTCCGTCCCTCAAATTTGAAAGTTTGATGGCAAAGATTTCCACCCATGGCAGGTACTTATAAAATACAAAATGATGGAGAGAGGGTATTGGCCTCTCATTCAAGGCAGTAGAGCTGTAAACTTTGCAAATCTAGTTGATATAGAGGATGACCAACGTGCTCAAGCAATCATAATGCTACACTTAGATGAATACCTGATTCATCATGTTGATCAACTAAACACTGCTAAAGAAAAATGGGACGAGCTTGAAAAGCTCTATGGAGCCACTGGCAAAAATACTAAAATCTTCCTTAAAATTGAATTCTTTGGCTTGGAATATCGTTCAGGAGAAGATTTGGGAAAATTCATTTCTCATATGAAGGGACTTATGGCACAGCTTGCCTCTGTACAAGCTCCAATACATGAAGAAGATGCTATTGCTATTCTCCTAAAAGCTATAAAACAAGTGTTTCCTACTCTTGTAACCACTCTCACCAACATTCCAGATCCTACTTTGGCAAGTACCATTCAATCTTGTTTGGATGAAGAAAAGAGGAACCACAAGGAAAGCAGCAACAGTCAGGAAACTTCAAATTCCTATGATCAAGTATTGGTTCATACAGTTCTCACTAGATGTTCTTTCTGTAAGAAAAAAGGACATCTTGTAAACAACTGCTGGAAGAAGTATCCCGAGAAGATGAAATGTAACAAGTGCAAGAAGATAGGGCATATCACTAGTAAATGCCCCAACACTCCTGAAATACCCAAAGAATTGGTAGCCAACTATGCCTCCAATCCATTTGAAGATCGACTGTTTTGACTATTTAAATCATCTACCTAAAGCAACCTTGTAAGCCTGATTTATAAAGGCATCCCAAAAAGGGGGGGAACCTCTTACATGCTTTGTAATCCAATGCCACCCTGGCATTGAGGGGGGGTGTTAGAAGGCAGGCATAGGAACCCACTGTAAGCAAGGGAGTATAAGGCAGATGAGTGTGAATAGCCCTAGGGGCAGGGGAAACCCTAACCCTAGCTTGGCAAAGGCTATATAAACAGCCTATGGGTCACTATCAAGTGTGGGAGAGTGTACCTAAGCTGTACTCTAAGCAACTCAGTAAGCAAGATTTCATTCTTGTACTTTGAGCTCTCTTCTCCCTCTTGTGCACACATTCCAATGCTGCAACTCTGGTTTTCAACAGCCTTAGCGAAGTAGAAGACTGACATATGGCTGGCTGTCCAGCCTGCAAAACTACAAGAAAATAGCTCTCATGATCCTCCAAAGGGTCTAGCAACTAATCACCAACAACCTGACCTTGACTGCTATGCGTAGTGATGTCATCTAGGCCAATAAGTGCCTCATTTTCAGCATAAACAACTTGCTGTAATGGCACTATAGCTACTGTAAAATCAGCCATAAAGCATACTGAATGCTCATCAAGATACCTGAGAGGTGTCTGTGTCTCATAGAAGATAGTATGAGGGCTGCGTATGACCTGATGGCCATCCAAATCCCATAATCTATAGGCCTTAAAGCCACCATCTCCATAACCAAGGAGGATACATCTATGTGATATAGGCTCATGTGGCATACGTACAGATGCCTGGCAGCCAAACATCCTCAAGTAATCATAGGAGGGTTGCATGCCACTCCATGCCTCATGGGGTGTAATACGATCCAAGGTCAAGCACGATGTCCTGTTAACCAAATAGACTACCGTCATAAGGGCCTCAGTCCAAAAGCCATAAGACAATCCAACTGTGGTAAGCATAGAAGCAACCTTTGCCTATAAGGCCAGGCACATGCCATGAGCAATCCCATAATACCATGGGCACAAGAAATCAATGCCATACTACTGGAAAGAGGTCTGAAAGTTGGGAGAGAGGGCACGAATCCCATAATCCATGTGCAAGCACCTAGGCCTTCTACCAACAGAATCCATAAACCTGTCAAGCATAACTGTAGCATTCTCAATCTGCACCAAGGGAAAAGCCCAAACGCAGTGGGCAACATGATCAATGCAGATGGCAAGCTCGCCTTCCACGTTCTTGCAGCAGTGGTTTACGCTAAGGATCCAATGGGAGAAAAAAGGTTTCCGAATAATGACCAATGCTGAGCAACACAGGGCAGTTAAAACCATCAAATATGACCCCACTTATGTGGCACTATCTCGTTTAGGGTCTTGGCCATCACCCGCAATCAACATTTGGACGACCATGTGCTCGCCCACCCCTACATTAACCAATTCCTCACCGAAGATGTTGCCATTCGCCTCAATACTGGAGATATCTTCCACGATGTCTTGAACTACATTTCCCAAGTCTCCATCCAACCATCTACTCTTGATTGTCATGCCCAACTCGAATACAATCCAAGCTTCTATGATTGATTATTGGCCATGTAAGTCAACCCACGCGAAACAACGTTTACCTCGTCCTTCCTGTGCTAATCCTAGGAAGGATTCCTTGAAAGATCCACGACGGAGGGGGGAGCAATGTGAGCAAGAGCAGAGCAAAAGTGAAAGTTATGCTCTCTAGCTAGCAGATTGTTATAATTAAGTAAGTTTCTATGGAAGAATACTGCAAAGGAAAACAATAGCAATTGCTACTGTGGGCCGATTTCTAAAATTTAAGCCTCTAAGCAAGTATACCCATTTTGGGCACATACATTTTTCTCTCAAACTGAGTTTTGATTAGAAATAAGCCGGTTGTTAGGCATTAATGTTGGCATGGTGTGTTGACAGGTCACCACCATGGCAGCACAAGACAAAGGGGGCAAACTCCCATTCTCTGAAGAAGAGATGACCAAATTCGGCATTAGCATCGAGACACGAGGATTCAGTCAATTCACTTTCAAGCACACACTGAATCTGGATGAGGCCATCCTGGAGGAACCTGCGATCAAAGACTTGGTGGACAGATGCCACCTCCACAAGTATGTGGAAAAGGTGGGACAGGCCATGGATTACAACATGTGTGTGGATTTCCTGAGGAACTTTGACAAGGGCAGGAACTGTGGCACTGTCACAGTAAGGACAGGGGAGTAGGAAAGAAGAATCGAAGTGCCCCTCAATGCAACAATCATAGAAAAGGCCCTGGCGCTCGTGCCCAAGAAAGAGAGATGGCCGAGACGGGATGTTTATGCCATGCTGCGGGTAAAGAAAGAAGTGGTGCACACCGTGGATGGAATCAGCTTGGCTGACATCTCGGACCCAGCAGTGAAATTACAAGCGAAGATGATCCATATCCTCTTCTCGGGCCAACGGTACAATGCATTGATGAACAGGATCGGGGTCCCACTATTGGAAAGCATCACAGTAGGAGTCCCTAAAGAGATAGACTAGAATGGGTTCGTACAGAAAACCATTCAAAGTTCAGCTGCCCTCCTCACTCCGGCAGAAGCACCAACAGGAGGAGAATCCCCTGCCTCAACCGCGCATTCCGCAAGGAAGAAACCTGTGTCAAAGGCAGCTACAATCAGCTACGGTGGTATTCTGACAGCCATCATAGATGAAGCAATAAAGGATGCGGGCGTCATGGAGGAGCAAGCTGCGCATCAAAGCCCACCTCACCACGAAGGAGGGGAATCAAGCGAAAGAACAATAAGTGACAAGGGAGAATAGGAGGTGCTGCCTACACGAGCAAGCAAACCTGAAGAACAAAACAAAAGTGACAGGAGACAGAAGGAGAAGAAAGAGAAATTAAGTAAAGAAGAACGGGATGATATCAAGAGGGCTCAAAGAGAGTCTAGGAGGGCTGAGGAAGAAAGGAGGAGGAAAGAGGAGGAGGAGCTTGCAAGGATAAGAGAGGAGTCGAAGAAGGTAGAAGAGGACAGGAAAAGATGAGCAGGAGAAGAAGCCGAAGAGCAGCGACTGAAGGAATTGGCCGAATTGGCAGAAGCTACATGAAGATCTGTGGAAGAGACCCATGGTGGCGGAGAACTCGAACCCGGAAGCCCCCGCCATAAAGCCAAAGCCAGTGCAAGTGTGGAAGCAGCTCCAGTGGTCGTAGGCAAGGGCTAGTCCCTACTACATCCACTTCCTTCCTCCTTTGTGCCGACAACGGCTGAAACTACGACTACAGCCACCGCACAACCCACACCTCCCCTCGACACGGCACAGCTCATGACCATGGTGCAGATGCTAGTGAGAAAAGTGGCTGAAATCGTACCAAAAACCAAATTGAAAAGGCCCACTGCTGCAGATGCAGAGTCACGGCAATACCCTAAACGACAAAGGCTGGAGGCATCGACCACCACGCCCCATACTCCCATGCCTATCGACACTAACTATGACGCATATGTGGCCAAGCTACTGACACAACTGGAAAAGGCAAAAGAAGATAAGAAAGTGGCCTTGCTGGAGCTAGAGAAATAAAAAGAAACGTCAGCGGCCCTTAGGCTAGAAGTCTCAAGGCAGGAAGCCGACAGACGGAGAGAAATAAAGGCCCTGCAGGACCAACTAGCAGAAAAAACGAAGGAAGCCCAAGATAATGAAAGCCACCTTAGACAAAGGCTGGAAGACGAGGAGCAGAGCTTGGTGGCAGAACAAAGGATCCTAAAGCTACTAATGCAGCAATACAGTGATCTACAGCAAAGGGTCGCTCAAGTGGAAATGCTCCACCAGGGGGTTCAGGAAGGCGAAGCCACTGTTCCACAAGAACATGCCACAGAGCCCCAGTCGTGGCAGGAGCTAGAAGAATAGAATAGGTTAATAAGCAAAATCGAATTCCTGAAGAGTGAAGGGCCAGGAGTCTCAGCAGCTGAAGCAAAATGGCTTCAGGATGAAGTGCAAAGATTGCAGGATATGCTAGAGACCTCCCAGGAAGACGTAGAAGCCCTCATGGCCATGGCTTTCAATCAAAAAAGGCTATTCCTCGCTAAAATCCAAAGCCAAGAGCAGCTGGTGCAAGAAAAATCAGAAATCCTGGCCGAGGTACACCAAAGGCTCAGCATTGTCGATCAGACCAGAGGGATTGCTGAAGAGCAGCTGGCTCAGAAATTAAGAGAAAGAAACAGTTATGGTTTTTATCAAATGAGCAGCAACAACAGGTACTAACCACCCTGGCGAGCCAACTGGAGAAGAAAGGAAAAGGATGGAGGAAAGAACCACGGAATGGGAAATGAAAAATTTTGACAAAGTGAGGGACTTAACCGAACGTCTGGCGGTGGCAGAATGCGAAAGAATGCTTGCAGAAGCTAGGGTTGAGGCTGCAGAAATAACCACTAAAACCCAGCGGCAGGCCTTCCTCAACATGGTGCTCCACGTGACGCAAGCTGAGGGCAATGATCCAGTGGAAAAGGTGAAAAGAAAGTTGGAGCTCACCGCTCGAGCTCTAAGATACGGTCTTCAAGAGCGGGAGCTTCCAACAAGTACAGGAATCACTAAAGAGCAACAGTTCTACTACCTATGTTGTATGGGCCTTTCCATTGCGGAGCTCAAGGAGTTAGGTTTTTAGGAGCAGGAGCCGCCACCACCACCACCACCAGTCATCCCACTTGTGGTTGAGTAGAATTTTGAAGAGGGTCCCGATTTCGAGCAAGATGATGACGAAGAGCCACAAAGAATGCCGAGTCTGCCTCAATCCGATACCCCACAGGAGGAGCCTGCAGATGCCCATCTACCTGAGCACATAATTGCAGCAAGGAGAAGGAGACAAGAGTTAGCTGAGGAGCCCCAACGCCGAGCACGCACACTTCCACGACAACTCCCTGAGGAGCCCATGCCACTAAGGAATGATACACATCCTGTAGACTGGCCCCAGGAGTTGGTCATCTGGCGTCAGCAAGAGTTACACAAGAGGCCGTTCGAGCTTTCGTTTGCTTTCCTACGATCTCTAGACCGGGCCTTGCCTCTAGGAGTCATAGCCAAGATCAAAGATCTGGCTAACGAACCTGCAAACAGATGGATAGAAGAAAGGAGCATGATAATGACTAGGTGGCAACAAGAGCCACAGGAGTACTGGGAAGACAAGGTCAATCTGGTTCCCAAAATCGTCCAAGGCTACGAGGCACAGCCAAAATGGCAAAGGAGGATTTGGGACACCAATTTTGATGCATGGATCGCATTTTGTAGTTCATTCCTCGAAGAGCGCAACGATCCCATATACATGCCCTACCCCCGTAGGCATGGAGTGGACTATGATAGAGATTTACATGGGGATTATGACTTCCCAAAAATATATAATGTAAATGCTAGGAGCCCTGAGGAGTGCTTAGTGTTTAGGGGGGTAGAAGATATACTTCCCTCTATAAACTGTTTTCTTGTAGACTTTTCTTCCTGCCCTGATCCAGCATTTTTGACCACTTGTAATTACCTCCGACTTATCAAATTCCTGCTACTCCAGAAACCTGCAGCAGAGGAAGCCCATCTCCCCCCACTCTTTTTTTATATTAACCTAGGAATAGATAGTAGAGCCATGACTAGGTTGATGATGCGGGCTACTCTCCTCCCTGCCTTCTGTCTAGAGCTCTTAGAAAATATGAATGACACCCACTTTGCAAGGTGTAATCACCCCTTCTTGTCCACCACTCCTCTGAGAGCTAAAGCCGGTATTAAAGAATACCTACAAAGTCACGCATTCTTATCACAATGCCTGCAACCGCCCCGTGACTAAATAGGTGCCATATACCTTGCCAAATGTACTCTCTCCCATTCCTTAAAAAAAAAAAGGAGATCCAAACAAGAGCAAAAATAGCAAAGCTGAAAGATGGATTTACTACTAAACAGGTTGACAAGGATAACACTTCACATGTGCTTGCAGTCTTCCTTCACTATTGTTGTGCACCACACTCACTGCATCTAGGGTTCTCTCTAGCCCCTCCCCCACTTCACACTTAGGACACATCAAGGGCAGGACTTTCAGACCTGTCACCCTAAGTTTTGCACCACACCTCCAATGACGCACGAATTCTTAGGCTTTGGCCAAGAAGAGCTACTACATTGCCAGATGATGTGCTATGTGAGCTCTTTATGAGCAGTTTAGCGATTGATATGCAAATCCAAGTGAGAATGCAAGCTCCTAAGTCATTAAGTGAGGCCAAGATACACGTAGTTGACTATGAGTAGTATATACAAAGATGTTGGGAAAACTTTTGGAGTTTTTCCCACTTATTGCAAGTGCATCCAAATATCCAACTAATTTTGCAAGGAGAAAATTCATTCACTAATACCAAGACACCCTGTGTAGGGGACCTTGGTAGCCAAAATCTCAAAGCAAGAAACAACAATCCTATGATCAATGATAAGATGCCTCTTGGCGGCAAAATGATTCTAAGCCAAGCAAGTCTTATCAAGGCTTGCAACACTTCCATCAGAGACAATTGCGATGGTGGAATTGATAGAACCATTAGGTCTACAAGCTTAATTCTATGAGTGGTTCTAGTTGTGCTCCTAATAAGGTTCTTGAGAGACCTTTCCAATTTATAGATGAATCATGCTTTTGAGTAGATGCTATCCCTTTTAGTAAGAGCATAGTTCCTATGAATAAGCAGTTGTAGAGTGGACAAAGGCAAGTAAAAATATCTCGTAGGAAGAAGACGCATCATGCCAAAGGTTCCCTTGTGCTCGATAGTAGTCTTAAGGATGTGAGGATATTTGGCTGTATCAATAAGTTCGCTTTGATTCCATTAGACCAATGCAGAAAAATGAGATAGTATAAGAATACAAAAAGGAATATGAGATGGGTTTGGAGACCCAAAATTTCTAAATATATGGTTGGTGTGTCAGATGAGGAGCCACAAATTCCATGTGGATATGCCTTAACGATATCCCAAGTGGATGAGATCACTGGCCATAAGGATGCATCTAACAATATGCATCGTCCTAAGCTGCATCCATGTGATGTGCCTAGGTGTGAAGCTCTACCTAGTTTGGGTTGTACCATTGATACATGTAATGATCCAAATAGGGAAGGGTTGAATGATCATAAATCCTTGATTCTCCTTGTAGGAGGAGTTTCTGGAAACTTGGGACAACCGATCCATTTGAATGACAACAAAGGAGATGAGATATGTAAACCCAATGAGGTCATTCATTCAGCTCATAGTACCCAAGAAGGGATAGCCCTTATTGATCGGATATCAATGGAAAGGCTTGGGCTAGTGGATATACAAAATCCCAAGAGCATGTTTTAGCTTACTCGCATGAGTAGCATGAGGCTAGTCCTCATATTTTATGTTATCCTTGGTATCTTAGTTAGTTTGATAGGATGTGGTGTATATGCCAAGAGAAGACCATGTATTGCATGGATTAGAATGACTTATCCATTTTAGGCCAAGAGAACCATTTTTTTGTTTAGTGCAGGTGCAGTTAACATTTTTTGTTTTAGCGTTATGCTAGATAGATTACATGGAACTTGGGGGGAGCCTTTGTTGCAGTAGAGCTTCTCGTGGCCCAATCCACAAGTGATATCTTTCCTTTACGAGTACCTTATTTTTATGCTGCATATGTTTGTGTACTTGTGAGAGATTTCTTTTGTTGGGGACCCGCAATCAAGGCATGAAGTCCCATGTATAGATCATGTATGTCTAAGGGAGGTCTAAGTAGTCGTTGCCTCCTGTAAAAGCATTCTCAGGCATTGAAGACCTATTTTAGAAGGCAATCTTGGTGACCCTGTTCTACTTACCTATTTTCCTAGCTCTTCTTGGCCAAAGCCTAAGAATATCATCAAAGGCTCTAGCATATTCTTTAGCAGAAGGATAGGTGTAATAGAATCCGAGATACGCGCTTGACTTTCTTATATACTTAAAATATATATGGCAAAAATTATGTTGGCACAGAAGGAGAATAGATGAGAGAAAAGAAAGATATATAGAGAGAGAGGTAGAGAAATTGGCAACACACTAGGGACTGAAAGATGGGCCAGTCCCCCCCCTTGTGGAGTTATATTATTGACAAGGAGCAAGCTCCTCCGTTACACATAAGCCAATTCTTACTTGTAGATCTTGGAAACAAGATCACGGTTCCTTGCATGGTATACAACCGGCTAACACTTGCACAACTTGGCAGTTGGCACCTTTTGATCCTTCTTGAGTCTCCTTCTCTCCTACACAAGATGTGTAGGGCTCTCCTCTTGGCACTTGATTTCAGCAGAGCTTTCGTAGCACTTGCGCCTTCTCTTCTCCTCTTGAATACATGCAAAGTGATACTTCCTTCACCCCTCTCCCTTACACCTAAGGAGAGTGTCCTCTTTTATAGACATTCAAGAGCTTCTCTTCTTGGAGAGAGAGTTGAGTTGATCTTCATGCAAGATGTGGTTGTTCCACTCTACAGCACTAATTTCAAGATATCTCTTTGTGCGTTGTTTGGATGAAAAAATGTCCAATATGAAAGTTGTAGATCTCGTTGTTTCCGATAACTCACTCGGCCCGTTTTTAGAGATCGTTTTTCTATTGCAAGATATTTTTAAAATAGATTTTCCAAAAAACAGCTTTTTAAATTGTACTCTTAACTTGTGGTCCATGCAACCATCCTTGAGTCATAGATAAGGAGAGCTCATTAGATTGCCTTGGGCCTCAACCTTATGATTGAATTTCACACAAAAGCTTGTGTCATTTTAGACCTTAGAAAGAGAAAATCACTTCTCTCCTCACTTCTAGAGGATCACATCTCTCGTCTTTCTTAGTGAGAGAATTCCCTCTCTCGTTTTTCTTAATAAAAGAAAAGACCTTGAACCTTGAATTGTAGGGGAGAGGATGACCCCAAATGAATGCAATGCTCATTACACACAAGTAAACATTCCCAGGCGTCCCTGGATGCACACATAAATACATATACACAATGCTAATGCACTTCATCTTCTTAAAACTCAATCCATCTTCATTTATGTGTAATTCCTTGGTTCTTGTATACACTCTTACACTTGGCAGACACTTCTTTTCCCCTTCATAACTTGTAGTGCATGTACCAGATATCCCCATCACAGTGCTTTGATCACCCCATTAAGTGATGCACTAGGAATACTGGTCTCTAAATGGTCTCATGGCCATGCTAGATCATCATCAACACTTAAAGAAAAGTGAGTCATTAATTTATTGACATGAATTTATTAAATAGAGAATGTGTAATAAGCAATCAATTTAGTGACAATAGGACTCTTGACTAATTTGCATAAGTTGTCCTAAAACCTGGGTCATAGACACATTCTTTTCATATTCATCTAAAAATTTATCACATAGCTCCTCAAATGATTTAATTGACCCTCTTGGGAGGCTCCAATACCATTTTCTAGCTTCTCCCTTTAGGGTGCTAGAAAATACAAGTATCCGATGAATATTATCGAATCCACTTGCAAAGCAAGTTAGGCCCTATTCCTTTAAGCGCACCATTGGATCCTCATTTACCAGCCCATGAAACATTGGGAGATCCCTATAAAGAGGAGGGCATTTAGTCCTCTCCTTCGAGATTAGTAGTGGGTCATTAAAATCTTGATATTCAACATGACCTGGCTCCAATGTCTTAGGGTCCCTAACCTCTTTTGTTTCCACCTTTGTTGGTGTAGGAAGGTCAATATCATACTTGCCATCCCTTTCTACCAACTCACAGAGTGGTCTAGGGAGTCCTATGCTATGCAATAGGGAGTCTACCCCATCGCCCTACTGATGATGTTTTAATAATTCTATCCTCATTTGCTACTGTTTCCCTAGAATTGGAGGTAGGTCCCAATAGAACCTTCCTCTCTAACAAGGGTTTCCCACATATATAGATATCATCCAATGCCTCATGGATTTGCAAGATTGCACTTCGATACCCAATGGGATCAACAGGCCCTAGCATCGAATGTATCTCTTGCTCATAGGCATGCATCACTTCGACCAGTGGCAACATAGTCTTTTCCTTCAGAAACTTGTCACTTTTGAGGATCAAAAACGACTGTGTCACCCTAACATCACTTTTTCTCCCTCATCTTTTCTCTAGCTCCCATGGACTAATACTGAAAGTTACTCCATGGGTGCTTTCTCACAATGGCCCAAACTCAAGCATGGTGTCACTTTCAGGGAAAATGGTAAAGTAATTGGTGACATTTCTAGCCAAATATCCCTTTATACCATTTAGAATGGACAAGATATCTTTAGGGTTACGGGGATTCATTGGTTTCATCGTCATGTTCATGACCGAGACTTTAATCAGGTCTAGTTTAACATCCATCGCTTCAAGGCAGCTCTCAACTATAGAATAAAGCTAAAAGGTGATGCCAGGAGGCATATTCCATGGTGGATTCCATGAGGTTTTACGGTGGATTCCGTAAACTTAGATAACCGGGGCTCATACACAAAGAGGATTCTTTGTGCGAGAAGTTGATGGGGACGCCTGTCCTTTTCGGGTGTTTCATTAATTTAGTGTGTACATGGGTGATTCCATAGCGGGTGATTCCGCAAAATGCATATTAAATTAATAAACGTTTATGAGTTTAGAGTGCGCACTCGTAATAAATTAAGGTTAGGATTTATTTCTAACCAGTTGATTTATTTATGTAGCTGAAGACTGCTAGGTATTCACTTTGTCGGTTTAATTGTATTATTTTACTAACGATTGTGAATGCTTCAGTTGATGTGTAGAGATAGCAGCAGTGGCGGAGGAAAGCATTGGAGTCTAGCGAGTATTCGACCTTTGGATTATATTTTGATAGGCGCCACGCCTATATTTTGTTATGTCTATCGAGACATTGATTATTGATTATTATTTTGTATGTGCCTATGCGCACGGATATGTTATTTCTATTTGGGACATTGTATTGGGCGTGCCAGATTCCATGGGCACCGTCCATTAGCTTTATTTCCTATTTTTGTAGAAAGCAAACTCAAAAGCTAAAAGCTTGTCATATTTTTGTAAATTGGGCTATTATTGAGCATGAAGATGGAAATATACATAAAATACATGCTTTGTGAAGCGCTCACACAAGGCATGGGGGGAGATTGAACCCAATTGGTCTCTTGCCTCTTGTCGTTCATGCTTTTACATTGTTTTTTTGTGCAAAAAGGTAGAGTTCATTGTTCTTGGGGACCTTCCGAGATTCACTACGTGAGCATACAGCGACCGATCTGCGCACCAGTGGTATCAAAGCGGAGCTGAGATCAAGAGCTTCCAATCGCTACCCATCTCGAGCGAAGGCGGAGCTCCAGGAACGATCGGGCTCTACAGTCAATCTCGTCGCGAGCCGTCGATACAGGCAGACTTCTGGCGATCAAGAACCCCTGTTTCTACTCTCAGATCGCGAAGGACCAAGCTGTACAGGCGGAAGACCACGCATCCATCTCCTTCATCAAGTCGTGAAAAAAACCAGAGCTAAGCTTTCTTCATATCATAATTAATTACTACAACAAGGCTTAAGACTAAGCTTAGAAGCTTCAAAAGCTTCAAGCTTCAATTTTTTTCGCCGTGGTATCTCAGGAGGTTCCGCATTTTTCGCGCCGTGCTGAAAACGCCCCCCCCCCTAAATCAGACGATGGCCTCATTAAGCTTTTCAAGCTTAATCCATTAACTCAATCAAAGCTTCTAAGCTTCTGCAAGTCACACAAGGCAAGCAAGTTCATAAACTTCAGGTCCTGCACCTTAGAAGTCAAGTCCTGCAAGTCGACTGGAATCAAGTCCTGCAAGTTCATCAAGTCGGCCTAAGTTCTGCAAGTCTGCAACTCTGCAAGTCGGCTAAGTCTGCAACTCTGCAAGTCAGACTAGTCAACTGGAGTCAGAACTGACTAGTGCTCAAAACTCCTAGAAGGGTTGTTCTTGCGCAGAAACTCTGAACTGCAAAGTTGTTCGTGGCAAGGTATTCTACCCATCCACAGGTCCGCTAAAGTATTTTCAGCAAACGAAGAAGGAAATATTGCAGATTTTTTGAAAATTGAGAAAGAAATACCAAAAAATACATAGCCTTGTAACCCCAAATTTGAGCTACTCTCATCCCGTTAACCTGGTTTTGAGTGAGAAAGGTTTATTGAGTTTTACAGGATGACGACCCCACATATGGATGATCCTATGGCTGAAGACGACTTACCTGAGCCTACCATGGAACAAAAGCTGGATCTAATCATGCTGCAATTGGAAGAAGAACGAAGGGCTAGGCAAGCATTGCAAGCGCAATTGACAAAATTACAAAGAGCGTCTACCGACAAAGAAGAACCTCAAGCTGAATATTTGATTTGACGTACCATCGACGCCACTCTTGAAGCACAAACCATTCGCAAGGAATCAAAGATAAGTAAACGAAGTTTCAAATTTCGCACTTTCAATGGCATACGAGAAGGAAAGACTGTTTTATCATTCATTAGCCAGTTTGATGACTATTTCCATGAGGAAACCTATCCGGAAAAAGATAAAATCAAGTGTGTTACTAATCATTTGGTAGACAGAGCATCACTTTGGTGGACTGTAGTACGCAAGAGCATAGAATGTCCTGCTACTCCTTCCACCGCAATTTCATGAGAAGGCTATCAAGCAATGGGATTTACTTCAACAACGGGATCGTGAGCCTATTCCACAGTATACAGAGCATTTTTGGAATGCACTCCTACAGCTATGCATGCTTGAAGACGTACCAGAGATGACACATAAGCAGAAGTATATGTCTGGACTTCTTGGACATTACTACGCTGAAGTGAACATGTTCAAGCCTGCTACCCTTGAAGACGCCATCTCACTAGCTCACGATACTGAAGATAAGTTACGCAGAAGAGACAGACGACCACATCAATTCCAAGCCAACGGTAATTATGGATCTAAACAATTCAATTCCAATTTTAGAAGGTTTAATCCATGTCGTTTCTCTTCACCATCTTTTCGCAAGAATTGGGCTAAACCACCTGCATTACCATCCAATGTCAATCCAAATCCTAAGCCTATTCCACAAGCAAATCCAAATGTACCCAGACTTCCAGCCATTGCAAATAATGTAACCAAAGCCAAGCCAATAGTATGCTATAAATGTCACCAGCCTGGGCATCTTGCAGCAAATTGTCATTCAAAGAAGCCACCAGCACATATCAACTATCTTGGAGCCATGGACGAAGACGAGCATGAGGATATGCCTGATTTCACTGAAGATGAGGATGATACTACTACTACTTCCGACACTTTACCAGGTATGCCTACTCCACATTCATTATTGACTATGAAATGTTTGGTGCATGGAAAGGAAAGAACTATCTTGCATGATGACGGTAGTACTCATGACTTTATTTCAGCAAAATTGGTAAAGGAATTGAAATTACAGACTGTACCTATGCATTATCGCATAAAAGCTGCATTTTTAGGCACTGGGTATAATGGTACACAAGAAGTTCAAGATTTAGAGATTCAAATTGGTTCATACATTGAAAGAAGAAAATTCTTAGTTGTTCCATTACAGTCAAGCGACATTATTTTAGGAATGCCTTGGCGACACCAGCATAATCCAAATATAGATTATTCCACACACACAATGAATATTAAGTTTCAAGGAAAATCTATTACATTATATAGTATGCATGCATCTAATATTTTTCCACTGCTTTCGCATACTCAAGCAAAACGTGCATTACACAAGAGTACTAAATCATATCTCATTTGGGTGAATGAATTACAAGCAAAGGAAAATCATATGCACCCTAGGCATAAGAAATTTCTTGCATATTTTAAGGACTGTTTTGCAGAAGACCTACCTCCAGGTTTACCACCTTCACGTCCAGAAGACCATAAGATTGATTTAATCCCTGGCACACAACCACCTTGCAAAGCACCATATAGGCACAATCAAATAGAGCAAAAAGAAATCCAGAGTCAAGTTGAATAGTTACTAAATAGAGGTTTAATTCGACCTAGCAGTTCTCCATTCGGTGCACCTGTACTCTTAGTTAAGAAAAAGAATAATACCTATCGTATGTGTATTGACTACCGAGCTTTAAATAAGATCACTGTAACGAATAGGTATCCTATACCTAGATTTGATGACCTTATGGACAAACTACAAGGATCTTCTATATTTAGTAAAATTGACCTTAAGTCTGGATATCATCAGGTGAGGCTAGATAAATCTGACATATTTAAGACCGCATTCAGAACACAGTTTGGCCATTACGAATTCTTAGTCATGCCATTCGGATTGACTAATACACCTGCCACTTTCAGTAGAATGATGAACCATATCTTTTTGAAATATCAGTACTGTGTGATTGTTTTCTTTGATGATATTTTGGTGTTTAGTCAAAGTGAGAAAGAGAATTATGAGCATTTATCATTAGTTTTTCAATTACTGAAAGAAAATCAATTGTTTGCAAATCCTGAAAAGAGTGAATTCTTTAAGACAGAAATTGAGTATTTAGGTCATATTGTATCATCTGAAGGAATTAAAGTTGATCCTAAGAAAATTGATGCAATATTGCATTGGCCTGTTCCTAAAAACGTGCATGAATTACGCTCATTCCTTGGTCTTGCTAGTTTCTATAGGAAGTTTGTACGTAATTTTTCATTACTTGCTTTACCATTAACCAAACTTCTCAAGAAAGGAATTGTTTATCAATGGACTGAAAATCAACAGAAATCCTTTGACTTACTGAAACGTGCATTAACCAATGCCCCTGTTTTACAGTTGCCTGACTTTAATAGACCATTCTTTCTAGTTGTGACCGATGCTAGCGGATCAGGAATAGGAGCCGTACTAATGCAAGACAATCATCCAATAGCATATTCTAGTTCTAAGCTGAAACCCTCTGAGCTGAAATATTCCACTTATGACAAATAACTATTAGCAGTTGTACAAGCATTAAGACAGTGGAAACACTACAAAATGGGTTCAGAATTCATGATAAAAACCGACCAGCAAAGCATTAGACATTTACTTAGCCAACCCCAAATTTCTGACCGTCATATCAAATGGGCTTCCTTTATTCAAAGTTTTCATCCTATCATTCAATACCAACCTGGAAAAGAAAATGTAGTTGCTGATGCATTGAGTAGAAGACCTGCAATTCATAATATTTTTGTCATATCTTTTGATTCTTTGATTGCTATGAAAGATACATATCACCAGGATATTACTTTTCATTCTGATTGGCAAAAATTAGTTCAAAATAATTTCATTCCTATTGATTCATTGTCATATAATGATGGATTTATGTTTTATGAAAAGAGACTGTGTGTTACTATTCCATTCCGATCTTTTGTTTTGAATGAAATTCATTGTCCCCCATATCAAGGTCATAGAGGTATCATATCTACATTACGTATGTTAACTGAAGATTTTTATTGGCCGCATATGGATGCAGATGTATCTAATTTCGTTTCTGAATGTTTGATTTGTCAAAGAGTAAAGAGACATCATGGTAAACAGTATGGATTACTAATGCCTTTGTCTATTCCATCTAAACCTTGGGAACATATTTCTATGGATTTCATTACTGGTTTACCAAATACTAAATCTAATCATGATATGATTTGGACAATTGTAGATAGATTTAGTAAGCAAGCATATTTCATTCCATGTAAGAAAACTTTAACAGCATCACAAGCAACACAGTTATTTTTGAAAACTGTTTTTACTAACCATGGATTGCCAAAAGTGATTATTTCAGATTGTGATTCTAGATTTTGTAACAATTTTTGGATTACTTTGTTTGCAAATCTAGGCACAAAGATTGATTTCTTATCTGCATTTCATCTAGAAACAAATGGACAAACAGAAGCCACAAACAACACCATTCTAGATCTTTTACATGCATATACTATCTCTAAACCTCAGACATGGGATACTCATTTGCATTTATTACAGTTTGCATATAACAATACACCGCACACATCTACAAAGAAAGCACCTTTTGAAGTCATTTATGGATATAGATTGTCTACACCTGTTGCATCTTTGTCTAATAGAATTCAGAGTGCTGATGATATTGCTAGTATGCATAATAGTATTTTTGATGAGGTTAAAGATATGATTGCTAAAGCCCAGCAATCCTATACCAAACAAGCCAACAAGAAAAGACAAGCTATGAATTTCAAAGTTGATGATTATGTTTGGCTGAGAATAGAAAAACGTAGACTGCAAAGTGTAGATAGACATCCAGTTGTCAAATTAGCTCCTAGATTCTATGGACCATTTAGAATCATTCATAAGATTAATGATAATGCATTCAAATTACAATTACCATCTCATTGGAAAATTCACAATACATTTCACATTAGTTTATTGAGACCATTTAGAGGCCAATTACCTATCCACTCTGTTTATGAAAACCCACCTTTATTAGAAGAAGAGACTGAAATACTTGAACCAGAAGCTATCATAGACACTAACTACATGACCACTAGAACTCGCCGAAGGTATTCTAGATATCTACTAAAATTTAAGAACCATCCTGTAGAGGAAGCACAATGGATGCATGCTAGAGACTTAAATGCTTTCCCCACTCTGTTAGCTCCACATTGAGCTAATAGCAATTGAGGTCAATTGCTATCCCATCCCGGGGGTATGATGCCAGGAGGCATATTCCACGGTGGATTCTGTGCCACGGTGGATTTCGTGAGGTTTTACGGTGGATTCCGTAAACTTAGATGATCGGGGCTCATACACAAAGAGGATTCTTTGTGCGAGAAGTTGATGGGGACGCCTGTCCTTTTCGGGTGTTTCATTAATTTAGTGTGTACATGGGTGATTCCATAGCGGGTGATTCCGCAAAATGCATATTAAATTAATAAACGTTTATGAGTTTAGAGTGCGCACTCGTAATAAATTAAGGTTAGGATTTATTTCTAACCAGTTGATTTATTTATGTAGCTGAAGACTGCTAGGTATTCACTTTTGTCAGTTTAATTGTATTATTTTACTAACGATTGTGAATGCTTCAGTTGATGTGTAGAGATAGCAGCAGTGGCGGAGGAAAGCATTGGAGTCTAGCGAGTATTCGACCTTTGGATTATATTTTGATAGGCGCCACGCCTATATTTTGTTATGTCTATCGAGACATTGATTATTGATTATTATTTTGTATGCGCCTATGCGCACGGATATGTTATTTCTATTTGGGACATTGTGTTGGGTGTGCCAGATTCCATGGGCACCGTCCATTAGCTTTATTTCCTATTTTTGTAGAAAGCAAACTCAAAAGCTAAAAGCTTGTCATATTTTTGTAAATTGGGCTATTATTGAGCATGAAGATGGAAATATACATAAAATACATGCTTTGTGAAGTGCTCACACAAGGCATGGGGGGAGATTGAACCCAATTGGTCTCTTGCCTCTTGTCGTTCATGCTTTTACATTGTTTTTTGTGCAAAAAGGTAGAGTTCATTGTTCTTGGGGACCTTCCGGGATTCACTACGTGAGCATACAGCGACCGATCTGCGCACCAAAAGGTCCCTTATATGACCAAGATTTGGAAATCGCCACTCATAGGCAGTTCTCGGAAAAGGCACCACTTGTCGGGACTAAAAACGGGCCCAACACTTGCTATCTAGCACTAGCCGGTGTCGAAGGGTTTCGAAAACAATGTCACAACTTCAGAAGTCCTTAATAAATTTCAGGATAAAAGATTAATCAAGCGTGACATTTACAACCCTATTCAACTTCAACAGCTTCAGCTTCATAAAGGAAACAAATTTGATTCATAAATTGGCTGCTCAAAAGATGAAGTCCTTCACGTCCCTTTGATATGCCCTCAACTTTTTTTTTTTAACAGTCACCTTTGGTAGAACTCTTTTCAAATTTTTAACTAGAACAAAGTTTGATTAGCCATAGCACATTCTTCAGAGATTTGGTAAACATTTTGATGAGCAAGAAGCATGATAGAACATTTCTGTTTGCTGGTGGAAAGTATTAGGACTTCATGTGGTGCTGTGAATATCCTCAGTCCTTGCAGACATGTTCAAACAAGTGTAATGTCCATGTTGCAACATTGATTGTTACAATACATTCAGATCCTCTTAAGAATCGTCTTTTAATGTGACTGAAATCAGTGGCCTCTGTTTATACAAGAACTGAAGTCTCAAAATGTTTTTGATATTAATTCTTCAATGGCACTCTTGATGAGCTTAAAGAGAAGATACAGAGAGCACTTGATAGAAAGTCTGGACTGTTTCTGAGCAATAATCATCAATCAAAATCTCTCATTTTCTCTTGTCATGATGTCATTCACAAGAGAAAAATTTTGTGTCTTTAGATTTCAAAAAGAGGTGTAGAAATTTGTGCTGGTTCTCTGTCTTCTGCAACTCTAGTCCTCTGTCAAAAATTGTATGGGGGGGAAAAGAGCACCATTATCCTAAGTGTGGAGGAGAACGATCCCAAACTGGCAATTCTGCTTTGGGGCGAGAAAGGATCATTCAACTCCACGAAAGCAAGCAGTGGAAGCTTCATATGCAGTGAAGAAGATGCCAATTCTATCTCTCTCTCTCTCTATAAGTGCTATTTTGTGTATGAAAACGAGATATGCAGACAGCAGTCCCTCTCAATAGCTTTAATGCGAAGGTAGGTGAACATTTTCTGCTTCTGATTAAATGGACGAATAACCAGATGAAATCTCTCTCTCTCTCTATAAGAAGCCCAGTCTTTTCGATGCTTTAGAGGTATGACGACATGGTCAATACGCAGACAAAGTCAGTGAATTTCTCTTTCCCTCATTCTCCGAAATCTCCCTTCTGTTACGCAAATGGTTTGAATTTGGCTCCAGTGTTCCTTCTTTTTCGCCTCTGGTTCCACGCAAATGGTCCGAATTTGGGCTCCAATGTTGTCCTTCGTTTTCACTTCAGTCGAGTTTTTGTTTTTCTGGTTCCCTGAATCGCTTTCCTCAAGTGTTGATTATCTTCACCGAGATCAAAATAATCATGGGCTTTTTCTACAATTCTGCTGGCTGATCCTTCATCAAGATAGCCATGGCTCATCCAATCAGGACCCCCCCCAGTGCTTTCCTCCTTGTCGACAGAGAATAACATTCCCCCATCTTCGTTGAATTCGCCTCCATCCTCATCTTCCCCTTTATACTGCAATAGGTACATCACTCCTCAGTCCGCGGCCGTCTTTCACATACTTTTGCTTTGTTCCGTTCCTCCTCTTTGGCTGTAGGTCATCGTTGTTGGCTTCCCTTCTACTACATCGACGCAATCACGATCAGATTTATTCATGATGGCAAAAGGCTTCGCAAGATATAGTGAAGCCGAGCTCTTTCACACACTCCTAGATATGCGAGGGCTCCACATGATCCATGTCCTCCTCTCCTTCAGTCCAAGCCCACTGCTCCTCGAAGTCGCCCCGAAAACCAGTCCCCTGTTGAGCCACAGAGTCCCTTCTTTTTCCCTTCCTTCTGATTGAAAAAGCTCCCTCCCCTGTTTTTCCTGTGTGTTTTTCCTCTTCCTCCTTCCTCTATTTTCTTCATCATTCGTCTATTTTCTTCCTCTGTTCCCCCCAAAAAGGCTGTTTCAAAATAGTTCTTTTTTTTTGCTTTTGCTTTTTCACGCCCCCTTTGTCCATCATATTCTTAATTTTCTTCCAATCAATTCCCAATCCTTTGAGTCCCCATCACTGCAGAAATAGCAGGGATTCCATGCTCAAGGGCAAGCTGCACATGAGCCTCATGTTCATCCTTCGGAGCAAAGAACATGGTCAGCACATCCTTCTCTAACATGAGTCCTCCAAAACTTACAACACCACATTCCAACAGCAAGTAATGAATCCAAAGTTGGCATTTGTAAGAAAAACAGGTTTGAGGTTTCCAAATTAGAAACTTTACTGAAATTTCACTGGTCTTCTTAAACTCCCTTGTCGATACCATTTGTATCTTCAGCATAAGCAAACAACTTGGGAAGCTCGGAAAAACCATACTCATTGCAGATCTAGAACCCATTCTCCTTCTAATTTGTTTATACCAAATATCAGATTCAATCCCAAACAGCGCTTGTCTCTTCTGTAAAATTAAACATGAACCAACTGAAAGCAAAATGTTCAAGCAAAGCAAAGCACAACGTCTACGTCTAAGTATGTACAAAGTAACAAATCACACGCACAACTTTTGGGTAGTTTTCACACCTCGAATGCGCAGCAATACGACATCCACCCCCTCTAATCCTCCGCATCCTCCGGATGGGCCAACTACCCATGATCGTTGTCATCAAGATCCACAAACAGATCAATCTCTTCATTATGCATTTCCGGTAGATCAATAAGATTATCTGTCATATCATCTGTCTCTTCCATTGGAGTTTCTTCTCGTTGCTCTTCTCTTGGAAATTCTTCCAATGCATAGTCCTCATCATCCCTTTTCTTGAAAATCTTGATTCTTTTTCCAGCAATAGGCACTCTAAGCACTGTTCCATCCAATTCTGTCAACTCATATGTTGCATTATCAAAGACATGTCTAACTATGTACGGCCCAAACCATCTTTTCACCATCTTTCGAAATGCAGTATGCTGATTTTCAAGGCTGCTATCAAAGACCAATACCCAATCTCCCTCTTCTATTGCTCTAGGCCGCAAGCGATGCCTGCTGTCAAACCTGTCCTTATTCCTTAGTCTAGCAACCTTCAACCTGTCAATAGCTAGCTGAATATCATCAGGTCTCCTCTCCAACTATCGAATCCAAAGAGCTAAGAGCTCCTCTCTCGTCAAATCCTCCTGCCAAGGTAAAACTGACCAAGTCAAAGCACAAATCTCAGTCGGCATAACCGGTTTCTGACCATACATCAACTCTGCAGGCATATATCCTGTGGTAACACTATGAGTCGTACGATCAGCCCACAAAGCAAATGGTAGAAGTCTCGGCCATTCTCCAATCCGTCCTCTGCATGCTTTGGCTAATGCTTTCACTATTGGCGGATGCCCTCTTTCACTCTTCCCATTTCCCTCTGGATTATATGCTGTAGTTAGAGCCAACTTGATTCCTAGCTGAGAGGAAAACTCCCTAGCTTCATCTGCATCCAATTCACCACGATCCGCAGTGATCTTACCCACACAACCATACCTGCAAAAAATTTCCTCCAATAAGAACTTACACACTGCACTAGTGGTCTTTGTTCTTCTTAAAGATCTGCTCTCAACATGATTGGTAAGATCCTCTCTAGCCAAACAATGTATCTCATCTGCCATAGACCCATAGGCATGGTAACCAAATCAACTATCCACTTATAATGAATGCATAGCGGATAGGTTGGATGAAGCTCATCTCGATGATGCACTACTGAATATATCTAGCAGTTTCTGCAAGTCTCAACAAAGTGAGAAACATCTCTATACATGCCTTTCCACCAATATTTCTCCTTGATTTTCTCATAAGTAGCCCATACTCCTCTATGACCAGCCCAAGGACTCTCATGAAACTCCCTCATCACCTGTAACTGTATCTCTCTATCGCAGACAACCCGCAAAGGTAATCCGCCTCTTTTCTTCGGATGCTTCCAAAGAAATCCGTCCTTGAGAAAATAACCATAGGCTTTCCTTCTGATCTTCTTGAACTCTTCATCTGTCCATTCATCTCTTTTGTTTAGTGTACTAAGGTACCTGCCAATCTGCAACCAATCTCCAACATAGAATTCTTCTGTGAAAGCCACAATATCATAGACATGACAAACATGATCAACCATAGTGGCTGAAATTTCTACACCATCCTCTTCTGCAAGTAGAGCCTCCTCATCATCATATCTGGCTCTAGACAACATATCTGCCACTGGATTATCCTTCCCTGCTATGTGTTTAAATTCCGGATTTAATGACTTGATGTATGCAATCCATCTCAACATGGCTATATCCGGAGTAGAGCAACTCGTAATCATACCAATCAATGGCAAGCAATCTGTCTCTACCACAACTGAAGCTCCAATAAAGTACTCCTTGTCACATTTGAGAGCCGTGACAATCCCCAATAACTCCCTCTTGATTTGCGGATATCTCCTCTTTCTCTCGTTTAGGACTTTCGCCCCAAACCGAATAGCATAACTATTTCCATCTGCATCATCTTGACCCACAGCCCAACCTATGCCAATTGGACTAGTGTCAACTGTCAATCAATACAATAGGCCTTCCACAATTATAATCCGCTTTCCTAAGAGTAGGAGCATTCTGCAATAACTTCTTAAATTTCCGCATGGCTCTAGTGTGGCTCTCATCCCAATAGAATTTCTGCCCCTTTCGAAGCAGCTGATACAAACAATCTGCTATGTGTGCAAAATGAGGTATCCAAATCATATAAAACACACAAGCACCAATGAATCTCCGTACCTCCGAAGTGGTAGAACAATACTCTGCAATCTTGCCTATAGCATTCACCTAATCAGGTGAGGGTTTTCTGCCATAATATCCACACATATGCCCAACAATAACAACCTCATTCACTCCAAAAACAGATTTTTGCCCTGAAAGTGTCAAGTTCACTTCTTCTAACCTGGCCAAAATCTTCTCACATGCTGAAATATGATCAGCCACAAAGTATCTGCATCCCTGCTCATTTAGGCTCTCATTCTTCTCTTCTTCTGCACACCCCTTAATGGGCACATCATCCAAGAAAGGCATAGTAAGCTGAGGTATGTAATCACAAAGGACCTTATGCATGGCATTCATCATATGCGCAGCAGAATTAGTGGCACCTTGAGGCAAGGTACACATCCTGACAAGCCCAATAGGAGTTCTCATGGTGGTTATGTCCCTGCTTTCCAAAGCCAGCTGAAACTGATCATACCCTGAATATAAATCACCCAAAGAATAGATGGCACGTCCAGCAAATGCCTCTGCAAACTCATCCACAACTGGACCTATACCAACATTCTTGATAGTAACTCTGTTCACTGGTTGCATATCCTGAATAAATCGAAGAGTGCCATTCTTCTTTGGAACTGTAAACCACCTGTTTGAGTATGGAGCAGATGAAGGCTCAAGGATTCCCATCCTGATTTTCTCATTCAATAAATCAATCAGCTTTGGCAAGTGTGCTTTAGGCACCGGAATAGGACGGAGATTCCATGGGATATGAGGAATAGTAAAAATGACCATAGGAGTAACAATATCAGGATTCACACATCCAATCTCATGTGGAAAAAAAGCAAATCCCCTTCCATGACGCTCAAGCATCTCTTGAAAGCATTGCTTCTCTATGGGTAACAAGAAATCACCATTTCCAATTTTCAATTCAGCGAGAGTCTCTGCTGAAAATTTATGACCAATATGCTCCGGATTCCTCAAAATTTGTTGTTTAGCAGCCCTCTCTATTTGCTGATCACTGTCAGGTGGAAGCGGTACAGCAACCGGCTTCACCTTCTTATCCACAGTTTTGTATTTCGTGTCAACCCTGGCTTCATTATGCTCTTCTGCATTACATAAATCTTGCTGTAAATTAGCAATTCTGCACTCCAATGGCTGAATATTCTCAGCCCTCTGCTCTATGGACTGCATAGAAACATCCCCAAACTCTGAATGCTGAAATATTTCAGCAGTAAACTCTATTGGCTGAAAATTTTCAGCCCTCTGTCTCTCTGAAAGCTGATCATAACCAGCTGGAAACTCTGTTTGCTGAATTTCTTCAGCACTCAACACTCTTTGCTGAGTTACCTCAGCCTCTGACTCAATCTGTGACATAAAATCTGCAATTTCATGAAACATGTCCAGGGACTGCACTAATACATTACTGTGACAATTCAGCATATCAGTTTTCAGCATATCTCCCATCTTTGTCATCGTATCTGCACAAATCACACTGTCATACATCTCATCTATGTGCTCATCATCCTCCAAAATTCCTGCATTTTTCAAATTTTTCTCCTTCCTGCATATATACTGCCTGGCAGCTCTAGGCAACCTAGAAGTCTTCTGATAACTCATCGAACTGTTTGCTGAAATCCCAACAAAATCGGAGGAGAAAACACTGCTGCCAGGAGGCGAGAACTCCGATCTCCTCTGCTCTGTACCACCGTCGTCTCACGAAACGGCGGTACCTAATGAAAACCCGAATCCCTCACAGTGGGCAAAGGTGCATCTCTGAGAGTATCCCTGTTTCTAACATGGTTCACACATACAGTCATAAACTGAACTGCTCTCATACCATCTTTACTGCGAATCCGAGCATAAGCAGATCCATCATCCATGACCTTTGTTTCCATGCGCATCTCTGTAATGAATGGCTGACCAAGAATTATGGGATAAGAGCATGAATCCTGCACAAAGAAATGAAAATCCTCCTCTACATCACCAATAGAAACCCTGACACTAGGACAAGCAGCATACAAATCACCTGCAATGTTATTGGCAGCTCTCATACGCCACCCATGCTCTACATCCATAGGCCATCTGTTAATCTCATAAACTCCACGAACTATGAGATTAATCTCTGAACCATGATCAACCAATGCAACATAAGGCACCTGTTTCTCTCCAATCTTTACCATCGTCTCTGTAGTTGCCCTAGCCCAATGGCTCCGTGAAAAGTGACTATGCGGTATCATGACAGGCTCATCAATTTCAGCATAATGCATAGGCTGAACCCTCTTCTCTACCTGCGGAAAAACAGAAGCATTATCAACTATAACCTCATCCTCATCCTCATCCAACTCTCCAATCAAAACTCCCTGTGTATCAGTGGTAGACAATGCATGTATTTTCCTCTTCAGGACCTCCTGAAACTGATCCTGAAACTCTCTTTTCGAGATGCCCAAAATCTCAGAAATCGTGAAAGTCACCTCACTGCCAAGTATCTTATCATTAAAGATTTTCTTCATGTCTGTAGATGTCTCAATATCGGACATCAATCTGAATCCTGGCTGCTTTCTCTCTCTAGGCTCTTGCCTCTTTTCTCTCTTTTGAGCATCCTCCATCTGTCGATCTGGCCCTGGTCTTGAAGACGGTCCTGCAGTAGGTGGAGTAACAAACTCACCCCCTCTAGTCTTCTTAGCTGCACTTGGATTTTCTTCATCCCTCTTACGCTTCTCCTCAACAAATACATCTGCACCATGAGATTTAGCCAAATAAGCATAAATAGAGTACCTGTCAACAGGCGAGTCCCAACCTGTCTCTGATCTGATGCTAGAGCCTGCACTAGTCAAAACAGTTTGCTGAATTTTCCCCTTGTTTGCAGTCTCCATAGCATAAGTCCATAGCGCTGACTGAGTCTCTGATCCCTTCTCAATCTAGACTCCATATGCAGAAGCATCACCTCTAGCTGTCACATAAGAAGTACGAGCAGCCATGTCCTCCACTAACTTCTTCATTCCACCTTTACCAAAGTTGGTAGCAAGTGGAGCTCCGGTCTCAGTCAACCAAATCTTACCATCTTGCCCCCAATACACCAAATTCTGCCTCTGTGCATCCTGGAAAGAGTCACAATCCCTGCAATGCTGATGGTCCGTACTATCACACCAAATACATCTCCGATCTCTCCTAGGTGCACTAGGAGCACTCCTAGGTGCAGTAGGAGCACTAGAAGAAGTAGTAGGCGCAGTCGAAGCAAACTACTCCTTCAATTTTCCCACCAACTCCGCTTTGACTGACTCCAGTGTCAAATCTGTGATGCCTTTGATTATGTCATCAAGAGAAGTAGGCACCGATGGAGCGGATGGTTTTGGAGCAGAAGGTGTAGGCATCGGTCGTGGAACAGGAGGAATAGGTGGAGTGGAAACAGTAGGCACTAGCATAGGCCAAGAAACTGGCTGAGGAGGAGAAGAAATAACAGGGATAGAAGTAGGCATAGGAGCTGATGATGGTGTAGGTGTCATGGAACCATTCTGTAGGCGAGTCTTCCATATCCTCCTCTTGGTCAAAGTCGAGACTGCATCCTGAGCGTCCTGCCAATTAGTTTTAAGACCCATAGGCTTCGTGCGATCTTCAAGAAGCTCACCCAATTCTTCTTGAAGAGCAGGATCTGCAGCTTGCAAAAAAAGCTCAACTTTTTCAACATCCAATGCTCTTTGTTCAATGGCATCAAGCTGACTATACCTCTCCTCAAATTCTCGAATCAATTCCGAAGCAGCTAGACCTTTGTTTGGCATGTAGACCCACTCTCGGAATGACCGCCGAGTAGCCATACCAAAGTCCTCAAGGAAGTATTCTTCTTTCAAGGCCTTCTTAAAATCTTGCCAATGTGTATTTTGAATAAAAAGATCAGTCACTTTTGTCCTCAAAGCAGGTGTGACAAGACGAAGACTCCAAAAAACCCCATCTTGATCTCATATGTCTTCAAATATGCTGAAACATTACGCCCATCAAATAGCTTCTTCTCATTCTCAACTGCTTCAATAGCCTTAGTCGCGCTGTTTGCATTCTCCTGCTCCGAATAGAGTTGCCTTTGCTGAGACAACTGCTGTTGATGCAATTGTTGTTGCTGCTGCATATACAATTGTGTTTGCTGATTTTGGAGCTGCATATACATGGACATATTCTGCAAAATCTGCTTTAGATCCTCCGTTGAAGTACTTGATGCAGCAGTCATAGATGGAGCTGAAGTAGACGCAGCTGGAATTGTAGAAGAGGCTGAAGTATCTCCCATCCTGAAATTTCTGCGACGCTTTCACGTCGGGTTCACCAAAGATATCGAAGGGTTTCGAAAACAATGTCGCAACTTCAGAAGTCCTTAATAAATTTCAGGATAAAAGATTAATCAAGCGTGACATTTACAACCCTATTCAGCTTCAACAGCTTCAGCTTCATAAAGGAAACAAATTTGATTCATAAATTGGCTGCTCAAAAGCTGAAGTCCTTCACGTCCCTTTGATATGCCCTCACCTTTTTTTTTTAAAACAGTCACCTTTGGTAGAACTCTTTTCAATTTTTTAACTAGAACAAAGTCTGATTAGCCATAGCACATTCTTCAGAGATTTGGTAAACATTTTGATGAGCAAGCAGCATGATAGAACATTTCTGTTTGCTGGTGGAAAGTATTAGGATTTCATGTGGTGCTGTGAACATCCTCAGTCCTTGCAGACATGTTCAAACAAGTGTAATGTCCATGTTGCAACATTGATTGTTACAATACATTCAGATCCTCTTAAGAATCGTCTTTTAATGTGGCTGAAATCAGTGGCCTCTGTTTATACAAGAACTGAAGTCTCAAAATGTTGTTTTTGATATTAATTCTTCAATGGCACTCTTGATGAGCTTAAATAGAAGATACAGAGAGCACTTGATAGAAAGTCTGAACTATTTTTGAGCAATAATCATCAATCAAAATCTCTCATTTTCTCGTCATGATGTCATACACAAGAGAAAAAATTTGTGTCTTTAGATTTCAAAAAGAGGTGTAGAAATTTGTGCTAGTTCTCTGTCTTCTGCAACTCCAGTCCTTTGTCAAAAATTGTATGGGGGGGGAAAAGAGCACCATTATCCTGAGTGTGGAGGAGAACGATCCCAAACTGGCAATTCTGCTTTGGAGCAAGAAAGGATCATTCAACTCCATGAAAGCAAGCAGTGGAAGCTTCATACGTAGTGAAGAAGATGCCAATTCTATCTCTCTCTCTCTATAAGTGCTATTTTGTGTATGAAAACGAGATATGCAGACAGCAGTCCCTCTCGATAGCTTTAATGCGAAGGTAGGTGAACATTTTCTGCTTCTGATTAAATGGACGAATAACCAGATGAAATCTCTCTCTCTCTATAAGAAGCCCAGTCTTTTCGATGCTTCAGAGGTATGACGACATGGTCAATACGCAGACAAAGTCAGTGAATTTCTCTTTCCCTCATTCTCCGAAATCTCCCTTCTGTTACGCAAATGGTTTGAATTTGGCTCCAGTGTTCCTTCTTTTTCGCCTCTGGTTCCACGCAAATGGTCCGAATTTGGGCTCCAATGTTGTCCTTCGTTTTCACCTCAGTCGAGTTTTTGTTTTTCTGGTTCCCTGAATCACTTTCCTCAAGTGTTGATTATCTTCACCGAGATCAAAATAATCATGGGCTTTTTCTACAATTCTGCTGGTTGATCCTTCATCAAGATAGCCATGGCTCATCCAATCAGAACCCCCCCCAGTGCTTTCCTCCTTGTCGACAGAGAATAACATTCCCCCATCTTCGTTGAATTCGCCTCCATCCTCATCTTCCCCTTTATACTGCAATAGGTACATCACTCCTCAGTCCGCGGCCGTCTTTCACATACTTTTGCTTTGTTCAGTTCCTCCTCTTTGGCTGTAGGTCATCGTTGTTGGCTTCCCTTCTACTACATCGACGCAATCACGATCAGATTTATTCATGATGGCAAAAGGCTTCGCAAGATATAGTGAAGCCGAGCTCTTTCACACACTCCTGGATATGCGAGGGCTCCACATGATCCATGTCCTCCTCTCCTTCAGTCCAAGCCCACTGCTCCTCGAAGTCGCCCCGAAAACCAGTCCCCTGTTGAGCCACAGAGTCCCTTCTATTTCCCTTCCTTCTGATTGAAAAAGCTCCCTCCCCTGTTTTTCCTGCGTGTTTTTCCTCTTCCTCCTTCCTCTATTTTCTTCATCATTCGTCTATTTTCTTCCTCTGTTCCCCCCAAAAAGGCTCTTTCAAAATAGTTCTTTTTTTTTGCTTTTGCTTTTTCACGCCCCCTTTGTCCATCATATTCTTAATTTTCTTCCAATCAATTCCCAATCCTTTGAGTCCCCATCACTGCAGAAATGGCAGGGATTCCATGCTCAAGGGCAAGCTGCACATGAGCCTCATGTTCATCCTTCGGAGCAAAGAACATGGTTAGCACATCCTTCTCTAACATGAGTCCTCCAAAACTTACAACACCACATTCCAACAGCAAGTAATGAATCCAAAGTTGGCATTTGTAAGAAAAAAAGGTTTGAGGTTTCCAAATTAGAAACTTTACTGAAATTTCACTAGTCTTCTTAAACTCCCTTGTCGATACCATTTGTATCTTCAGCATAAGCAAACAACTTGGGAAGCTCGGAAAAACCATACTCATTGCAGATCTAGAACCCATTCTCCTTCTAATTTGTTTATACCAAATATCAGATTCAATCCCAAACAGCACTTGTCTCTTCTGTAAAATTGAACATGAACCAACTGAAAGCAAAATGTTCAAGCAAAGCAAAGCACAACATCTACGTCTAAGTATGTACAAAGTAACAAATCACACGCACAACTTTTGGGTGGTTTTCACACCTCGAATTTGCAGCAATACGACACCGGACCTCTAAGACACCCCACACGGCCTCGCGGCTAGAAGTGTCTAAGGGACACGCTATACTAAACTCTAATATCGATCTTGCGTTTGTAATAGGACATAGTTCAATGTTTGCCTTCCCTTACTCCTTAGAGGGAGATCCTATACACATTGGTATAATATACCACGTATCACATACATAGAAGGCAACCTCTCGGCCAACATAAAGGACAAACGTACAAGCTCCACTCTTTTGTATTGAACGATCCAGGAGTTGATATTCCCTCACTAAACTTACCCCAAGGAACCGCTTGTCTATCATACAGCCTAGGAATACTCACACACTCCACCATTTATTTAGCAATCAAGTGCTATGCACCCAAGTTTTGTACCATGTGGCATGCAAAATGCAGAAGTGTATGACCATTGTGGAAAAACATATTATGATTAGAAATCAGCGACATGGTGTGCAAAAACAATCCTTTAATGATTTCCGATCTACTCGTTGCTGCGTTGCTAGAAGCTAGCACTGAGTTTCCTCGTGCTACTAGTCTCCTTAAACTTTAAATTTTTATCAGCCTATATGCTATGTATAAACCAAATAAATCAAAATTTTATGTATTTCCAAAATCTCTCACTCTTACAATCCCTCTTTCCCCTAACTGCTTAGGTTTTGTAACGTTGCATAGGTTCAAGGTTCATTTTTGTGTCATTTTTTATATGGAAAGCGATAAAAATATACTGAGACATACAAACAAGGATGAGATGAGGCTTAATCCTCATGCCTCAACCTTGTCACACATCACAAACATTAATCATATTTTGTTTCAATTATTTATTGCCAGAAATTTATTTTTTCTATTTTTCTTTATTTATATATTTAAAAATTATGAAAAAATCAAAATTGTGAGCTCTCACTAATTAAAAGTATCCAGTCCTATTTTTATATTCATTTTTATTCCGTGAAAACTCAAAACACTCACTAAAACCCCCAACTTCCATGATTTTTTCAAAAACCGTGTAATGTCCCCATTACTTAGTTTATTTTAAGGTGTGTATACGTGGTGTTGTACGTCCACACATGGAAAAAAAAAACTGCAAAATCTCTATAGGATTTACATGAAGTAGGATTAGTTTTCTAGTATCATGTTTAGATGACTTAATTTCCACTTTAGATGGTTTCAAATATATACTGTGACTTATTTTGAAGGGAATAAGTCGTCTAAGACAAAAGATGGATAAAAATAACATGATTTATAAAAATAATCATTTTCACCTAATTTTGATGGATTTTTGTAATTCTGCCACGCAAGCTTGTTGACCAAATTCATTCCGATCATTTTAAGTACCGAAACGTCTATATTTGGAGTTCATACGACAAAATTATGATCCAAACAAGTTGCAGGATAGAAAAAGAAAACGAAATCTTGTCATCGATGATGTCATCAAAAACCCCAAAAAGCAGGCGCCCTCTCTTTATCCCCTCCCCTCCCCACCCCCCCCCCCCCTTGCAAAAACTATAAATTGAGGGCTTGGGGATGACCACAGGGAGCAACAAGAGTAATCTTGACGAGCGCAAGACGCTGTCAAAGAGTTTATTGTTCATAATTTAAATCATGGGATTTATATGAACACAGAAAAACTTTACTAGGATTTGTGTGAGGAATTTGCATACATAACTCAGTCATTGATACCCAACGACCAACTTAGTTACATAAGTTCTTTTGTATTTAGCATACAATTTTTAGTTGTACCATGTATATTGATTTTTTTAAAAAAAAAGTCTATGGGAACTTACAACTTGATCAACTGGAAGTAATTGACAGTCTGTAGGATAAACCACATTGATTGAAGTGGAAAAAATGGTTAGAACTCAAGAAAAATGCCAAAAGTCCACTAGGTTCATGGGGGACCTGGAATAATGAACTTAAGTAACCTATAAGTGACCAAAGTAGGTCAAAAAGTGAAGTGGGAGCTGAGCAGGAAGCAACCCGCATTTTTCGGTGCAAAATGCGGGCCTGCATACCTGCAACAACTGGAGAAGAACTATGAGCTATGGTGCATGCTTTGGAGCATGCAAACTGAATCAAACTGGAGCTAAAGATGAAGATATAAACAAGAAAGGTGAGAGCTCCTCTTACTCGTCCATTTGGTCTGACGAAAATGAATGGTATGACAGTTTATAAAAGAGGGAAATCTGAGAGAAAAGGATTCAGCTTGCTCTTATATACGTCTTCTCTCATTTTATTTACCTTATTCATGATCCAATGAAGCCCGACTTGTATCCAAGTACTTGAGTGACTTTGGGGAAAGCAAAGGGGGAGGATTTTGAAGATGTATGGGCTGTTATGGGCTGAAAAAACCAGTCATAAATAGGGCAGCCCACTGTTCTTGTCCATTTTTGTGAGCAAACAAGTGATTCATGTGGTTGAAATAGGAGAAATTGATATCTTATCATCAGGGCTTTACTCATAAATGATTAGAGGAGCTCATTCTTGAGTTTATGTACACTTTTTGAGCTTGATTATGGGCTGGAAATTTCTGTTTAAAATAGGGCTAAAGTTAAACTTATGCTCCATCAATGCATTTCATGTACTATTGATCTATGTCTTGAATGTACTTGAGTCTACCATCAAAATAATTGATTCTTGGAGTTGTAATCCGTCTATGTACATGAGATAGAAGCCTTAGAGCTTACATTTGGTATATGCATTTGGATTAAAATCTGAGAATATCCTTTATGTAATGGCTTATTTCTCCCAAATGTATTTGATGTAATCAAGTTAAAGGCATTCATTCCATTCATGTATGCTAAATACACAGAAAAAGCTTGATATCTTCTTCTTCAACTAAGTCATTTCTAAAACCCGAATCTTGTTAATCTCCATTCTTTTTCCCTTCTCCAAACCTTGAATCCCACACTCTTCTTCTGCTCTAAGCCCTGGTGGTAGACCTTCAACCCCTAGCACGACGACAACGTGATTGCATTTGAGAGCCGCAAGAAGCTTGATGTTAAGGAGATGTAGATGAATGTGTATGACCAGGAGATGTCGGCCATCCTCCATGCTATCAAGAAATGGCACCACTATTTGTATGGCAGTCGCTTCCAAGTAAAAAGTGATCACCGCATCCTCCAGTACTTCTTGACTCGGTCCACTTTGACTCCTAAGCAAAGGCAATGGATGGCAACCTTACAAAACTATGACTTTGCCATTTCTCACACTTGGGGCAAAGATAATATAATGGTTGATTCACTCTCTCGGATGTGAGCATACAAAGCATCCTCTATTTCAGAGTTGCATAGTGATTGGATTGAAGAGCTTTAGGTTGCTTATTTATTAGACAATAACTTTAGCCACATCTTCCAAAAATTATAGCATGGGATCATGGCTGAAAACTCCCAATATAAGCTCAAGCATGGCCTTATTTAGTCCCATTGCAAGATCATCATCCCATACACTTTCCCCTTCACATAGAAGATCATGGAAGAGATACAGTTTTGTCCCACTACTGGTCATTTGACTATTTTCAAAACATATGACAGGATTGGAGAGAGCTTTACTAAAAAGGCTTATGGAGGGATGCTAAGGACTTTATGACCAAATGTGTCCCATGCCAACAGAACAAGGACAGTACACTCGGGCCCATTGGCCTCCTGTAGTCCCTCCCTATTCCTGAAGGGAAATGGACTCATATCACAATGGACTTCATCACTGGCCTCCCCATGACCAAGAAAGATTGGAACAGTATCTATGTGGTAGTTGATCACCTCACCAAAGCTGCTCACTTTATCCCCACTAAGACCCAACACACCGCCTCTTAGGTTGCCACTCAGTTTATGGAATATGTCTTCAAGTTGCATCGCTTACCACAAGTTGTAATACACGATCGGGATGCTAAGTTTATGAGCAACTTTTGGTAAATAGTTTTCACATCTATGGGTACCAAGCTTGCCACATCCACTGCATACCACCCTCAGACTGATGGTTGGAGACTGAAAGAGTAAACAAATGGCTTAATACATACTTGCGGGACTTTTTCCATTATGTACAACATAGTTGGGATACTATGTGGCTCCACTTGCCTAAGTTTCCTTATAACAACTCCACCCACTCTAGCATTCAAGTTTCTCTTTTTGAGGCCTTATACAGGTATAAGGTCCCCCTCCCTATAGTCTTTTTCAATGATAAGATCAACCCTCAAAGTTAGGCCGAGTTGGATTGCATGCAGGTCCTACTTTAGCAATGCAAAGTAAACCTTCAAAAGGCACAAACTCACATGAAACTCTATATTGATGAGAAAAGAAGACACTTCGAATTCCAAGAAGGGAAAATGGTGCTCTTTAAAGGGTCTTGCTACTCCACTCTCAAAAAAAAGGGCAATGGCGGTAACAAGCTGGCCCACTACTTCTATGGCCCCTATCAGATCCTAAAGAGAGTTGGTGACTTTCCCTACCGATTAGAGCTTCCCCCCAGTACCAAAATCCACAATGTGTTTCATGTTAGCCAGATAAAACCCTTCATGGGCACCTTAGTGGACTATGTGGAAGAACTTCCCTCCATAGATGAAGAAGACATCATTCAGTATTCCTGAGCCAATCATTGGGCAACGAGATCAACACTTAAGGTCTTGATCCATCAAGGAATGCCTCATCAAATGGCAAGGTCTGCCCCTGAAAGAATCTTCTTGGCACCCAACCACCATTATCAATGAATTTCCTCACCTCCAAGAGGCCTAATGGACTAAAGACTAGCCAGTTTTACCCCCATTTGGCCATCCCCTACATGCAGACTGCACACTGTTTTAGAACAATTTTGTACTTGCTCAAAACTTAGGAATGTACCTAGACTGAAAGTACTCGTCATAAGCTCTATTTCGACATGTGGCATGACCCATTCGTAGCAGCCTATCAAATGACAATTTTACTTCAACAGGCCTATCATGGACAGCATGATGTCCCTAGTCTTTACCCACCAATTTTCATTGTAATGTGGCTCAAAGTAGTACTCTGCACCCCACTCTCTAAACCCACCCATCACTTCCCTCCAATTCTCTTCATTTTTTAGGGCAAAAACCTTTTGGGTAAGGATGGATTGTAACAAGTGGGATACATAAAAACTAGGGGTTAGATACCCAATCATACTGACCAGGGTATATAAGGTGTAAGAGCCCCTGATTAGGGCAACCAATTATTATCAAGAACATACTCTTCACCTTCATCTCTAGCTTCCATGGCTTCATCCTTCTTACTCCTCTCTTTTATGTCTTTCTCTCTCCTTTTTTAGTCTTCCTTTCTCTTCTTCTTGCTCTTTTCTCTCTCTTCAGCTCTTTCTCCTCTCTCCTCTCAACTTCATTCATTACATTTATGTACTCTACGATTTTGCCAAATTTTCACTTTTATTAGCTTTTGTCACCTCTTGATATCGGCTGTTGCTAGTTCTACTACTTTTCTCACTTTATTCATTTTGCAGCTAACATTATCCCCTCTCTTAGATGAGTGCCAATCCCATGGCACTCTTCATGCAAGGTAGAGCATGCTTCAGTCCCCCTATAATGCAAGCGAGAGTCATGATTGGGATTAGATGGGCCCTTTCGAGAGGGGGAGTTTGAGGGTGATATCAACATGCTACTAGGTGGTATTGGGTAAGTTTTTCATGTTCTTTTTAATGGGCCAATATTTATGCTTGCCTAAAAGTATGCTTGTATCCTCTAGGCTAGCTGCAAGAAGGTGCTAGATCTTTCTAATATGTATTATGTCAAATGTAGGTCTTATGGCCATTTTGCAAAGTCATGGCCCAATCAACATGTACAGATGGAACCCATGAGTGGGATGAAAAGCCTAGATAGAGAAATGAAGTAAATAAAAGTGATTAATCCAAATACCTTAGGGTAACAACTCTCCCCAACAAACCACATAAGAGGAGCATGCTGAGTCAAGTATGCTCAATCCCTCCAGCAAAAGCTCATAGGCAACTAACAATAGCAACGTTGAGTCAAGTATGATCAACCCCTCCACCAAAAGCTCATAGGAAACTAACAATAACAACGCTCCTTATTATAAGGATGCTTCCAAACCCATATAGAAGCATGGAGGACTAGTCCCCCAAGCATGAAAAGAATGCTAAACTAGAGGTGACTAATAAAGGAGGAGTGTAAAAGAGTGGTGGTAGGTTGAAGCCCTTCCTCAAGAAGCTAGATTTGGAAACCATTATTAGAAAATCATATCTATCATGCTTGTCTTGAGGATGATTACAATATTGGTCCAAATGGTTGTTTTGAGGATGATTACGATATTCGTGCAAATGCTTGTTTTGAGGATGATAACGATATTGATCCGAATAGTTAACCAATATACAATAAAATTGAAAGTGTTAACATGGAATACAAAGGGCATGTATAGCAACAATCGCAAGACTTTGTGCTTTGTATCAGTTAGGCAATCCCCTTGCATTGTACTAGCCCAAGGTCTCCTTCACATTGTGCTAGACTTAGGCTAATGCAACACAAGGGGGAGGGTCTCTGACTGTCTCAGGATCCTCCTCGTGTTGTCCTAGCCCAAGGCCAACACAATGTGAGAGGATGTTATATTGCCTTGGTGATTGATATATGATTATCCATGTCTATTTGTAGATGACCCTTATTGAGATAGAGGAAATTGTCTCAAGAAGTTAGGAGAAGTGAGGTAAGAATACATGATAGATCGTTTCATCTATTCTATCAAGTCGGATAGTATCATTGCCATCCACAAGTGTTTTGGTATAGAATGGTACCTTTTGATAGATTCAAATGTCAACAATATCAATTTTCATTCTGATACAAAGGCTCAACACAGAAATACCATGATGCATCCTCATATGAGATCAACATTTCCACTAAGGTAAAGTTTAAAATGATCTAGTGTAAATTGGCTTTTTCTCATATGGGGGGACCACAAGAGCCTCTAAATCCTTCATACATAAAGGTTAAGAAATAAAGTATTCCAATACACGGTGATAATTTGCTTATATTTTAGAAGATTTAAAATGTTTTGGTATAATCAATTATATTGTAATTTTGATATACATGGTATAATTACTTACAAATGTTTTGGTATCCATGAAGCTTATGAGAACTTCAGAAGAGTGTTGATATAATTACTTGTATTGTTATTTTGAAGCTTATGATATATGATGATACCTTTATTAGTTATGGAATTGACAAATGGAATGTAAATTTAAGTATAGATATTGCATTCCCACAATATTTAGATGATGTTTAATTACTACATTAGATTTGTACTCTTTCCTTGTTTGTCTCTTTAAATGCTTCATTATTTTATTTTGGATTGGCTTTGTAAATAAGCTTTCTAGAATGTTAGCTTTTTCCACTCGATTGCGTCTTTATAGCACAATAATATGAATAAGCTTAATACCATGGTTTCTCCATCTCTTGGGTTAACCAAACTGATATACTATTCTTTTTTTTCGAAAAACTACGTGATATGATTGTATCTACCGTGACGCCAAAGAATTTAATCAACTCTAAATTAGTAAAGCACTTTGAAACACAAGAGTGAACTAGTTAAGTATATGACACACTTTGTTTGATACAACTAAACCTTGTATACAAGCAAAACTCAAATAAATAGAATTTGTACCTCAAACGACCTCTTACTTTGGCAGATTCAATAATATTCTTATATATATATATATTATATATAATATATATATACTTGAATATTTTATGCTTGAATGGATGTATTTGTTTTTAAAAGTTGGGATAGAGAAATAATGACCACTAAGAGATGCTTAGAAAATATCTTGCTTCAATGCATGTATCCTCTTCTTTATACCACCCATCGCGACTTCATATCCGACACATCTCAAAGCTTTTTGTTACATTACAAAACCCTAATATATCTTTAGAAGCATAAAACAAAAGCAAGATTTTAAATTAGTTATAGGGGAGATATAAAATCTTCATTGTTGTCAGTGTGAAGGCTTGATCGAAGTGATTCTTATGTCCTCCTCCTAAAGGACTCGATTGAGTGATCGACACACTTTAACCATGCTAAGCATTGTTTAGAAAATTATGGCTACCATTGCCATGGGGCCGGGGTTAGAGGGCTCTCTATGGAGAGGTGGAGAAGGGCCTACTTAGAGGTGGAGAAAGACTTGGTATTCTCTCGCTCTCAAAGGTTCAGGTGGCTGCTTGCAAGGCTCAAACAGACGTTCCAGGCCAAGCAAAACCACTGCTCCGGGTTGGCCAGGGGGCTTGTGGTGTTGCAGAGTGTACACTTTTCTTACAACAAGCTACTGATTCCAAGGCAGAAGGTTGGCTTCGCCCAGGCAAGCCATGGTGAAAGAGAAAAAGATGGAGCTCTAGCAACCAGCACGTATGGCCAAATGGGCAAGGGGCTCCTGATTGAGCTTGTCTGGGAGGATAGGCTGCTCAGTTCCAGGATCAAACTGGCTATCCAGCGTTCAGACACCATTCGCGCTCTAGTTCTAAGCTCACTATCAAGGTGGTTGCTAAGGGTGTCCAAAGGTGGGTGGACTTGTGGGGTGCAGCAAGCCTTGATTGGAAGCCTTGGGAGCATGTCCATACGGAGTTCACCTTACACAATGTGAATTGCAGTGGCTGCTAGTCTTTGACTAGGTATAGAAGGCCGCATTGTGCCCCTAGGTTTTGTTAGGATGATGATGAGAAAGTGTTTGAGAAATTCTTGAAGGAAGCTAAAGCGACTGTTTAGGATACTTAGATTGGTCTCTTTGGGTCTACAAAGTCACTAGCATAAGTTTTGCCAAGCTTTACTCCTGTCCAAGGCATTGTGAATATTCACCTCTCATTACCAACATTATCATAATCACATATTCGCATTAAAATGAACTTCACTTTATAGGGTAAACAAAGTAATGTTAAACCATTCGTGGACCCAGCATATGTCAACAAAGCATCATGTCCAACCCACTGTCAAATAAGCAACTGCCACAACGTCAGCAGGAGGATGCATCAGAGAAGACCAGATGCTAATCCAAGGTCTCTACGCTGCACACAAAGTGGGAGAAAGCACTTCACTCTGATCAGGCTAACCCTAATCTACTGGTAAACTGCGTGCAACAGAGAAACAGCACAATTTGATACTGAGAAATGGCCCATCCAGTTAAGGAAATCCAGAACAGTAACATCAGACACAACAAGAGAGTGGATGAGGAGCATCCTAAGTGAGAGATAGGAAACCGATTGAGTGTATAATGCTGTTGCAGATAAGAAATCCATCCATGTCCAATTTTTTGTCTTTAATATCGGCAGCATTCTAGTTAGAAATGCCCAAGTATGTATAGGAACAATGAGAGAACTTCAGACACTTGCCGTGATGGAAGATAAATGGCTATCCCATCCTTCATAATATAATTTGCCACACATCAGAGAGTGATAGTTTCCTTATTATTGTTATTTAGAGCACTGTACGAGTGATTAGCTCTGGACTGTTCATGATAATCCATAAGCCTTTCAATATTGGGACAAGTTAACGATGTTAAAATGTTAGGTCTCTGCCCCAAGTGCCCCATTCATGTAAAATGACTGACATAGCCTAATAAATGCTGACATTTTGGAAAAATGTGAGGGTTTCACTCAAATAAAACTGATCCTTAGAAAGAAAAGCTTTGGCCCTTGAGAAAGCTCAAAAGGCCACATACTTGGTTGAATGCTACTGCCAGAAGCAATGAAAAGTTTCAGGTGATTGTTATCTTGAAACCAGAATACAACAATCTGCAGGTAACCTGCATTGAGACATGGCACCTTCACAGCCATGGCCCGTGAACTCTTTGCCGGTTGAGCCTGCAGCCCTTCATAGCATTAGCCCTCACTGGTGTAACATAAAATCTGAGCAACCCATTAGTGTCCATGGTGATGTTTGAGCTCTTGACACCTTTGTCTGCATCATCAAATTGCTTGTGCTGCAGGACGCTGCCCAACTTCTGTACAGGACTGTAATATGTATTCCATGTGTCACTGTGACTCAGGACCTTGTTATGTTGATGCTGGTGGTTGGAACTTACAGACTCGTGGAATGAGGGCCTTCCAGATGTTTGGCTTGACCGATCAATGTGCACTTCATCCATAGCGGGAGCCGTAGCCAACGTTGTGTCCTGCTCTTTAGATTCCACACACTTCTGTGCCTTATTTCGGAATCCCCATCTTGAGCTGGAGAATGTCTTGCTCCATACTTTGCTCCATAGATCATGAGAGGCTTTTCCCAGCTGTCGTACATGATCCCCATCGCGGTAATCAGCCTGCTCCAGAAAGATTTCTGTTGCATCTGATAACCTAGGTGGAGTTGTCTGTGTGGAGACGTCCCTCTGCAATTGCATGGTCTTGGATGAAATGAAAGTGTTAGCCCTCTCGCGATCGTCCGTGCGAGACTTCCTGCGCACTCTCTGCCTATGTTTCACTGCATTTTTGTCAGACCATTTTCTACTTCTTTTGAAAGACTTGCTGCCCCAATCGGTATCCGTATCCGGCAAGCCCTTGCACTCTAATTCCGCATCCTCCCTCACTTCTGTCAGGCTCTCGTTGAGATAATCAATACCACTGAAAACTGATTCACCATCGAATGTCCGCATAAAGCCCTCCCAGGAAGGTCTGGAAGGCTCCCATGAATACCTTGGTCCTTCAAACGATGAGAATCTAAGCTGTTCCCATGAAGATGGTCGGGGAGCCTCCCAAGATGTCCTAGCGTCTTCCCACGCACTAACATGCTCACCAAAGGTGGCCATAGTCTCGACCGACTTAGGTCGTGGTTTCTTCTTTCCTCTGCGAAAAAGTAAAGAGAACCATGACAGAGGCTTGCTGGGCTCTGTAGCAGGGAAAACGTAGGCCCCTGTTTCGACCCTCTCTGAAAAGGAACCATGCCTGCACCGCCTCTGTTCACTCTCTATAAGTTTGGACTGAACAGCATTGAGAGCATCAATGCAAGATAGCCCATTCCCTTTGCATCCGTCGGCAAGGCCACTGCTGTCATTGCCAATTTTATTAGTGCAATACTCCTCCAATATCCTTGGCTGTGCTGCAAGAATAGCAGGGGCCTCTGCATCGTCTTCACTGAAGAGCAACGATAGCGTCTTTTTCCTGTTTTGTACGATTGGAGAGACATCTGACAGTCTGACAATCTCATCCTCGTCGCACGGGATGCCACCACGATGGACACTGCGGAGTGAGCTCGAGCTGCTTCGGCTACACTCAGGGATGTTTGCGGCGGGGGCAAGCTTCACAGCAGAAGGGCGGCTTGCATTCTCAGTATCAGAACCATGGTGGATGGCAACATTGGGGAGGGAACGAGAGGGAGAAAACCTGTGGTGTGCTCCCCTTCCTCCTGCTGCAGCAGCTTTCCCTGCCTTCCCTTTCGGTTCTCCATCTTCTGTGTGGGCAAGGACAGCAAGCCTCTCTCTTAAGCAGTAGGGGCAAACACCCACTATAGGCTGAGATGGATGCCTGGCACATCTTGGCCCTCTTAAACTCATTCAAGCATATATACAATGATATGACAGGAGGGAAGAATACCTGCTTTGACTCAAATCCCACAAACAAGAATAAAGAGGAGATGTAGCTCTGATAGAAGGAACAGGGGAGTTATAACGGGTAGACAAAGCAGGGGTCTTACTCGGAGGCTGGAGCTTTGCCTGATATGCCCAAGAGAGAAGAAGAGGACCTTCTGTGATACAGTAGCAAAACATTCAATGTGGAAGTGAGGACATGGCAGGATATGTAGAAACGTCTGTTTGCAATATAAACAAACACAGAGAGAGACAGAGACAGAGACAGAGAGACAGAGACACAGAGAGAGAGAGAGAGAGATCAGAGAGGAGAGGAGAGTAAATCTGCAGTAGAGACTGGAGACGAGAAGAGACAATTCCTGAGCATTATTTTCTCTCTTTTTTTCCTCTTTTTACCTCGTGAATTGTAATGAATTTTACTCTCTTCTCCCAATGCAACCCTCTTCCTTTGCAGTGTGTGCACGAGTGTGTTCTCTTCTTGCCAACCTCGTGTGAAGCAAATTGCCATAAGAAAGGAACTTATAATATACATGAAATAAGCTAGAATCAGATGAATCTGCAATAACAAATGGGATGAATGGAGAGGGCGAAAAAGAGATCTCTGCTGACAGTAGACTAGATGGATCATGCCTCATGTGGAGAGTCGAGACCTACTACAACTAATTAAAAATGTGAGGGATAACATAAGTATTGAAGTCTATGTTCTCGTGTTAATGTGGCTCCTAGTAGGGGAAGGGCGACTCGTTATATGGCAGCCTCCAAGTTTGTGTAGCTAATTGTTAGGATGTGACACAAGAATTATCTCTTTATTGCTTTTGTGCAACTTCCGGGTTTAGAGTTTTAGTTCTAGTTCCTAGGGTCCCCTTATTTGAAGAAGCCACTCTACAAAGTCGCATAGGTTGGAAGTATGGGATGCCATCAAACGAGATGCCTGGCACCGTAAGATGACGATAATGGAGAACCAAAGTTTTGTTTGGTACCGCTAGTGGTTTCAAATGCTAAACTATTTGCCTAATAAATGGTAGCTCGTCAAGGTTCTTCTTGTTCACAAATTTCCATTGCTCCCTTCATGTGCATTGGCAATCAATGCTTCCTCTCATTGATTAGCCCTACTAAAGTTCTCTAAAAACTCCCATTTTCTTCTAGTTTAGCAGTGCCTATGGGGTTTCAGCAAACCCCATTGTGCCCCTAATCCTTCTCTATGCAACACAATAGGAGTGGGGTTAATCCCCCCAACGCCTGCTATACAGCCCCATAAACCGTTCTTAATCATTTAGAGGTTTTTTCTGTTGAGAAAGTGAAAAATGTGTTAGATTTTTAATACCTATATCCAAGTCAAATACTAGGTATGAGTCACATGAAGTAGCAACTTGAAAAGGTATGAACTTAGAGCTAGGTAGTACCCAAGGTTGGTAAAATGCGTGAATGCTACTCTCCCCACTAACTCTATGGTTGCACCTTGTGCATGTGGGGGGAAGGGAGTTACCTTCACCCAGGCCTTCCCTTGCTACTGCCCATACTCTGTGCTAGCAAGGTCAAGAGGAGAAAGAGCCTCTCATTGGTCATTGCCATACACACCCACCATGTTTTAGCCAATAGAGGTTGGTGGGATGCATGAATGCCACTCTTCCAACTAACCATGTGGTTGCACCTTGTGCATGTGGGGGGAAGGGAGTTACCTTCACCCAGACCTTCCCTTGCTACCACCCATACTTCATGTGAGTGAGGTCAAGAGGAGAGAGAGCCGCTTGTTGGCCATTGCCATACACACCCATCATGTTTTAGCCAATGAACAAATTCTAACAATTGCATACCAATTTTCCTTTTTCTTAAGCCCAACTTGTTATTTAGAGTTGAGAAAAGCATATTAACAAATTATTATGTAGCCCAATGAGCCTAACTTTTACCGCAAGAAACTAAAATTACTCAATTGAGCTTTTAAATCTTTCAAAGGTTTTGTTTACCAATAAGAAAGTAAATCATTAAAAGGCATTTTGCCACCTAACTGGAAAGTGGGAGGAAAAACCCATTTTTGAATATCGGTTGATTTAGATGTAAATTTGCCAAGGTTCAAATTTTCAAACTCCTCAAGAATGTAAGATGTGAAGGATTCACATAGGTAGGGTAAGGGGGCGAACTCTAGAACACATAAGAAAAAAGATGTATTTTTGGGGGGGATTTCACACTTAGGAGTTTTTTTGAGATTTGAATATATGACCATGTAGGGGATATCAAGAGGAATTGAGCAAGTCCAATATTGAATTGTTAATTTTTAAAATATGTTGTGTATTTCTAAAAATACAATTTTAGGAGATAAGGGTATACTTGAGGGCCAATAATGTAGCACTTTTTGGCAAGTCAATGAGTGACAAGTAAGCAAGATTCTCAGCATATTCCTCTTTTTTTGTAACATCACTAGCTAGAGCCTAGCCCTAAAGTGTTTGCGGATTGGCACCGGTTTTGCAATTGGCTCCCTTACCCTAGGGTTCAAGAGAGTTTGGGGACATGGTCGAGAGAGTGTGAGCCAAGGTGTGTGAGTTCGATCCCAGCGCCTTGCAAAGGGACCTTCCTCACCTGCTTTGAAAGGCCAAAAAAAACGAATTTTTAAAAATGCAAATAACATCTTGGAAGCTTTTTTATACGTTTCACAAACCGTGGCTACTGGCTGCGGCCAGCAAATCTCTCTCTCTCTCTCTCTCTCATGTGAGGTTTGGACAAATCTCTCTCTCTCTCATGTGAGGTTTGGACAAATCGACTCTCATCTAGAGATTAGACCCCACTCTTTTTTTTTCTTTTCTGCAAGTAGACAATGGCTGTTATTAAGCATAGAATAAGGCCAAAGGTTGGCAGGCATGGTTGAGCAGTGAGAATCCAACAGATGCTGACACATGAGTGCTCTCTCTCTCTCTCTCTCTCTCCTGGATTTTTACAGGGAAAGCAAAAAGAAGATGGTTGCAATTGCCCCCAAATTCCATCCTTTCTCGCAAGAGAGAGAGAGAGAGGAATCATGAGAGGCCAGAGGGACGAAGAAGGTTCAGTATTTCATGGCGATTATTACAGCTTTTGAAATTCGTTAATAATTGTCATGGCGAGGCTCGAGTGCTAGTCTTGAAATTCGTTGTGGGGATTTTATGCATATTGACGTAGGGCGGAATGGGAAAGGGAAAGAAAACTGCCACCAGTTGATATCCAGGAAATAATAATTGGTAAACGTGATACGAGAGAGAGAGAGAGAGAGAGAACGAGAGAGAGAGGCCGGGGGCTGCCAGCCCACCAGGCCCAGGACCCAGCTACCATCAGAGTCCAGACGTCCCACATTCTAAGCTCCGACTTTCGTTTTTTTTTAAAAATGCGAACAAGCTCCGAAATTGCAAGAAGCCAATTATATTATGCAGTACAAAAATAGTCAATTGTAACTATTCTTTATGCATTTTCTGACCGTTAGAAAATGTTTGGAATTTAGAAACGTGTGTAGGTCTTGGGAAGCCCCCCCCCCCACATGTGACCAATTTCTTTTGCTTTTCCTCCTCCCTTTACCTACAATTTTGACAAAGTGAAACTCCAATTGTGCTTCCCCTAACTTATAACGCCATGTTTTCTTGAAAGCTCTCTTCACTTTGTTGGCATGGCTTTCTTTGTGGTTGACCAAAGATCACTAGTGGTAGCTTGAGCCTACCTTCGTGTTTTGGCATCCATTCCTCCCTCTTCTTCTATGGTGTCTCTCTTACCCACTCACATATTGGCTGTTTCAAGGTCAACTTGTCGACTATTTCTACTGGTTCCATGAGTTTCTAATTGTCCAACCCCCACAAATCAACCCATCTCACTAATCCTTTACCAACAGTTTTCTTAGATAGCCCTGATTTTTGGGTGATTTGAGTGAACATGTCAACCATTTCTTCTGGTTCCATGAGTTTCTAATTGTCTAAGCCCCACAAATCAACCCATCTAACTAATCATTTACCAACATCTTTCTTAGATAACACTGATTTTTGGGTGATCAGAGCAAAATCCTCAAAGTATGCTTGAGGGAATGTCCATATACATTGCAATAGTGCAACAAGTCTTCTTTAACTTTAGTCTCCAAAATGTAGTTCTTTGATTACCCATTTCCATTGGTCAACCAATGCCCGCTTAGTGGTGGACCTTGAGATTTTGCTTCTAGAACTAGTGATAACTATCTTCTCCTCCTAGATGAGACACTACCACAGCTATCCCCAAGCAACCTTGCTCAAGCCTTGGATTTTCGTTTCTCAAGTCCAGGCCTTCTCCCTTTTCTAGTAGTAGTTATCGCTTACCAAGATATGGACTATCATTTATCAATCGGCCCAAAGGTCCATAGAAAGCTCTTAGCAGTTTCTTAGCTTTCTCCCATTGAGCATTGAGAAGGGTGTAGCAACAACAAACATGTGCAAGAGGAGGATCTTGTCCACCACCACCAACTTACTTCCAAAGCTAAGGGATAGGAATTGATCTTAGACTGTTTGCATTCTAACTTCTCCGATATCCACTTTATCTTTTGAGAGGAAGTTATCCTAAGCCCAAGAGGACAACCAAAGTAGCAAAAGATCTCCCCTAGCTTTACCACCTATGAGGTGCCTCCTCAAATAAACATATAGGAGTCCTCTAGTAGTTTATCAAATTGGTGTCCATGCACATCACCAGCCAGTCTCCCCTATGGAAACATCAAACTTAGTTGAGCATGGGAATATCCTGATTCTACTTCATAGGAGAAGCGTGGACATGTCACCCCTAATAGCAGTCCAATACCCACCTAAGAAAGCTCACTTCACAACTAAGACGAGAGTAGTGCTAATATCACACTTGTTTCAAAGAGAGTGAGAGACAAGGGGGAGTGTAACTCAACCCCTCTATCCATAAAGTAGCATCTCAGCTCTGGCCCCCTACAATGGTTCTTATCTCGTTAACTATCCTACTCAACTTGGAGGATCATGTACTAAATAATTGCATCTAGTGTTTTGAAAGCTATCTAACTATCGAGTCCATCCAACCATAGGTGATCAATTGTTGTGTGACCGATGCCTTCCATTTTCCTCAACTAGGTTCATTTTAGTTATCTAATTGGTAGACCATGATATCACACTATTGAAACATATGAAAACAATTTCCATTTATTGTCCCATTGGAAAGAGTTCATTAACATGGCCTTTAACACATGACAAATACTTCAGAATACAATAGTTTACCTCATAAAATATACAAAATTATCACTCTATAGAGTGGTACAAAATCTCTCTCTCCTAGAGAAGACAACTATCATGTGTCTAGGATGGGACCTTCCAATCCTGCAAGCTTGGGTTATATTTGATTGCACTCCTTTTACGAAAATAAGTAGTTTATTAGCTTAGAGCCTTGCTAAGCTTTCTTGATCCCCCATAGCCATCCTACATAATTGGGGAACTTATCTCTATGCACTTTTCCCTCTCAAGCAATCAAGTGATCCATAAATAAAAAACACACACCTCCCATAGGAATGTAGGACCCCTAGCCATAAGTGAGTTAGGGCGCCCACCTTTGCTTGTGACACAAGCTATAGCCAACCCTAAACTAAAACCTAGGGGTGCATGCCTTAGGTGACTTATTCCTATGCACCTCAAGTGCAATAAAACAAAACAATTTGAACTAGAGGACCATGGGCTCAACAATATATGAGGACTTGGCATTATCATAGCACTAGTAGGCATTGGAAGTGGATCACATAATCTCTAGTGTTCTTGAATTGATTTGTCCAACTTCATAGAAGACCCTCTACGTGGATACATTAGTTTACCCCACAACCACTTGGCATTGGGAGAAATTTACTTAGGGCCAACACATTGGTTGGGTACTAGTGGCGTGCTCACACCCCATCCTTTGGCTACCTCCAAAGGCCACTTTGAGTTGACTATCTAATGCACAACTCTTGAATCCAACCAAGTAACTGAGCTACAAGTTGCACTACTCATAAATCATAGCAAGGAGACAATCATGCATTTATTCTCTCTAGTCAAGCAATATGTCTAGTACACCTAACTATTTGAGCCAATGGCCACACAATCTTGGTTTCAAGGCTAGTCAAAGCAAGAATCCTTGACATAAGGATCCTGATTGTTGAAACATAACACCTCAATCACCTAGGCCATAAACTTTGTAAACAATCATGCCCTTCTAAGACCACCATGAAACTAAATGTATCCTTAACTTACAGGGACTAATCAAAAGATTCAACAAAGGACCATGAATAGTCAATGTCATGAATGCAACCTTTATGCATGGAAAGGAGTGCTTATCAATGTACTTTGATTGCCCATACCCATGACTTGACCTAGACAACAACCCACCCCAAATTGAGTCTTGGGCACATGTAATGCAAGTCACGTACATCAAAAACTAACCTTGAGAGTAAAAACTAGCTTACCTCGAGTCAACTAGGAAGAATTGGCATGTGGTACAGTACCATCACTTGGCACTAGTCCAATTTGGCAAGTATATCAACCAACTTTGAGTGCTCAATCAAGGTTTGTAACCCCCAATATAATCTTTAGACTTAAGGATTGTATATAATAGACCTTGAAATCACTTTGAAATCTTGGATTTGCACACACAACTAGTGCCATATGATCACCTTGAGAAGCTAGTTGCCCTCTATCAAGTGCCTATTTGCTAAACCAAGACTAAGTTGAACACTTGATATCCTAGCAAACACTTTATGAACCTAAGAGCCCTTGAGATTCAAGCCTAAGAACAACATCACTTGGCCACTAAGTGACAATCATTTTCAATTGAGATGTTTTGAGGCACCTCATGAGGACAAATACACACTACTACAAGCTAATCAATAGTTCACACGCCTCAAATTGAACCTAATGAGAGCTAGAGGCATCTCCTAAACAAGTGGACACTCAAATTGTGACTCATACAACCATCTTTGTTTCCACTTAGGACGTTTACACTCAAAATGGGATTATGGTCTTTGAAGCCAATCTCTAGTAAAAATTCATCTCAAGATTGACATCTTGACCCACCAAGGTCAACATAGGCAGTAAAACTTGACCCAAAGGGATACACAAAAGCCTAGTTAGATCTCTAAACCTCGTATCAAAGGGTATGATAGCTCCTTCTTGTAGAGTGTAGGACTTGTCACTCTCCCTTGAGTTACATCTTGACCCACCAAGGTCAACACAGGTAGTAAAACTTGACCCAAAGGGATACACAAAAGCCTAGTTAGATCTCTAAACCTCGTATCAAAGGGTATGATAGCTCCTTCTTGTAGAGTGTAGGACTTGTCACTCTCCCTTGAGTTACATCTTAAGTATCTCAATACTTCACCTGAAGGGGTTAGGAAGTCAAACGTATAGACCAAGACACCTAAGACTTGGAAAACTCTATAAGAGCTCCATACCCCAAAAATAAGGTGTGTTGTGAGTTGCTTGAACACTACTAGAGCTATTGTGGACTTGAGAAGAAATGTAGCAAGGGACAAGACATTTTTTGACAAGAGTGGAAGATTGCCAAAAAGAGCTCACATGGGTATGAAAATACCCTTAATCTAGGCCACCGAACTTGCCTTAGTCCATCTAGTTGATTGGCCTCTAACAATATTTGTTGTGATCAATCAAAACTTTAAGAGTACTTGAACTATTACAAATGATAAGGCATTGCATTCATTGGTCTCTTAAGGATACTTCATGACAAGAGGATTGTGTGGATTGCAAAGTTGCAATTTAGGAGTGCATTGAAACTAACAAATTCAATACTACCACAACCATTAGGGAAGTATTGCAACCTCGAAGTGGATCTAATGGATTTCATCTTGTCTTAACTACTTTAGTTGAACTCAAGAAAGTTGCTCTCAGTCCATTGACCAATACTCTTGAAACATCATACCTTTAGGCATTGTGACTTGATCTTGAGAAAATAGAGAAGAATCTCTTAGGAGACTTGCTAATTCAATACATAATGACACTAAGCTCAAGTGAAGCCATGAGGCTAGGTTAGGGACAAATCCACTTGGTGCAAGAATAAATGGAGAAGAAAAACAAACAATTGTAAGTTGGGAATGACAGAATACTAAAGCCACATCAAGACATATATAGCTATACAAAGGTCTCAACCACCACCAAGAATAATCGTTGAAAAGTAAGAAATTAGAATAAATGAAGTTTTTGGGAAGTTTTTGGGAAAATTCAACCAACTTAGATACAACAACCCTAGATTTGAACTTCATAGTCTATGGAAACTCAAGACGATTCAAAGCACTTAGAGTACTTAGGAATTCAAAATCAATATACACATAATAGGGACCAAAAAAGATTCACAAATAAGAAAGTTCCACAACCAAATGAAGAAAAATAGAGACTTTAGAGCATTAATGGGCCTCACAAGCCATCGAGGGCAACTAGGCCATGTATGAATAAGTGCACAACTTGTTCAAACTATTTGTAGTTAGAACAAGTCACGTCACTTGCATTAAATGCAAGAAAAAATGAGAAAAGTAGATTACCCTAGCCCTAATGCTCTATAAGCAGCATCGTGAAAGGTGAGAAGGATCGAACCTTGCTTAGAAGAGCTATGGCAGGAGAGCAAGAGCAAGAAAGAGAGAGAGACCAAATGGGAACTCCAATAGTCACAATGTGTGACCGGGCCTTCCTTTATTCAAATTGTCACTAAAAGAATAAAGAATAAAGTGACAATGATGAGCGCCTACTACCTGCAGTGTGCAATGGCGAGTACTGTCAGTGTAGTACTACATGGGCGGCTAGGCATATGCGCCTTTACCCCTAACAACCTCCCACAAAGGCGAATCTGCCCCAATGAGGAGTGAAAAAGAAAAACAAAAGATAGTACAATGTACACATGTACAACAGGATGAGGAAAAATGTCATCTCATCCAACACCCATCAATCTCTTGAGAAAGACAAAGTGCTCAGTAGTGAGGCTTTTCGTGAGCAAATCTACAAGATTTTTGTCAGTGGAGATCTTGACAAGGTCAACAGACCTATCCTCCATGACCCCACGTATGAAGTGATATCTCACCTCAATGTGTTTCATCTTCACATGGAAGACTAGATTCCTAGCTAGCTGAATAGCACAAATAGAATCCAAATGTAGCGTAGGTATAGCATCAATCCCAAGGTCATGAATCTAACGGCCTAACCATGTGGCTTCCTTGCAAGCCTCAATGGCTACAACATACTCAGCCTCAGTGGTGGAGGGAGCCGTACACTTTTGAACCTTGGACATCCAAGAGACAGCACCTCCAGCATAGGTGAATACATAGCCAGAAGTGGACTTCCTACTATCTGCATGTCCCACATAATCGGAGTCTGTGTATCCCACAACTCCTATATCCTGGCTACCATAGCAAATACACATATCTGATGTGCCCTTCAGGTATCTCATGATACTCTTCACGACATCCCAATGCTTCTTGCCAGGTGTAGCCATATATCGTGCCACAACACCAACTATAAAGGAAACATTTGGATGAGTGGCTATCATGGCATACATCAAACTGCCCATGCCTGATGCATAAGGAATCTTGGCCATCTCAGCCCTCTACTCATTTGTCTGAGAACAATCGGCTTGTGAGACCTTCACTTAAGAAGGTAATGGATGGCCAATAGGCTTCACATCCTACATGTAGAAATGCTCAAGGACTTTATGAATGTGAGAGCTGGATTTTAGGACCCAATTTGGACCCGTTCTTAAAGCACTGGAGCTCGTATTTGGAGCTAAAAAGTGCCCGAGAGGCGTTAAAGAGCCAATTTTAATGAAAAGTCAAATGGTTGATCTACAGTTTTCCTAGGTGCATTTCGACTCCAGGAATCCAACGCAAGTCTCAGTTTATCAATTGGAGGTCGTTTGACCCCCCATTTAATCCGGACAAGGTTTAGTGTTATAAAGCAACTACTAGATCTAGGATTTGTAAAGTGGGTAATGGGACCCAAGTTTATAGATTTCAACATCACAAAGCCATTTGTCCAGTCATATCGTGAATTGGAGTCTGTTTGCACCCCCAAACAAGCCAAAAACCCTTTTGTAGTAGTGTGAGAGTGGTTTTTTTGAAGTGGACATTACTCTAAATGAAGAAAACATGCAAAAACATGTCGAGATGCAGGGAGGCGCATATGCTGAATTATCTCTGAAATGAAAGTAAAAAACCAAAAAATTTAATGACATATTATTTTTTCCTTAAAACACGTAAAACCCACAAAGTGCGGTTTGTGACGTACCCGCCTTTGATTACTTGAGGAGTAACGTTTTAGTAGTCACCTAGAGTTTATCTTCTAGTCGTCGCCATTCGTACTCTAACCAGAATGATCGGATTTTGTCTAGCTAGTTAACCCTAGGTCTACCCCGCAAGGGAAGCGTCCTGCCGTTACCCATGGAGGACTGACTTGAAGGTTCCTAATTGACCTAACAGTCACCTATCAACAACTAACTCACATCCGGAGGTGTCCTTGAGAGGCTTCTTGTCCGGAAGGAGCAACTGCCATTACCCTTGGTTCATGGAGTACAACACTTTTTTCCAGTAGCAGGCTAAGGATTTATAAAATCCCTTGCAGTGCTCTGGCACAGTCGTCATACCTTTCCCCTAAGATGATTTACAATTCCGGTTCTGAGACCAAACCCTAAGTAAGTCATCGAATCGGCCCTTCCTAGAGTTTCTTCCTAGTGTTTGTTTTTGGGAAAACCTCTCGGCTAACCAAGACCACCCTGCCATAGGACTGGATTCGTCGAGAATCCATCCACCCGCTTCCCTCTATGGAAGTTCTTAGTTATCAAATCACCTACCACATTACGTGAAACATATAAAAACAACTTCATTAATTAAAATCCTTTTATGCATAGTTGTTTGTTTACGTAATTTATTCACAGACATACAATCAGAATAAAACAAGTTCATTTATTATATTCCATAATGTGTGTTCTCCTGCCCATACAGGAGAAAAATTACAATTTATCGTGTTGTCTCATCCGGCACATTTGCACGTCACATGTTGCCTCATCCGGCGCATCTACACGTCACCAAGATCAAATCCACCTATAGCTAGCATTCATAGGTGTCCCAAGTAGAACTCGGGCCATGCAGGGGACCAAGTAGTTCTTAGGTGCAAAAAAGGATTTACTAGCCAAAGCCCCCTTGGCACCCTTCCACCTCCTACTTAATACGATCCCTGATGAGAGACCTCTTGCCATCGGAGCCGGTCCATGCTTTTGCGGCGGTAAAAACATCCCCCCTCTTGGTATGGGGATTCAACACCTATCCTTGGGGGAGGTATAGGGCTCCTCAATTCTTAACTATTCCAATACTTAATTCAATCAAGATCTAATCTAGAAAATCACAAACAAGATTGATGTCTGCAAGCAGTTATGACTTCAATCAATCATGAAACTTTCAAGTGATGCTTAATTCTAGTAACAATCGACACTTGAGTTTCACATAATGAAAATCTTCCACTTGGAATTTAACTAGGGCATCTAGATTTTGGGATCTCTAACTTCCCAGTTCTTGTAACTAAGTTTCTAGGCCTTAAGTCAGTATTTCTCAAGAGACTTATCTTATTTGGATAGAACTTTTTTAGAAAAACCTATGGTATCGCGATTGGTAAAGAGTTGTTATCCACGCTTGTAACTCCGTTAGTGTTGCTTTCACGTTAGTAGGGTCATTCATGATTTCTACTTTTAAATTCTTTCTCTTCAGGGCCACGACGGAATAGAGACGAGAGTAGAGATATGATAGAATATGATAGAGTTCTTCAGTGTCTTCCCTTCTCGGATCAGAGTAGAAGAGGATGAGAGACCTTCAGCATATCTCAGACAGAGTCTCCTCCTTCTTGATCAGTGTCTCGTCCTCGTTAAGATTGCTCTTGTTGCTCCTCCTTCTCGATCAGCGTTGTCGTCGTGTTAGGGGTTGAAGGTCTACCACTGGGGCTTAGAGCAAAAGAAGAGTATGGGATTCAAGGTTTGGAGAAGTGAAAAAGAATGGAGATTGACAAGATTCGGGTTTTAGAAATGACTTAGTTGAAGAAGAAGATATCAAGCTTTTTCTGTGTATTTAGCATACATGAATGGAATGAATGCCTTTAACTTGATTATATCAAATACATTTGGGAAAAATAAGCCATTACATAAAGGATATTCTCAGATTTTAATCCAAATGCATATACCAAATGTAAGCTCAAAGGGCTTCTATCTCATGTACATAGACGGATTACAACTCCAAGAATCAATTATTTTGATAGTAGACTCAAGTACATTCAAGACATAGATCAATAGTACATGAAATGCATTGATGGAGCATAAGTTTAACTTCGCCCTGTTTTAAAACAAAAATTTCCAGCCCATAATCAAGCTCAAAAAGTGTACATAAACTCAAGAATGAGCTCCTCTAATCATTTATGAGTAAAGCCTTGATGATAAGAGATCAATTTCTTCTATTTCAACCACATGAATCACTTGTTTGCTCACAAAAATGGACAAGAACAGTGGGCTGCCCTATTTATGACTGGTTTTTTCAGCCCATAACAGCCCATACATCTTCAAAATCCTCCCCCTTTGCTTGCCCCAAAGTCACTCAAGTACTTGGGTACAAGTCAGGCTTCATTGGACCATGAATAAGGTAAATAAAATGAGAGAAGACGTACATAAGAGCAAGCTGAATCCTTTTCTCTCAGATTTCCCTCTTTTATAGACTGTCATACCATTCATTTTCGTCAGACCAAATGGACGGGTAAGAGGAGCTCTCACCTTTCTTGTTTGTATCTTCATCTTCAGCTCCAGTTTGCTTTAGTTTGCATGCTCCAAAGCATGCACCATAGCTCACAGTTCTTCTCCAGTTGTTGCAGGTATGCAGGCCCGCATTTTGTGCCGAAAAATGCAGGCTGCATCCTGCTCAGCTCCCACTTCACTTTTTGACCTACTTTGGTCACTTACAGGTCACTTAAGTTCATTATTCCACGTCCCCCATGAACCTAGTGGACTTTTGGCAATTTTCTTGAGTGCTAACCATTTTTTCCACTTGAATCAATGTGGTTTATCCTGCAGACTGTCAATTACTACCAGCTGATTAAGTTGTAAGTTCCCATAGACTTATTTTTTTAAAATCAATATACATGGTACAATTGAAAATTGTATACCAAATACAAAAGAACTTATGTAACTAAGTTGGTTGTTGGGTATCAATGACTGAGTTATGTATGCAAATTCCTCACACAAATCCTAGTAAAGTTTTTCTGTGTTCATAAAAATCCCATGATTTATATTATGAACAATAAACTCTTTGACATTCACCCCCTCTTAACCTGCACATCCTCCGACATGTGCCATTTCACAAGATTACAGGTTTAAGGAGGGTCTTTTTCTGACATATCTTCATCTTCATTCTCTAAGTCTTCTTCTTCCTGCTTGTCTTCAAGTAGTTGGCTCATATCCAAGTCATCAAGCTCATAAGTTGAAGATTCTCTCCGTTTGAAGAGCTTGATACGTTTATCGGCTATTGGTACTTTTACCATGGTTCCATCCATTTCAGCCAAAGTATAAGTAGCATTATCATGTACTACTTTCACTACATATGGACCAAACCATCGCTTGGCGAGCTTCCTATGAGCACTATATTGATTGTCCAGGTTGCTATCATAGACAAGTATCCAATCATTCTCTTGAATAGCTCTTGGATGGAGTCGATGATGCTGGTCAAACCTCTTCTTATTCTTTAATCTTGCAAATTTCAACCTTTCAATGACTGTCTTGACATCTTCTGGCCTTCTTTCAAGTTGCCTTATGCGCAAAGTCAACAACTCTTCTCTATTCATGCCTTCATCCCAAGGCAAGATACTCCATGTGACAATGGACTCCTCAATAAGCATAATAGGTGGCTGTCCATATATTAGTTCAGCCGGCATATAACCTGTTACTGCACTATGGGTAGTTCTATCAGCCCGTAATGAGAATGGTAGCATTCTAGGCCATTCCCTCATCTTTCCTTTGCAAGATTTTGCCAAAGCTTTAAGAATTGGTTGATGACCTCTTTCGCTCTTACCATCGCCTTCAGGGTTATAGGTTGATAAAAGAGATAGCTTGATTCCCAATTGAGCAAAGAAATGGTGAGCCTCATCAATATCCAATTCTCTTCTATCAGTAGTTACTTTGGCAACACAGACATACCTGCAAAATACTTCTTCAAGTAAAAATCTACAAACTGCTTGAGTAGACTTTGTTGTTAAGGCTTTTCCTTCCACTTGATTTGTGAGATCTTCTCTAGCAAGTACTAGATATCTCATGTTCCAAATTCCTGTAGGCATGGTTACTAAATCAATAACCCATCTATAGTGAATGGATAAAGGAAAGGTAGGCTGAAGCCCATAGGCTGAAGCCCATCTCTATGCTTAACCACAGAGTACATTTGACAAACATGACAAGACTCAACAAAATGCTCAATGTATTTATACATGTTTTGCCACCAAAATTTCTCTTTTATTTGGCAAAAGTGCTCCATATGCCTCTATGACTAGGCAATAGGCTTTCATGAAATTCTTGCATGACCTATCTTTGAGTCTTTTTGTCTCCTAAGACACGAACAGGAACCTTTTCTTTCTTTTTCGCATGCCTCCAAAGATAACCATCTTTAAGAAAAAAGCCATAAGCTTTTCTCTTGATTCTCTTGAACTCTTCATTAGTCCAATCTTTCTTCTTTGTCATAGTGCTAAAAAATTGGCCAATTTTTAGCCAATCACCTGCATAATATTCTTCTTTAAAGTGTGAACAAACCATAACAAAACATTGAGCATGCTGTCTATCAGCTGCCCACTATCCTTCTATGGTTGTTTCTTCCTTCTTTGCTGATGTAAAATTTGTTTCAGCAGCTAAACCTGTTGTACTTGCTGTAATTAATGCTGTACCTGCATTTTTGACAGCTGAGCCATCATTAGGTACAGCTGTACTTGTTGTTTTCAGATCTGAACCTGCAATTACAACATCATTTTTAGCAAATATAGACTCTGATTCTTCCTTATCCATCATCTCTTCTTCATCCTTACATCTGGCACGCGAAAGCATGCCAGCAATTGGGTTATATCTTCTTGCAATATGTTTTAAATCAAGATTTAATTATTTAATATAGGCTATCCATCTCAGCATTGCTATATCGGGAGTGGAACAGTTGGCAATCATGCCCAAGAGTGGAAGACAATTTGTTTCAACTATTACATGTATGCCCATGAAGTACTCCCGGTCACATTTCAATGCAGTTTACTACTCCTCAAAGTTCTCTTTTAATTTGAGCATACCTTCTTTGTCGTTCATTAAGAACCTTTGCTCCAAAGCGAATTGCATATCTGTTGCCTTCAAGGTCGTCTTGACCGACTGCCCATCCTATTCCAATAGGACTTGTGTCTATTGCGAGTATGATAGGCTATCCATTAGAGTAATTAGCCCTCTTTAAGGTGGGGGCTGAAATCGGCAATTTCTTCAATTTTCGAATAGCTTGAGTATGTTCTTTTTCCCATATAAACCTTTGGCCTTTTCTTAGCAGTTGATAAAGATTTTCAGCAACATGAGCAAAATGTGGGATCCAAATAAGGTAGAAGACACATGCTCCAAGAAATCTTCTTACCTTTAAAACATTTGTGCATATTTCCCGCATTTTGCTGATAGCATCAATCTTGGTTGGAGAAGGCTTTCGGCCATATGGACCACACACATTGTTGAGAATCAGCAATCACACTCAAACAGCCTCTTTGTATGGAGTCTCAGGGTCAAGGACATGCAGGCTAACTTATCCCATATGCACAATGGTGCCTACTGCAGTTTCCTACTTTCCTATAAAGCATTGTACTTGCTTCCTTTCTTAATGCAATGATAGTACTCTTTTCATTTTAGTAAAGTGTCAATGTCATTGTCCACATACACAAGATTGTGTTTATGAGTCCAAGTCTCAATCTTGGAACCTAATTCACTTGTGTAACAAACAATGTCATTCCATCATGAGTCTACACTTCTCCTTCCATCCTCCATAGCTTCCGGTTATGTCATGCTCTAGATCCCGCATTTCTAACATGGTATCAGAGCCCAGTTGGGCATGGCATTGCTTCTCCAGCCTCTCTTGATTCTTCTGAACCTCCATTCAGCTCAGTGTCAGTGTATGACTTCTTTTCTCAACTCTACTCTCACTGAAGCTTCCATGGCAACCATAGCTAGCAGCACCCTGTCAGATTGAACTGCTTATATCTCACTCCACAGATCAAATCTCTTGGAGCTTCCTTCTGGAAAAGTATTCCCCAACTCATAAAGCTTCCCTGTATCACATAAATCCAGGACATTGGACCATCTGGAGCTCAGCATTGTGAAAATCCCCAATCTCTGTTCTGTGTCTGCCATAGCCAGACAGGACCTACCTTGCTTGGAGCTTCCATAACTCTTCAACCAGGCCATTTCAGCCCACGATTTCTTCTGGAGAGTTGTTCCTCTGCTCAAGGCGCTTCATCTTGGCACAATAATCAATGACATTGATGCTCCCTGGCTCCAGCATTGCAGAAATTCGACCTCGCTGTCCAGATCTGCGCCGATTCTGTTCGCAGCACCTGCGCGCTGCATACTGACCACGATGTTGACAATCTCCATGGGGATTTGGTAGCCCATGACATAAGCTTCCTAGATATGTAAAAAGTTTTGAAAATGATACATTGTAGCTCCTGCAATCAGAAAAAAACCAGGCCCCTGTCTCAGAAACCCTAAATCCACCATAGCCAAAAGCTTCAAAATCTTGACATTTTTCATTGTTTCTCTCACTGAAGTTATCAACAGTGATTTTAATCACTGAGCAATACTCTCTGAAGTTCGTTAAAGTACTGTCACTCAGATCTGAAGACATCAGCATCAAATCAAGAAGGGGAAGATCACTTGGAGTAAAAGACTTTTGCAGATTTGGTATTCATTGACACTCAGTTAGTGCTTTTTAGCACTTGTGTCTCTCAATCAATTCTTCTGTTGCTCAAATCTAATAAAGTCTGAAGTTGATTTGCTACTGTTCCCGTAAATCTAACATGGGCAAAGACTCGCCAAATGCTCGATTCAAAGGAGTCGGATTCCACACTTGGCAAACCCGCATCAAGCTCATCCTGATGAAGAAGGGTCTCTGGGCCATCACAAATGGCAAAGAGAAGAAACCGCGGGACGCGGACCTTGCAACTACTTGGCAAAAGAATGATGACAGAGCCCAGGCCATTATCAAATTGGAGCTAGATGACAGTTATATCCATCACGTGGATAACTGTGAGACCTCACAGGATACATGGAAGAGACTTGACACCCTGTTCGGTGCACAATCTAAATCATCAAAGTATGGTCTCCTAATTGAATTCTTCAGGCTTGAAATGAAGTCCAGCACATCACTTGCCACACATCTTAATTACATGGAAGGACTCCTAACCCAACTTGCAGGAATCAACATTAAAATGGATGAAGATGTTTGCATCGGTGTTCTACTTAAGAGCTTGCCTCCTGAATATAATAACGTATCAACAACTTTAATCAACATGCCAAATCCTGAACTTGTTGATATCCAGGCATCACTGTTAGAAGAAGAAAAGAAGCTAAAAACTAAAGAAGAACCAAGTACCTCTAGAGATGAGCATGTTATATGTTGGCAACAGGTACAAAGGCAAGAAAGATCAGCTCTTTTGTGACTTCTGCAAAAGGACCGGACACACCGAGAAGTTCTGCCACGCAAGAAAGAGATCCCAAAAGGCCTATCTAGTCGCAGTCAAAGAAGAAGAAGAAAATGAAGCAAAGGAAGAAGAAGATGAAGATCACCAGGATCGGAAGGACAAGACTCATCAGTCCTTGTAGTCTCATAATTCTGATAGACTGTTTTAATAGCCTTGTATTTTTTCTTGCCCTAATGCTTCCTGCCATAAGCTATGTAAACTCCTTATGTAACTTGGCATTACAGTCCCTGTACACTTTGTGAGGCCCCTGTTACAGCCTCTGGATGTCCACCATGTTTATGGTACCCACACTTAGCTTTTTCTGCGACAGCCTCTGGTGTTTTGCCATGTCTGTGGTATACCCACACTTTGCAGGTGGTTCTCATTACAGCCTCTACACACTTTGTGCCTTTCCTAGTTGTGATTGAGGAGGGGTGTTGAGAATCAGCAATCACACTCAAACAGCCTCTTTGTATGGAGTCTCAGGGTCAAGGACATGCAGGCTAACTTATCCCATATGCACAATGGTGCCTACTGCAGTTTCCTACTTTCCTATAAAGCATTGTACTTGCTTCCTTTCTTAATGCAATGATCGTACTCTTTTCATTTAAGTAAAGTGTCAATGTCATTGTCCACATACACAAGATTGTGTTTATGAGTCCAAGTCTCAATCTTGGAACCTAATTCACTTGTGTAACAAACAGTGTCATTCCATCATGAGTCTACACTTCTCCTTCCATCCTCCATAGCTTCCGGTTATGTCATGCTCTAGATCCCGCATTTCTAACACACATGCCCTACCACAAGAACTTCTTTGACTCCAAAAATAGATTTAGCACCTGAAAGAGTAAGATAGACTTCTTCTAATTTAGACAAGATTTGAGCACAATCATTAATATGATCGGAAACAAACTTGTGACATCCAAGTTCATTGAGTTCTTCATTCTTCTCATGAACTTCACATCCTTTGATTGGTACATCATCAAGGAAAGGAAGAGTTAATTGGGGAATATAATCTCTCAACACTTTATGCATGGCATTCATCATGTGAGCTACTGAATTCGTAGCTTCTTGAGGTAGAGTACACATGCGGACTAAACCAAGAGGCGTCTTGATTGTGGTAATGTCTCGGCTCTCCAAATTAGCAAATTGAAATTGGTCATAGCCTGAATATAAATCTCCCATGGAATAAATTGCTCTACTTGCAAAAGCTTCAGCAAATTCATCAACAATCGGCCCCGAACCAACATTTCTAATAGTGACTTTATTGACAGGCTGTAAATCTTGAATGAATCGCAAAGATCCATTCTTCTTAGGCACGGTAAACCATTGGTTGGAATATGGAGCTGAAGATGGCTCCAATATTCACATTTTTATCTTTTCATTTAAAAGCTCCAATAACTTAGGCAAATGAGCCCTTGGTACCGAAATTGGTTTAAGATTCCAAGGAACATGTGGGACCGTGAAAATCACCATTGGTGCCATAACACTTGGATCCACATAGCCAATTTCATGTGGCTGAAATGAAAAAGCTTTGCCATGATTCTTTAACATCTGCATGAAGAATTGCTTTTCAGCTTGCAAGAGAAAAGAGTTGTCACCAATTTTCAGCTCTTGTAGACTTTTTGCTCTAAATTGGTGACCAATATCTTTGGGATCATGAAGGCTTGGCTATTTGGATACCCTTTCTGCCAGTCCTTCGCTTTCGGGTGGTAGAGGAGTAGCCATCGGCTTGACCTTTTTATCAATTGTCTTATACTTTGTTTCAACTCTTACCTCATCCTTGTTTGGCTGTCCAAAAGCTTCATGATCTGCAAATTCTTGAATTATGTCATACATATCTAATGTGCATACTTGTATGGACTGATTTTTAGCTTGATTTTCTGCATGAACAGCTGGATATATTTCAGCCATTGTATCATTATAAATCAGCCCATAAAATAGCCCTGAGATTTTTTCATCTTTAGGCAAAACATCAATTTGCTTCAGTTCTTATTCCACATGACATAAATGCTTTCTTTCAGCCCTATTCATGGCTGAAAACTGATTATAATAGCCCACATTGTTGGCCATAAGAACCTCCAAGTCAGCTTTTGGTATTGCCCCCTTTATATGTGGAGGCAATTTTTTATGACATGAAGCACCACCATAGCCTCCATTTATAGTAGTGCTATCCGAAAACCCTTAAATTCTCGGGCATTAGGAGGAACAGGATGATCTCTCAATCGATCTCTTTTCCGGTGATGATTTACATATACAGTCAAGAATTGGACAGCTTTGTCATTATCCTTACTTCTTATCCGAGCATATGATGAACCATCGTCAAGGGCCTTTGTCTCTAAATGAGACTCATAAATAAAAGCTTGTCCAAGAATAATAGGATAGCTGCAGGAATCTTGAACAAAGAAATGAAATTCATCTTTTACATTACCAATAGTAACTTGTACATAAGGGCATGCTGCATAAAGATCGCCAGAGGAGTTATTGGTTGCTTTCATGTGCCATCGTGGGTCCACATCAATGGGCCATCCGCCATTCTCGTAGAGACTTCTTGACATGACATTAATCTCCGAGCCATGGTCTATAAGGACAATGCATGGAGTCTCCTTTTCTCCAATCTTAACAATGGTTTCAGTGGTCGCCCTTGCCCAATGGGTACGGGAGTAGTGACTACTAGGAATAAAGTGAGCATCACTTTCTTCTTGCATGTTGTGAAGATAAGCTTCTTTCTTATGCATGGGCTACACTTTGGATTGAGAAGTTCCCACCATAATAGCTTCTTCAGTTTCTACTTCATAAATGTCTTCATCTTTGGCTTCTATGGCTGCAATCAATTCTTTGATTGCCTCCAATCGAATCCCTTGAGTTTTCAGCTTCTCTTCATCCTGCAAATACACATGAAGTGCTTGCAAAAAAGCATGCACGGATTCTTCAGTTTCCTCACCAACATATTGTCTTTTTCATTTAATTACATCAATTATTACATCATGAAATCCTCATTTTGCAATTCTGAGAATTTCACCTAATGTAAATTCAATTCTACTTCCAAGAATCCTTTCTTCTAGGATCCGCTTAAGATTCGTTGCGGTCTCTATATCAGACTGCAACTTGTAGCTGGGATGTTTGCTTTTTCTTTTTCCTTCTGTCTTCTTTGCTTGAGGGGCATCTCCCATCTCAAGCTCTAGCGATGGAAGGTTTTCAGCAGTCTTCTGCTAATCTGGTTTACTTCTTGTCACGCGTTTAGTTGGCCCCCAAGAAGAAGGACCGGCAACATCTTCATCTCTTCTTCTCTTTTCTTCTATCATGGCTTCATGATTATTAATTTTAGCTAACCGAGAAAAAGCTGAAAGTGAATCAACTGGCTCGATTCATCCGGTTCTTCCTCGGATGCATTGATTGGCAGTAGTTAAATCATCTTTGGTTGCCTTGCCTTGCTCCATGCATTCTAAGGCCTGCATCCACACTTTAGATTTTGCATCAGTTTTACATGCTTTAATAATTTCATTAGTTGGCTCAATTTGCAACCCATAGGTTGCTGCATCAATAGCTGCATAGGCTGTTCTTGTTGCCAAATCCTCCAATCTTTTCTTCATGCCACCGTTACCGAAATTTGGCTCAAGAGGAAGCCCAGTTTCGGTTGCATGAATTTTACCATCCTTCCAAAAGACTAATTTTTGTGCTTCGGCTTCACGGAATGCACCGCACTCCCTCTTATCATGCTGTAGGCTATCACACCAGATACAACGTCTTTTGAAGCCCTCTCTTACAGGTCTTTGGGCAGTTGATCGTCCCCTTTCTTCCACTTTCACATCAAGCTTTTCCACTTTGGAATTAATCTCCGTTAGATTAAGATGGAGATCCCGCATGCTTTTAATTAACTCATCCATGACATCCTTCTTTGGAGATGGAACAGCATAATTTCTTGGTTGCTCGGCCATAGAGACATGAGGTCGAGAAACAGGAATAGGCTCCTTCATGGATTCAGTTGGAGCAGGGGTAGATCCCCATCTTAGGCACAATTGCTCTCTTCAAGCAATCATATTAACTGCTTCAGTGACATCACTCCAAGCAGTCTTCAATCACGTCTCAGAGTCAGGATCTTCAAGTCGGTCAATTAGCTTCTCTTGAAGGAAAGGATCTGCAGCCTTTAGAAATAATTCAATCTTCTGGCTTTCCATACCTCGCTGTTCGTCAGGATTGAGCAAATTTGCTTTCAAATTCGTGATGAAGAGTAGTGGCGGTTAGACCCTTATTGGGCCTTTCGACCCATTTAGTGAAAAATTTCTTTGTCATAAGGCCAGAATCTTCAAGAAAAAATTCTTCTCGAAGAGCCTTCTTGAATGCGGACCATCCCGCGTCTTTTTGGAAAAGACCATGCATTCGGTCCTGGAGACCATGGATGGCCAAACGGGCAAAATATCGGCTCTAGGCATGATGAGGAACTTCGAAGAAGACCATCTTGTCAGTATAGAGGCGGATAAAAAAAGACACATTTTGCCCATTAAATTGCTTGAGCTCTTGCCCAACTGCTTCCAAAGCTTTAATGGTGGCGGCATCATTCCGCTCTTCTTCTTGTCTCCGTTGTTGTTGCAATTGCAACTGCTGCTGAAATTGCAATTGTTGTTGTTGGCTTTCTTGCATCAGATGAACCAACTGTTGCAACGCATCTCCTCCCGAACTTGATGATTCTCCCATTGTACTTCCTCTTCTATAGCGGACCTTCACGTCGGGTTCACCACTGTCGTCGTGTTAGGGGTTGAAGGTCTACCAAACCGGGGCTTAGAGCAGAAGAAGAGTGTGGGATTCAAGGTTTGGAGAAGGGAAAAAGAATGGAGATTGACAAGATTTGGGTTTTAGAAATGACTTAGTTGAAGAAGAAGATATCAAGCTTTTTCTGTGTATTTAGCATACATGAATGGAATGAATGCCTTTAACTTGATTACATCAAATACATTTGGGAGAAATAAGCCATTACATAAAGGATATTCTCAGATTTTAATCCAAATGCATATACCAAATGTAAGCTCAAAGGGCTTCTATCTCATGTACATAGACGGATTACAACTCCAAGAATCAATTATTTTGATGGTAGACTCAAGTACATTCAAGACATAGATCAATAGTACATGAAATGCATTGATGGAGCATAAGTTTAACTTCAGCCCTGTTTTAAAACAGAAATTTCCAGCCCATAATCAAGCTCAAAAAGTGTACATAAACTCAAGAATGAGCTCCTCTAATCATTTATGAGTAAAGCCTTGATGATAAGAGATCAATTTCTTCTATTTCAACCACATGAATCACTTGTTTGCTCGCAAAAATGGACAAAAACAGTGGGCTGCCCTGTTTATGACTGGTTTTTTCAGCCCATAGCAGCCCATACATCTTCAAAATCCTCCCCCTTTGCTTGCCCCAAAGTCACTCAAGTACTTGGGTACAAGTCGGGCTTCATTGGACCATGAATAAGGTAAATAAAATGAGAGAAGACGTACATAAGAGCAGGCTGAATCCTTTTCTCTCAGATTTCCCTCTTTTATAGACTGTCATACCATTCATTTTCGTCAGACCAAATGGATGGGTAAGAGGAGCTCTCACCTTTCTTGTTTGTATCTTCATCTTCAGCTCCAGTTTGCTTTAGTTTGCATGCTCCAAAGCATGCACCATAGCTCACAGTTCTTCTCCAGTTGTTGCAGGTATGTAGGCTCGCATTTTGTGTCGAAAAATGCGGGCTGCATCCTGCTCAGCTCCCCCACTTCACTTTTTGACCTACTTTGGTCACTTACAGGTCACTTAAGTTCATTATTCTAGGTCCCCCATGAACCTAGTGGACTTTTGGCAATTTTCTTGAGTGCTAACCATTTTTTCCACTTGAATCAATGTGGTTTATCCTGCAGACTGTCGATTACTACCAGCTGATCAAGTTGTAAGTTCCCATAGACTTATTTTTTAAAAATCAATATACATGGTACAACTGAAAATTGTATGCCAAATACAAAAGAACTTATGTAACTAAGTTGGTTGTTGGGTATCAATGACTGAGTTATGTATGCAAATTCCTCACACAAATCCTAGTAAAGTTTTTCTATGTTCATAAAAATCCCATGATTTATATTATGAACAATAAACTCTTTGACAACTCCATGCTCTTGAAGTAATGTTGCATCAATACCCTTGCCACTAGCATCACAATGAATGGTAAACATATTAGAGAAATCAAGGCAGACAAGGATGGTGGCGGAAGTAAGCATGCCCTTTAAATGCTTGAAGCTATGATCAACAATGGCATCCCAAAAGAATAATTCCCTTTTTAATCGATCAATCAAAGGTGCTGCAATGGTGGCATAGTGCTTAATGAAGTGTCTTAGAGTCAAGAGAGACTAAGGAAGCCATGTAATGAAGTGGTGGTGGATGGGGTGGGCTAGTCCCTAACGCATTGCACTTTCTTCGGGTCAGCCTGTATGCCATTTTTGCTCACAATGTGTTCCAAGTACTCCATAGATGTCTGCATGAAGCTACATTTACTCCTCTTAGCAAAGAGTTGATACCCTCTCAATATGTCAAACACCATTTTGACATGTGCCAAGTGCTCCTCTGGTGACTTGTTATAAATAAGGATGTCATCAAAGAAAATGAGCACAAATTTGAATAGAAAGGGTAGAAGAATTTTGTTCATGAGGCTTTGAAATGTGGCAGAGGTGTTAGTTAGCCCAAAAGGCATAACTAGAAAATGATAAAGCCCATGATCAATCCTGAAGGCCATTTTGATCTCATTTCCCTCTCTCATATGAATTTGATGGTAGCCAAAGTGTAAACCAATCTTAGTGAAAAGCATGCCCCTTTCAAGTCATCCAGCAAGTCATCATTTGTGGGATGGCGAAGCGGTTCTTCACGGTGATTTTGTTCAAGTCTCTATAGTCGATGCACATGCGGAAAGAGCCATCTTTCTTCTTGACTAACATGACCGAGGATGCATGTAGGTGAGCCTTTCACTTATGATGAGGCCATCCACCGTGGTGATAGTCACTCTTGGGAGAGGGCCATGCAGTCAGAGTTTGACTCTTTACATAAAAATCATACGTGGGAGTTGGTTCCTTTACCTGGTGGAAAGTGTGAATTGCCATACAAGTGGTTGTACAAGTTGAAGAGCACCTAGACGCCCCAAGCTTTCCTATAAGGCCAAATTGGTTACTAAGGGTTTTAAAAAAGAGCATGGTGTTGACTTTGAGAAATTCTTTTCTCCTGTAGTCATGATGACTACCCTACGTTTGGTACTGGCATTGGTTGCTCAGCTTGATATGAACCTTTATCAGATGGATGTTAAGATAGCTTCTTACATGGGGACTTGCATGAGGAGATTTATATATAGTAGCCTAAGGGCTTTGAGAAAAAAGGCAAGAAACACCTGGTGTGTACATTGAGAAAGAGCATTTATGGCATTAAGTAAGCAGCTAGGGAATGGTACCACAAGTTTGATGCTTTTATTGTAACGTGCCCGCCTATCGACTGCTGTCCCGACACATTTTTAGCGGTCCATTGAGAGACAAGTCTAAGCGACACTGCCCAGCACTCCCATGGAATGTTACAGGCTTTGTCACCTAAGGTTTTTTGAGTTTGTCTCGCAACGGAACGTTTGTGGCCAAACTCACTGAGATCGACTTGAAATTTGAGTCCCTAGTGGTCAAGGTCTCCTGACAACATTCTAGTGTCGGTTCTTGGACATCATCCTACTTTATACAGAGATATTCAAGCCAAAACAGATTCATGTTGCACTTGGTTCAAAGAGAATGGAAAATGAGAGGGATGTGCCGCTCAACCTCTCTAACCGTAGGGTATAGTCCCATTCCGATCCCCTAAAATGGCGTGAATCGAGGTTCTAACTTAACAATTTCTAAGGGTTGGGTGAGAAGCCTCCCAGTTCTCTGGGACCATCCAGCCGTAGGATAGACTTGTCGGGGGTTCTGTGCCCACCCAATAGGCGTTCTTTATTTATTTAATTAGGTCATATCACATTTATGTGTTACATTTAAAGTCAACTTTCTTAATTAAGCCTTTTAAGAAACAAGGTTTGTTCACGTAATTAATGTCACAGACACAAATACAGAGCAAGCAATCCTTTGACAAACAAGTTCAAACAAATTCCTTAACTTATCTTCACATTAATCTTTGTCTCTTGTCCATATAGGAGAAATTATATATCCGTTCTACACTGCAGAAGTACATGGTCCAAATCACATGGCACCATAATTTCTATCCTTTATCTAGAATCAGATCTTCCAATGCCATAGACGTTGGACTCATGATAGGTAGTCTTCAACTTCGTTCTAGACTACGTAAGGGGTGTCTAGAGCTCTACCTAACCCACAAGCGGCCTAGGAGTGAGACACAATTTCTGTGGTTGGCCTTTTCACCACTTGACCCTCAGCCCGTGAATCGAGTAGTGCCCTCTCAGGTTGAAGTGCATTGTGACCTTGGAGATGATCCACCCATGCAAAATATCATTTCCTTAATTAATCTAGTTAATAATCAAGCACAATCAAGGCAATCAGCCCTAATATCATTTTCTAAGAAAAAATTCATTTACCCTCATGGTAATTTGTCATCATAGACCCTTGCCATGAATTTACCATCAATCACAAGTACTTGGAATAATCATCCAAACGAAAAACCAACAAGCAATTGAATATGGAAGCATTTAGGATGTTGGTTGATCAACCAACAAAACCAATTGTATTTTTTTCAAACAATGCAAGAATAGATGTGATAACATTTCCATCACATATCTACTCTCCCCCTTGGGATCAAAGAGCAATTCTATGTAAAATTTACTTAACACTCCCTTCCTTTGGCTAAGCCATATGTTAAGGGTTCAAACATTGTACACGACGTAAGTTCTATAGGTCACTTACATTGATTAATAACCCAACCCTGAATTGGAGTGATGAAACATAGTAGCTATCGGACGAACCTCAAGGCATCTTAGTTTTTAACCCTTATGATCTTTGTTTGTCCCAGCTACACACATCTTCAAGATATCAATCTATTAAACATGAATTATTAGTTCATGCTATCAACAAGAGCTTGGGCAAAGATCTTAGAGTTTCGAGAATGGATTTCCTTTAGACTAGATTGCTTACCATACAATCCATCAAGCGTGCAAGATGTAACATACCTTAAGTGGGGTGAAAGGCATTTCTATTATTTATAAGAAAGGGGAGTCGACAATAATTGGAAACCTTATATGTTGTTTATGCTATGCATGAATTTTATCGCATAGCATCTAGTTACAATTTCACTTCTCTTGATACAAGCACTTTGCAAACTCCATCTTTTGAATACTTGGGATGAACTTTATCCTTTTGGTTAACCTATTCTTGTGCAGTGTAGTACGGGTCTAATGCATCTAAAGCAAACATCTATTAATTTGGAAATACATTACTTACGATCGGTACCACAGATGGATTGGCAGTGATGCCCTCGGTTGAAGCTTTGTTGCTGTTGAGGAATTGCCATCTGTGCGTGACATTTTCCACTTGGGGGCCATCCTCGATCTTCTCTTTTAGATGCGGTTTGCACAGGAATTCATCGGCCTTTTACTTAAATAGCGGGGGACCAATTTGGGAGGAAATCAAGCTTGCGGATAACCTCGTGGAAAAAAGGATTAAGTTCGCGGGGAAAGGAAGGAGCGTGTGGTCACTTTCTAAGGAGGGAAAGGTAAAAAGGCCCCTTGGAATATTCCTTCTCTCTCCCTCTCCCTCTCACCCCCTCTCTCTCTCTCACTCTCTCTCTCTTTGTCACTCTCTTTCTCTCTCTCTCTCTCTCTCTCTTTGCCTATGCAACATCGAGCCCTTTCGTTCCCCCTTTTTCTTACGATGGGGGGGGGGGGGGGGTTTATAGGGAGAGTGGCAAGTATTATTGGGGGTGGGGGTGTGGGGAGGAGGTGGAGTGGAGGCGGTGGTGTCCACCCACCACTTACTATTAGCATGGTTGACTTGTCGAGGAGTTAGGGGAGTGGTGGTAGGCCATGTGGCCTCTCCCCTCACCATTATCGCCTTCTTCTTCTCCTTTGTGGATGTCATCTCCCACTTGTTCTCCGTCATCATCGCCTTCCTACTCCACTCCTTTCTTGCCATTATCGATGGCTCCCCTCCCTGCCATCATCCACTTTGTTCTTTCCCCCCCGCCACCTGTTTAGTGACGATAGGGGGGGAGGTAAATTTTTTTGATTATTTTTAATAAAAGGGGAGGGGGGGTTTCCTACGCGGAACAAGGACATTACATCCTCTGTCTATGAGTGTAGTGAGCTTACCTTGATCCTGCCCAATTCAGTTGCTTCCTCTCTCAAGCACTCCGGTGGCTCCATGATTCATGATGCAAGCTCAAGCATCCTCAATCCTCTTCCTCCAAGCTCCATTCTCCATAGCCACGTGCGAGAAGGAGAAGAAGAAGAAGAAGAAGAAGAAGAAAAAAAAAAGAAGAAGAGAGGAGATGGAGGAGGGCTTCACCTCTAAGATCCCTCACCCTCACACACTCATCCCTCACTCACTCACACACTCCGCCTCAAGCACTCACAAGCAAGAAAGCAAGAGAAGAGAAGGAGAGAAGAAGAAAAATCCACTTTGCCGCACCCAAAGAATGAGCTCTCATTCCCTTTTTGAACTTTATATATATATGCCTTAAAATCCATGGGCATCCATCCCTTTTTTTACATGACCGGCCATTGTGGCAAGGTCCTTTTTCCCATTCCCTTCTACTTGGCCTATTTCTTTAGTTTATGGCCGTCTACCCTTTTACAATTTGCACAGGAGGGAGCCCAATGCTCTTTTACAAAAATTTTGGGGCGCCTTTCTCTTAAAAATGTGCTTTTTCCTTTAGCTTGATTTTAGAGGCCATCATCGCACCCTTGCTTGTTCTCCGTCTTGCTTCTTCCATTGCCTCTATATTTTACTTCTTTTTCTTCCGTCTCGAGGTGGGGTTAACATCTTGATGTGAACCTTAGGGAATATAGAGAGTTCTATTCTAGACATACATAGTGTCTCACAATTGATAATTATGTACATTTTAATGATGTCATCCAAGTGACCAATGCTCCAAGGATAACTTTGATTACCATGTATTATCTTATTAACAAAGAGTTTAAAAGGCATGAAACAAACTGCCTTTTTTATAGTGATCAACAATAGTATCTTTTGATTTATAAAGACATAGGTTTTTCTTGTGTTTTTTCAATATATAGGGGATTCTCATTCATAAAAAGAGAAAGAGAGCAAGGGAGAAGATGCCGCATATTTGGATAAGGAGGTTGAGAAGAAGGCAAATATATTTCAAGAGGATGTTCAGAACCAATTGGTGCAAGGTTTTGATCCTTTTATATTCAAGAGTCAGAATATTACAAAGGTAGAAGAAGAGGGGATGTAATTGAGTATAGAGATTGAAGAAGGCCCCTTAGATTTCATCCCTACATTTCATACCTACCTTATCAACAAAGAAGATATGTATTACTCAATGACATTTAACATCTTTTTTATCTAAGAGAAGAATACTACTTAGCCATCCTAGTAGCATGGGGCTACATTGATGATTTCATAAGTTATGCACCATGCTCACTAGTAGCTTTGGATGTTGAGGAAGAGAATTCTCAAGATAGCTCTATGGCCTTCCACACATGTATTAATGAGATTGTGGAATGTGATAAGAAGGGGCTATTCATAAAAGAAGAGTTTCTAGAGGTACAAAAGAGGCTTGTCATTGAGGACATGGGATATGACAACATAGTAAATCAACCATTTGAAGAGAAGCCAAAGAACTCAATAAATCTTTATGATAAGAACCTTTTTGAAGATGATGAAAACCCAAAGGTATTATAAATATTTCTAAGATCTTTGTAGGCTTAATAATATGTAATAAAGATAAGTGACTTTAATGTTTTCATAAAAAAACAAGGAAAATGATTTTGTTTCTTATGGAGATTGAAATTAAAGATCTTGATAACTTTCTTGGAAGTGTTAAGGGATCTAGACCATTAAAGCGTGGAAAAGTCAAGGACTTGGCCACTATATTGGAAGCTTAAACAATCAAACTATTACAATTTACCATAATAGATTCTCAAGCTCCTAAGTTTACCAATAATGGCTTAAAAAGCTACTTCCAAAGTGATTGGATCTAAAGTTTTCAATAGGGGAGTTGAGAAGATATTTTTGGTAGAGAAGGAAGAAGCCATAAGGGTTATCGACTACATGTCTAGTTACAGTGGGTCTAGATACTTTGGAGTCCTTAGCTCCTATATTTACTCTCCCATGTGGGAGATGAAAATATTTGAAGCTTCTCTCATGCTACAAAAAGCAAGAGTTTTTGAAATGTGGAGGCCTTTTTGAGTTGCATGAATCCAAGGATTCATTTGCAATAGAGACAAATTGAAAGATCCTAAAGAATCAATGGTTTATTGAAACCCATATTTTTCATTCTCTTTGTTTTGTTTGTAACAATTTTAAAAATCTCTATTTTGTACAACAATTTAGATATTCCTCTTTCCTTTTTTGTGTAACCATTTATATGGGTTTTTCCAAAGATGATGTATTGCATGATATATTGTATCTTTAAGCTTGAGTTTATGCCAAATTTATATGTAAAAACATTGAAAGACCTCTAATAAAGTGTTTACTTTCAAGACTCTATCTACTCTATATCTTGTGTGCCATATAGACTTCGATAGTATTTGATACAATATGGAGCATGGTTGTATAAAATATGCTAGCCAATTAATAAACAAAGAGAGCTAGTTAAAAATATGATATGAGTTAGACAATGAAGAAACATAACAATTTGTAACCATACAAACACAATAACTTCTTACCGTGAAGTGTTGATTAACCCAAGCTTCTATTATTTCCTTTTTGAACAGGTTCAATTGGTCTTTGAAGTCTTTAAGATAATCTTTCCAATCAAATTTATCACAAGAAAGAATATTTTATCTAGTATTTTCTAAACTTTGGTTTTCTGTTGTGTCCATTATCAACATGATTCTCAACTGCATTATGTAGGGATTTCCATTGATTATATTTAATGGTTGAACCCCCATTTCTAGAACTAATCTTGCTAAGAGCCTAGGAACCTTCTAGCCTTCAATCCACCAATAGATGGCTTTTTGGAGATACAATTTCCATCCTTGGACTTTTGAAGATCTAGTTCAATAATAACATTACCTCCATGCAATTCAATTGCATATAAAACTTACTCGATCTTTGTTATAGCATCTTGTCTAATTGATAAGGATTTTATCTTCCAAGCAAACCCTATGTAAAGATGAATGAGCTTTTCAATTATTCTGTAGAGTGCATGAAGTGTCACTTGGGGGAATATGGACTCAAAAAGGGTATCGTAAGAAAGTGATTATGAATCTTTAATCTTGGATTAGTCCCTCTTCAATGGTCATCATTGCATGCGCTTTTGTCCCTTGGCCCCACTACATTTCTAGGCTCCTCCCACTTTTTGTCATGGAACCTATCTAAAAAGGAGAGGAGTCTCTCCTTTTATTTCACCCTAATAACTAGCGTTTTTCATCCTCCAAGTTGCGATCACCACTTTTTAAAAAGTGCCACATCAACAATTCACATTTATTTTTATTTCAAAAAATAAAGTTCAATTTTTTTTCACAAAAATTAGATTTTTTCTTAAAAGGTGCCCAAGCATATTGCAAGTTGAAATACTTATTTTCTGTATATGTTTTTGCATTAAAGACCATCTAAATCAGTTCAACTCCAAGAAGGGACCACTACTCTTCTTAAAGTGCCACATTAGTAACTTGAATTTATTTGACCCAAAAATAACTTTTTAAAAGTTTTCACAAAAATAAGTTTCTTTTTCTCAAAAGGCATCCAATTATATTGCAAGTTGAGATACTCATTTTCTATACATTTTTTTTGTATCGAAGGCCCCCAAAATCAACTCATATCTCATATTTTTTAGTACCCGCACATGTGATATCTAGGACCCTACAGAGGTAGCCTACTTTATGCTCCACTACCCCTCCTAATTGCCATAGTAGTAGGGTAGACTAATTTTGACCCCAAAAAGTGATTTTTTTTTTGCTCCTTTTCAAAATATAGCCTTTTTCATCTCTAGTGGTACCTAACCATAGTTTATATGCATCTAAGCATTTTTCATGCTCTCTTTTGCCCTCTAGCCCTTCCAAGTTAGCATTATAATTTTATGAGAACTTAATCTACTCCATTTCCTCTCCTTCTCTAATGAAACCACTTACAAACACAAGCAATTGTAAGAGAAAGGTGGATTTGCATGTTCGTGTAGATGAAGACTATGCTATTGCAAAGTCCCCTTATAGCAAGCATAGTCTAGATGCAACAACTGCTTCCCAATATGGTCTACAGAGAAATAAAAATATTGATATTTGAGTGGATTGTTCCTTATATCCTAATGATCCTTGCACTAGGACAAACCCACCTTTCAATTCCACTTCTTCATTACTTACTTTTATTGGGGATGGTGAAAATGGTCTAATAGGCTATTGCAAAAGCTTTGATGAAAATATGCACGTGCATCAATATTATCAATCAATATTATATAGCACTTATCAATCTTTGTCACAATCCTAGGGTTCTTTAAATGTGTTGTAAAAAGCCCTACAAGATCAACATATCAAAATGCAAAAACTTGAAGAAGAATTGAAGCAATATAAAGACAAGGAACAAGACATGGCAATAGACATGCAAAGAAATTCAACCTTGGGGGAGGAAAATGCTTCATTAAAATCACTTTTGGAGCAAATGGAGAAGGATAAGAATATTGTAGAAGCAAAGTTACAAAGGTGCAAGCAAACTCCCATGGGTCATAAGGAAATAAAACGTTGATTACTTCCAATGCTATCACTGTCCTTGAATGGTGGAGTATTGTTAAAGGGCGATTGGGTCAAGCCACAAATCTACAGGAGAATAAAAGATATCTTAAGATGAAAAAAGTCTCTGAAACTATAACAAGTGAGATTCCTTTTGAATTGAAAAAGCACAATGATTGGAAGTACAAGCCTTTATAGCTCAAATCTAGACCACAGAACTCTTGACCTATTACTCTCAAAGGAAAGCATTATAGGCTCAATTACTTTGATCCCAAAAGATTTACGAGAGTATTAGGCAGCTGAAGTTAAACTTCATGAAGTCGATGATATTTCATGTGGTGTAGCTCCAAAGGAGTTCAAACACTCATTACATCAAGATGACATGGAGCCTATTCATGCTTGAGTGCATGGATTGTAAGGTAAATATTTTGAGAGTAGTGAACTCATGATAGGCTTGAAAAAAACTCAAAGATTGAAGCCCAAGAAATCAAGGTTCAAGGCAAGTAAGAGGAGCTAGTAATTCGTCTTTTTAACTAAAAAGTGCTTCATTACTCCTTCAAATCAATTGCTATGTCCCTTTGCTACTGTTGGCATGCCTACATATCTCCCATGGCTCTTCTTAGCCGTATTTACGGGACCGTTTTTGGTTACTCTTCATTCCAGCTTCAACATAGTACCATGCAAAGGTGGTATCTAGTAACTGAAACCTCATGTCTCATATATTACTGCATGTATGAGTTCATGGTGGCATATTGTATGTATAGCTTCACAGTAGCACCCTCTGCAGTCCATGGCGGCCCCTTGCTTCACTGCGATAGCCTATCCAGATAACCTGCTTAGATCAAGACCTGTGTCTTCTCTTCTCTCCTTCAGAGATTGGTGCAGACTATATCAAAGGACACAACGTCGACATTGCCCATCGTAACCACTCGTCAAAACATTCACAAATCTCCTCGTTGCTCTTGCCGTTGTAGCTCCGGTGCTTCTTCCGAAGACAGAGAGGGAGCGAATCAGAACAGCGGTGACTTGAGCAAATTCACTATGCTTGCATGCAAGCTACATGAGAAGCAGCATTGGCAGTATCAAACACAGTGAACAAGTTGTGGACTTTTAAGGCGGAGCTATGCTAGATCTGCACACAGATCCTTGCACTGAATTCCATTAGATTTGAGCGATAGAAAATTCCCATGGCAAGAGGGGAAGATACTCGGGCCAATAGGCAAGGCGACCAGAGTCACAAGAAAGAAGCTTTAACAGAGCTGAAGGACCTCGCACTCAGTGCTGTCTGAGAATCATACAGCTGCATCCACAAATCTTGCCCAGCATGATGTCTGGCCTCCCCCAGCTACTTAACCACCTTCATGGCTCCCCCCAAATGCAAAGCTGGCTGCTCGTTTTTACAAGCTTTTGTGTAAAAGCTAATAGATCACTTTCCTTAAGCTTAGAGTTAGCTTCGAGTTAACTCTTGTTTTCTCTCCACCTTAGCTTTCTCCATCAACATAAGGTGCAAAGCATCCATTTGTAGTGCAATTGATGTTTTGTGCAACACAACCTCCATTGACCCAATATGTGCATTTACCATGCACATATTTCAAGGTGTGTTTTTTAGTGCAAGCACATGCTCTAAGTTGAAATCCATTCTCCTACATATGAACCTTTGCAATCACTTTATTCATCCAAGGTTCTATAATTTGAATATCCAAACTACCTAAAAATTTTATTCAGTTCCTGTAGCTGTAGAGAAGTTCACATGGTGGACTAGAATCAACATGACATCCACCCCCTCTAAACCTACTTATCCCTTAGAGGAGCAAGCCACAGCTACTCATCCTCCTCACCTTTGAGCTCTACAAACAAATGGAGCTGCTCATCCATAACATCCAAGAGAGCATCATCATCCACAATATCATTCTCTACCTCCTCGTTAGGCTTTCAAGCTATAGACGCATCCTCAATCAAATGTTTCACTACATATCCATCTTTATTTGTCCTCTTGAAAATCTTGATCCAGTTGCTTGCAATAGGTGTCTTCAAGACTATCCCATCATACGCATAAGGGAATTCCACCTCTTTTTTTAGGATGCTTCCAAAGCAACCATAACACACAAAATAACCATAGGATTTATGCATTATCTTCCAGTAAGCCACATCAAACCAATAAGCCCTTTTAGTGAACGTACTCAAATACCATCCAATCTACAATCACTCACTTGAATACAACTCTTTTGAAAAAGCCTCAAAAGAAGACACATGGCACAAGTGATCAAATTTGGCTAGATTTTCAATCTCTCCATCTTCCACAAGAAGTGATTTCTCCTCATCAAACTTGGCTCTTGAAAGCATGTTAGCTACTAGATTCTCTCTTCCTGCAATGTGCTTAAACTTTAGATGTGCTTAAACTTCAGATTCAATGACTTGATATATGCAATCCAACAAAGCATCACTATATCGGAGGTATAACAACTAGTAATCATCCCCAAAAGAGGCAAGTAATTAGACTCCGCAACCATTGAAGCACCAATAAAAATACTCCTTATCACATTTGAGTGTGGTCACAACACCCCAAAGCTCTCACTTGATTTGTGGATACCTACGCTGCCTTTCATTCAAGACCTTTTCTCCAAAGCGAATTGTATACTTGTGTCCCTTCTCATCATCTTGGCCCCAATAGCCCATCCTATCCTAGTAGGGCTAGTGTCAATTGTGACCATAATAGGTCTCCCACAAGCACAATCTGCCTTTCTAAGAGTTGGAGCAAGTTGCAATAATTGTTTGAGCTTTCTCATACCTCTAGCTTTTTTGCCCCTTGTAAAGCAACTGATATAAAACATCTGCAATATGTGCAAAATGTGGAATCCATATCATATAAAATACACATGCACCAAGAAATCTACTCACCTCAAAAATTGATGTACAAAACTCTGCAATCTTCTTTATGGCATCCACTTTAGTTGGAGATGGCTTGCTGCAATAATAATCACACATGTGTCCAAATATAAGCATCTCATTGACTCCAAAAATAGACTTTGCACCTAATAAGGTCAAATATACCTCCTCCAATCTAGTCAAATTCCAATCACAATCCAAAATATCATCAAGAACAAAGTGTTTGCAACCATAATTATCCAAAGACTCATCTTTTTTCTCCTAGGCAAAGCCTTTAATAGATGCATCATCCAAAAAAGGCATAGTCAGTTGTGTAATGAAGTCACACAAGACCCTATTCATAGCATTCATCATATGACCCACTGGGCTTAGGCAAGACCCCACTCCGCAGGAGCACAGCCTTTCAATACTCCATTTGATCCTAACGCTATAGATAATTGTGCAATGGCTCGACTAATGATGTGAGCTGCTCTATTACCTTTATTTTTCTTAGCCCTTCTAGAGGGCATGAATGACAGCCGCTTCACCCGCGCTGCAATCATCCATTCCTCTCCACCACCACAAACCTCAAGGGGTATCTCCAAAGCTTCTAGTTTTTTAACAAATCTATTAAGCCCCCTTCTCCACCTCACTCCGATGACAAATATTAAACTTCTCTCATGAATATGTAACTTTATATTTTTTTTTAAAAAAAGAAGAAATAAAGAAATAAAGAAAGAAAGAACAAGAAAAAGATATCACACATAGACACCACAAGTTGCACATCGATCACAATCACTGTACCTAGGGGTCCTCAAGATAGGTGCGTCTGACGGCCTTGGTTTACCAGCTCTGTCCCTAGCCCCCTAGTCTTATTTTGATTCCCCACTTCACGTTTAGGGCACATCAAGGGTAGGGGACACCTAGGGAGGTCTCGCCTATGGGTAGACCTGTCACCCTAAGCCCCCTGCACCGCACCTCCCTTATGCACAAATTGGGTCCTGAAGTGTGGGACACCACCCTGGGCTTGCCCAAGGTTAGTAGACCCATCTCCCAGATCCACAAGCATGGGCACCACACACTCCACGGTAAGGCAGAAATGCCCCTCAGGTAGTGCACATTTCTTTTCTTTCCAGGTATGAACAAAGGCCCCAACCAGCAACTCCAGAGACCCCATCATCCATGTAATGCACTCCCCATCCTATGCAACTCACCACCAGGAAAGCACAACAAAGCAAGCGGTAGATGCAATAACCCTAATAAAACAGAATGAAGAAGCTCATTTGGAACAACACAAGAGACGACAAGGACGGAGGGCCAACAAAGGGATCCGTCCAACATGACATTCAATTTTAGTTCCATAAAAAACTCCAATAGGTCCATAGATCCCTCCAGCACCAGGGCTCATTCCAAACTCAAGGACCTTTCAATTCCTTAAATCCCTCCAACATGTCCATAAATCCCTCTAGCACTAGGGCTCATTCCAAACTCAAGGACATTTCAATTCCATAAATCCCTTCAATATGTCCATAAATCCCTCTAACACCAGAGCTCATTCCCAATGTAAGGACCATTCAATTCCATAAATTCCTCCAACAGGTCCATAAATCCCTCCAGCACCACGGCTCATTCCAAACTCAAGGACCTTTCAATTCCATAAATCCCTCCAATAGGTCCATAAATCCCTCTAATACCAAGGCTCATTCCCAACATAAGGACCTTTCAGTTTCATAAATCCCTCTAGCAGGTCCATAAATCCCTCTAACACCATGGCTCATTCCAATTGTAATGAACTTCTAGTTCCATAAATCCCTCCAACACACTTCCCAACAGGCTTGTATACACACTCAAAAGCCACCTGGCTACCCCAGAAACACTGTTCGACTCACCATCCAACTATGCCATGGGATTGGCACTCAACTAGGAGGGAGATAATGTTTATTGCAAAGAAAAGGAAGCAAAAAAAGAGGCATCAAGAGAAAAAGCACGAGGCAGAAAAAAAGGAAAATGTGCCCTACAAGAGAGTGGGCCCAAAAGAAATCTAAAAGTAGGGGAACAACCACCAGGAGTACAAGATGCAACCATGGAAGCCGCAAGGAGCCAAAAGCAAGAAGACACATCTTTAAATACAAAGGTGTAGCCAAAACATCTGTAAAAGAGTGCCCATCGAAATTGTAAAGGTAGATGGGCGGTAGGAAGATAGGAGAACAATGGAAAAAAGGGCCTAGGTCGGCCATGTAAATAGGGGATGACCGCCCAAGGGAAAGAGCGCTTTGTATATAAATTTCAAAAAGTGAATGAGAGCTCATTCTTTTGTGTGTGGCAAAGTGGACTCTTCTTCTTCTCTTCTTCTCTTCTTCTCTTCTCTTCTCTTTTCTTGCTTGCTTGCTTGTGAGTGCTTGAGGGAGGGAGTGAGTGAGTGAGGGAGAGAGTGTGTAAGGGTGAGAGATCTCGGAGGTGCAGCCCTCCACCATCTCTTCTTCTTCTCTTCTTCTCTTCTCTTCTCTTGTCTCACGCGTGGCTATGGAGGATGGAGCTTGAAGGAAGAGGCTTGAGGATGCTTGAGCATGCATCAAGAATCTTGGAGCTATTAGAGTGCTTGAGAGAGGAAGAAACTCAATTGGGCATTAAGGTAAGATCACTACACTCGTAGAAAGGGATAGCGTGTCAGCTATGTGAGAGGTAGCCATTAGTGGTCACTTGAAACACTTGACCAATAAGCAGTCCGTGGGTCTTGATGGTTGAGCTCGAGCTCTTTGTCTCTACAAGTAAGAAGATCATCCACATATAAGACAATCACTACAGTTTTTTACTATCCCTGTAAACATACAAGTTATCATCTATGGCACATTATTTGAAATTGAAACCTAGAAAGAATTGATCTATCTGTTGTGTTACCATGCTCTAGGGGCTTGTTTTATACCATACAATGCCTTCTTCAGCTTACAATCTTTGTTCTCAGAATGAGGGGTCTCAAACCTTAGTGGTTAGCCATGCACACCTCCTCCTTGAGGTCACCGTTTAGGAATGTTGATTGTATATCCATTTGGTAAGCTGGCCATTTGAGTACATCCACTACAAGTACTATGCAAATAGTGGTCATTCTAGCAGTTGAAGAAAATGATTCTTGAAAATCAAATTCTTCAGCCTATGAAAATCCCTATGCAGCTAATGTGGCTTTGTAAATTTCTAAGCTGCCATTAGCTTTATACTTTACCTTCCGGACCCACTTGGTGCCAACAACCTTCCTCTTTTTTGGCCAATCCACTAGATCCCAAGTATCATTCTTCATTATGCTATCATACTTAGCTTGCATAGTTGCTCTCCATGTTGGATCAGTAAGTTCTTCTTCCAAGTCTATTAGCTCTTTTACTTCTCTCATAGGCTTAGTCATCAAGACCATATTGACTATGTGAGTAGAAGCCTTTCTTTGCTCCTCTATTCAAAGAGACCTTCTTGATCCATCTACATTTTTCTCAGTTTTAGTAGGCATAGGATTGATGTGATCATAGAGATGCTTTATCCATCATCGCAGTGGGTTTTGTGGGCCTGATTGTACGTTGGTAAATTTTTTTGTCATCATTTGAAGATGATGCTTCCTCCTCCTTGAGAGTAGGTACATATCTTGGGATAGGTTCATAGTGGACTACTTCTTCGCTTTGATGATAAAGTGAAAGAACTTCTATTCTCCTCTTCCACTGTATGTGGCTACTCCTTGAGCACAACACCACAACTTGCTATGATCTTTTCCTGTTGATCATACAATTTGTAAGTCTTTTTCTCATCACTATAACCCAAGAAGATACATTTTGTGGTTTTTGGATTTAACTTGTTTCTCTTATCCTTTGGAACATGTGCACAACATTCATAACCAAGAGTTCTAAAATGTGAGATAGATGGTTTCTTACGTGAATAGGCCTCATGAGGTGTTTTTCCATAAGATCCTCTGTGTAACTCAAATTAAGAATGTAGACTAAAGTCTTAAAAGCTTTTTCCCAAAACTAGTTAGGCAATCCCTTGCCCTTAAGCATGCACCTTGCTATTTCTACAAGAGTGCAATTTTGATGTTTAACCATGCCATTCTGCTGAGGTGTATGAGGCATCGTCAATTGACAATTAATCCCTTTACTCTTGCAAAAGTCTTCAAACTCCTTTGAGTCGAACTCACCACCAGCATCTATTCTAAACGTCTTCACAGTTTGCCCTATTTCATTCTCAACAAGTTTTAGCAATTCTTTAAGCTTAGCAAAAGCTTGAGCCTTATCATCATGAAGGAAGTACACCCACATTTTCCTATTGTAAATATTGACGATCAACATAAAATAACAAGATCCTCATAAGGATTTTGTAGGCATTTTACAACACAAGTCAGCATGTACCAACTCTAGAGGATTCTTCACTCTATTCTTGCTTTCTTGTGGAAATGCCTTTCTGTGTTGCTTGCCCATCATACAAGCTTCACATGGTTCCTTTATTTCTGTAGGTAGGTGAGCAACCATAAGTTGCTTATGTATCTTCTTTAATACAGCAAAATCAATGTGACCAAATCTTTCATGCCAAAGTTTACTTATGCCAACACCAGTGGTGGTTGTAAGAGCACTTAGCTCATACAAGTTATTCCTCCTTTCTTGTTTGTCTATAACTTTGCTAGCACTATTGTTAATTTCTACACCTGTCTTAGTGAACCTCATCTCATGGCTAAGATCAAATATAGAAACAACTGATAGCAAATTTCTCTTAATCTTTGGAGCATACAATACATTTGAAAGATTCTTGATTTTACCATTCGTAGTAACAAATGACATAGTATATGTGCCCTTAACAAGGTGTTTTCAATCATTCCCAACTGTCACAATAATGGATTATTACAGAGATCTCATAAAACTATGTAGATCTTTCTTGTTGGTCATGTGATGAGAGACACTGCTCTCCAATACCCATGAGTTAGTGTTAGATATTTCTTGCACCAAGAAATACACTTTCTCAATGGTCACATGAATAACTCTAAATCTACTTTAGCTATATTGGTTGTCTCTTTCCCTTTAATCTTCACAATGTCATTCTTTTCACATGTCTTCTTGTGAGGTATCTCCTCCAACAGACTAGTAGGAGTCCTCTTAGCAGTCAACCAAAATTCATATCCATGCACATCACCATCTAGTCTCCCCATGGAAAACCTAGGACTTAGTTGAACATGGGAATCCCAGTTCTACTTCAAAGGGGAAGTGTGGACAAGTCACCCCTAATAACAATCTAATGCCCACCTAAGAAAGACCACTTTGTAATCAATCAAAAGCAAGAGTGAGGTTAACACCGCACTTGTTTCAAAGAGAGTGAGAGATGAGGGAGAGCGTAACTCAATCCCCCTACCCATAAGGTAAAATCTTAGCTCCGGTACCCTAAAATAGTGTTAAAGTTGGTAACTAATCCCATCAATATTAGAAGGATCATGATTTAATCAGCTCTATCTAGTGTTGCAACTTATTTGGTCCACCAAATGGCATTTGATCATCAGGATCAAAGCCTCCCACTTTCCTCGATTAGGTTTGCTTTAGTTTTCTAATTAGCGAAGCATATTACCACATTGTTTGGACATTTAAAAAAAATAATTTTTAAATTATTTAATTAAAGTGGATTCATTAAACTCAATCTTTAGCACATAACCAATAATTCATAAATCAAATAATTTATTTCATAATAACAAGTAGAACCATTACTCCAAAATAGTCTTTCTACAAAAAGACATTGTCCCTAGGATAGGACCTTCCAATCTCATAGGATTGGACTATATGTGATCACACTCCGTCTACACGGTCAACATGGAATCATTTTATCGTAAGATGCAAAATAATAATAATATGAAATAGAAAAATTAGAAATTTGTAGAGTTAATATCTTAAAAGTAATCATTTTCTTATGTACTAAACATGTTTATCTCCATTCGGCCATCCATTGTGATTATGGGGTATAACTGCAACCTCAATTTGTTGTGAAATAACTAAGGTCCTTTGAGTTGAATAGATTCAGGGGTAACTTTCACTTGTGCTTCAGTTTCGTGTTGAGTTCTCTCAGTAGTAGTTACATTCTCACATGGGGAGCTCTCTTAGCATGACCTCCCTTAGTATCTCGATGTCTCTTGGCAGCCATGGAAGAAGCTTGATGGATTTGAGCAGTGCTTCCACGTAGGTGTGGAGAGAGAGAGGCTTGGCTGATTGTAACAAAAATTTGTTACGTCAATACAGAGAGACAACATGGGTTTTTAAAAAAAAGTGATGCTCTATCCTTGTTTATATAGTAATGCAGTATCCTCATTGCAGCTATGTTCTCATGCATTAAATTCCTCAAATGTCAAAGCTTGGGGTTTCAATTGAGTGTTTGGGGCAATTACCAATCCATCAAACTTTGGTGGAAAAATCCAAAGACACCTTTGAGGTAGCTCCTCACTAGACTTTTGTATCCCACGAACTCCAACCATCTGGTTGCATAGATTCTTGATCTAAGTGATAAATGCTTTAGCTATCTCTCCTTTGATAAACTTCTTTGCTACTAGTTGAGTCTCCAAGTTCTAAATCCTTGTTTGATGTTGTGTTTTGTATCGACTCCTTAATACATTCTAAGCCTCTGAAGTTTTGGTTGTGTGTTGAATCAAGGTCAAAACACTATTAGAATAGTTTATAACTAAGGCACACAATGCACTTGCATTCCTTCATTTCCAAGCTCTTAAAAGATCTACATTTGGAGGAATCATAACACATGAATTTGATGGGTTGGAGATGTGTTGTGGTTTTGGGTTAGTCTCAAAGCTCATAAGAATTAGGGATAGTTGTAATTTTAAACTTCCACAAAGTATAGTTTGTACCATCTAACTTGCCTTCGTTGAAGGTCTGGTGGATGAATCCTCAGTGTTTGAATTGTTGATATGATAGCACCACCACCTAATGCATAAGCACCACTACTTGATGTAGCAGACGGCATTTCTCCACTTTTCTATTGAAGCCCTTGCCTCTCATGTACTCTTCACTCGACCCTTGGGCTTTGATACCATGTATAAATTACATGGCACAACATAGATAGAATTTGAGCAAGGAGTAGAGAATATACAAAAAATATGAGAAGAACAAAGACTACTTTAAATTCAAACAAATTGATACAAAGATGGATCTCTCCACATGTGGGCTTCCATTGTGAAGCTTAGATAGAGATTTAGACAAATGATAAGTGAAGAGCTTAGGGTAGCTAGAAAAACTTTGACTGGGTGAAAGATAGTTTGATGATGGCTTTAGAGGGATCTTCCTTCTATAGCTTGGGAAGGTAGTCTAGCCAGCATGCTCGACCCTATTATGAGCCTTCTCCAGTTAGCTAGGGAAGGTAGTCTAGCCAGCATGCTTGACCCTATTATGAGCCTTCTCTAGTTAGCTAGGGAATATTCCTTTTACCATCCAACTGGGAGCAGTACCCCCGGACCCTCATTAGGGAGGCTATTGGCCCCCTTGAGACCCCCCCATGCAGGGGCCACTTTTGTGGCCCCCGGATCCCAAAATATAGGGGTCAGTGATAACTCCCACACCCCACAACTTGATGCATTGTGCCTCGAGATCCACAAAAGGTCACATTTTTTTCCATCGTCACATAGAATTAATCTGACATATAGGTCAAGATCCATTGAATGTCTATGCTCACACATGGCTTCTCCTCATAATGGGGGCCTTACAACTTTGAGTGCCATGGATCATTGGTGGCACCTTACAAGGGTGGGGCATTGAGCATATCTAACAGATTTGAACCATAAGGATGCACAATTAGGATGTGGAATTGCTGAGTAATGAGGGTCCATAAAAGAAACTAGCAATGTTAAGCTCCTCTTTTGTTAGGATCTTATCCAACAATGGACGAGGGAGCAAATATTTGGTTGCATCCAGTTTGCAAGACTAAAGGATAGATTATAAGCATGTTGACTCATAGTACATTAGGTCCTTTCTTAGAAAACTAATTGCATGATATTTCTTAGCTATTATAAAAAGGTGGCTACCTTTAATGGCCATTTCAAGGTGCTATTGTAATAGAGTAAAAATTCCTTAATGCCTTAGCCAATATTTAGCCAACTAGGGTTAAGTATAAAAGGCTTAGATGTAACTTGCCAAGGATCTTTTTACCATTTCTAACATTTCATGTTTAAGGCCTCAACCTCCCACCATGTAAGAGGGTGCATACTCTTGAGCACCATAGCATTGGGGTGCATATCATGCTACATCCTCTCATCAATTTACTCCCAACCATTAATGGTAGCATGATTTCATCCTAATCACCTTGGTTATGGTTTCTTGGCAATTTATTCTATTTTCTTGTATTTTCAATTTTATAGTTTATCATGGGAATCAGCTTCTTTACACTGGTATCAAAGCAAATCTTTGATCCAATGGGAAGGTCATTTTCATGGTGGATCTCGTTAAAAGACTAGGCATAGGATAATTGGAGGACAAGAATACAAGACTTGACATAGTTAAAACCATGACTAGTTAAGGTTCTCTGTAGCAAGTCGGGACTAAATTTGAGAATCTTGAAGAAGCTCTGAAGGAATAACGGCGGGTTCAAGGTCATTTTAGTGGCTCATGATCAATTTGGGACCATTTTGAAGGTTTTTGAACTTAACTTGAGTCTAAACATGATTTATTTCTTGTGGTTACTTTTTTGAAGCAGACTTCTCTTTCCTCTTTCCAAGCTTCCATGTGAGAGCTTTCATGGAGATCTCTTCTTCTACCTCTTGCCCATGGCCATTTCTCTTCATGTAACCTAGAGAGGATGATTGCTAAGGTCTTGAGCAACCTGTGGAATACCTATATGCTTCATCTTTAGCCCCAACTTCACCATGTGATGCAAGAGGAGGTTCCAAGATAGTTTGCACCAATTCTTAGCATGCTCTTATCCTCTTGAATCAATCCACAACTTCATCTTCAAGTTATGCCCTCATTTACTTGATCAAATGAAGCCTTAACATGGAGTATTAACCATCTCTTACCTAATCTTTCACTCTTCTTGAACCTTGAGCTCTCATCATAATCTTAGCTATGGCAGAACATTGATATAAGCATGAAAATTTTAGAGTTTTTTTGAAGATTTAATCTTGGTTCCTTTTAGCTAAAATTGACTGACATGGGCATAAATTGAAGCTTTAAAGCAAGGTTGAAAGCATTTTCTCCATTTCAAATTGAGGCAAAACATGGCAACCATCAATTTTCATCAAATTTTGTTTTATTGAAGCTCCAAACCATGGGGCTTTTATTGTCTACACCCTAAGGAAGGTTAGATTGAAGCTATTTTATCAAGGATTGACTTACATTGAAGTATTCCATCAAGATTGATGGAATTTTCATCCACTTCAACTTGAAAATACATGAAAATACTTGAAATTATTGATTATATGAAGAATTTGGATTCTTCAAGGTTCAAAGGACCTTCTCTAAGAAATCATTCTATGGGATTCTCTTGATTCATTGGAGTAATCTCTATGATTGGGAGCTGAAGTTACATGGAAGCAATCATCATGGGACAAATTATTCTTAAAGTTGGCCTTATGTTCTTCAATCTTGATCTATTGATGATGGATTGTGTTGAGAATTGATCAGTTGTGGTTTATCTACTACTCTTCAACATTAAGAGGTAATCCTATTGTTTTTAGTTGAATCTCTCTTTTCATCGTATTGTTGAACTAGTACTACTATTGATAAAGAGAGATTGAGTGTAATAAATCCTCTGAAATCACAATCGAAGAGCATGTAGAATTCAATCTAGGATTGATTATGATTGCTTTATAATTTCTCTTTTTTGCCCAGTCATAAATTGATATCAAATTGTTTGCATAGTGCTATTCACTAGCTACCTAACTTCGAATTTGATTAGATGATTGAACATTGATGCTATATGACAAAAATAATGATAAAAATGATAACTGGGATATTTGTAAAAGCAGTGAGTCAATACAAAAGGGTAATTCTCTTATCATTAGCCCTTTCAATTCAGTCATTTCCTTATATCCACTTGCATTTCATTAAAGAATCCAAAGCTTTTTCAGTCAATGCATGATATCCTTGTTTGATTAGTCATTAGAATGTACTTGCCATGTTGATTCCTTTGAGTTAAAAGCAGATGCTAGGTGAGTTAGGAAGACAATAGTGAGGTGATCCTCCCTTCTTGATTATGACCCTAAAGGGGTGCACAACCCACCTTGAGGAGGAACCTTGCACACCCCTCAAGTCTCTAAGGCCATGAAATTTTCAAGTTCAGGTGCAGGTACATGCCCATTTATAGAGTTTTATAGTAGTAAAATAGTGATGAGCCCTAATCAGAGACCTACAGGTGGTTGAAGTTCCATAGGAACAATATTTTAAGAGGTGCAAGGCATCTCGTGTTCTTTAGATACCTACATGTAGTCACAATTTTACAAGTTTATAAAATAGGTATCCATCATTTCACAAGTCATTCTTTAGCCCTATAGGTTTTCCATAATCCTTTCTAGATTGTTACAGAGGTTATTCTCACATAGGGAATTCCCATAAGGTTAAACATGGCACTTATGGGTTGTGGACATGGTGCATGAAATTTCTGTTCAACAGTGAAGATCCTATTATAGAAACTTTTTGTACTAATCAATATTGAAAAATTGATATTCTCTTACAAAAATGGGATCCTAATATTTGATTTTAATAAAAAAATTTATTGATCTGATATCAAGAACTCAAGTAATTGTTGATTATCTAACAATAGGTACAATGAGACAACACCCGGTCAGAATAGAGGGTGACACTGTTTATCATTTTTTTACATATAGTCTTCAACCAAGTTGAAATATTTTCAAATATATATATTTCCATATAATAATATTTTTATTAAGTTCTTAATCATCGATATTGGAGCTATATTCTAAGAGAAACAAGGGGACTTATTGACAAAATAGTCTACCACTACAACATTGTTTCTAATGGCAAGGAATAAGAAGAACGACCTTATTACAGAAGCAATGAATGAGGGTGTCAAAAACTTTCAAGATGATTAAAATTACACAAATGAATTCAAAAATTTTGAGCAAATAGATGAAGACTTAAGTATTGGAATTGCTTATAGCATACACTAAGAAACGAAGGATGCATACATAGTACATGCATTGAATGATTACTTGTTATTGTCTAAAGAGCTGGGACATATGAATGATGATATTTCCATGGACTTGAAAACATTGAATGAAGGCTTAATACATGTGAGCCAAGGTTTGTTGTAAGGCATGGCACAATTAAATAAGGGTATCACATTGATCTGCTCAACATGGCTGAAGTTGCTACCCATTGACATGGAATCATCCTTGTGGATACAAGTTGCCAATGGTGCATATGAGTCTAGTAAAGAAGTGTGTGTCCATGTACTCCAATTAAACTATCACCCTCTTACACAATACAAGTGGATTTGATCACTTTGGATATGGGGTTTATTGATGTTGTTATCGATATTGTAATTGGCTAAAAACCCGTGGCAAATTTACATTGGATTTGGAAAAAATTCAAATGGAATTTAATTGGTAAGGGTAGCACATTCAATTGAAAGGTATAGACTACAAACATAGAGAACTTATCTCCATAAATAAATTGTGGAAGGAAATAAATCCAAGAGTGATGTATCTTCACTCTTTTGCTTGTGAAACTAGATAAAGACCAGCCCCACCAAATCAGCCATCTTCTTCTCTAAAGAAAAGGGATGCAATATTGAAAGAGCTATTGAAGAAATACAAGGATTTGTTTCAGCCACCATCATCTTTATCTCTAAAGTGAGAGGTTGACCATCCTATCGACTTGTTTCCCAACACAAAGCCCATTAAGAAACCCTTCTATCACTTGTCCAAGTTTGAGGGAGAAGGGGTGGAGCAACAAGTTAAAGAGTTGTTGCAAATGGGTTTAATTCAGCCAAGTCAATCACCATTTTGCCTCTCCCATGAGTGCAATTAGTCAAGAAGAAGGATGGACAATTTTTCATGTGCATTATAGGAATTTAACAAGTCAACGGTTAATAATAGGTATCATATTCCCCGAATGGATGATCTTTTGGATGAACTTAAAGATGCAAAGGTCTTTAACAAAATAGATCTTTGTTTGGGTTATCATCAAATTCAAATGAAGGAAGGAGATGAGTTCAAAAGAAGTTTAAGGACTAAAATGGGGTATGCTACTTTTGGGTTATGCCATTTGGGCTTTCCAATGCACCCGCTACTTTTCAAGCCCTAATGAATAAAATATTACAGCCCTTCTTGCTCAAAATAGCCCTTATTTTCTTTGATGATATCCTTATCTATAGAAAATCCAAGGATAAGCGTTTGAAACACATACAAGAGATATTTGACAAATTAAGAACACACATACTCTTTGCCAAGATGACAAAGTATTCATTCATGGAAGATGAAGTGGAATACTTAGGTCATATTGTGGGAGAGTAAGGTATTAGAGTGGATTCCAACAAGGTGAAAATTGTTAAAGAATGACCTACTCCTATAAATATGACTTCTTTGAGAGGTTTCCTTGGATTATTGTCTTTCTATAGAAGGTTCATCAAGAATTATAATCATGTGACAACTCCATCGATAGATAGGCTCTTAAAAACATATGCTTTCTTTTGGGACTCCATAGTTTGTAAAAGTTTTAATGAGCTGAAATCTCTTTTAATCTCAACACTTATCCTTGTATGCTCAGATTTCTATAAGGAGTTTATCATATGTGTGGATGCTAGTGGAAGAGGAGTTAGGGATGTTTTGTTTCAAGATCATGGATTCATAGCTTATGAAAGCTGAAAGCTTGATGAAAAGGAGCATTAATTACATGTTTATGAGCAAGATATGTTGGCAATACTACACGCTATTAAAAAGTGATATCATTATGTCTATGGCCGCCATTTCAAGGTCAAAAGTGATCATCGTGTGTGTTGAAATATTTCCTTTCACAACCAAATTTTTTTCCTAAGCAATGAACATGGTTAGCCACTCTTCAAGGATATAACTTTGAGATATCCTATATGGTGGAAAAAGATAATGTGGTAGCAGATGCCTTATCAAGAATGTGGGCATGTTCTATTTCTACCATTTCGACCGTGCATAAGGATTGGATCCATGACATTCAAGAAAGGTATTTGCTTAATGAGTTGCTTAATGAGTAAGCATCCAAAATGATGAAGGAATTGCAGCAAGGCAAAGGAGAAGAGTATCCAAGTTATAAGTGGCACAATGGTTTTTAATGGTATCAAGGATGGGTATTCTTGACTCTTCAATCATCTTTCAAAGACTATATTTTGCGAGAGATGCACTCTTCATTTTGTGAGAGACTATATTTTGCGAGAGATGCACTCTTCATTTTTAGCGAGACATCATGGCCTGTTCAAAACATGTGATAATATCTATAAGAGCTTTTATTGGAAAGGTATTTGGAGAGATATTAAAGAATATGTCATGAGATGTCTTCTGTGTCAAAAATAAAATAAGGATTCCACACTTATACCTAGTTGTTTGCTTTACCCACTGCCTATTCCTCATGGAAAGTGGATTGATATTAGCATGGATTTCATACAAGGATTGCCTACAATAAAACATGAGTGGAATAGCACTTATGTGGTGGTAGATTGGTTGATTAAATCAACCCATTTTATCCCAACCAGGGCTCAATTTATAACAAAGCAAGTGACTAATCAGTTTATGGAATGTGTCTTCAAGCTTCATAGAATGCCAATGAAGATTGTTGTAACATCCCGTCATCACCTGTCAGAAGCTGCCACCATTATAAAGACCCTCCCCCTTTTTATCTCGCCACCATTGTCGTCAATTTTCTCCCCCTTCTATTTTCTAAATAAAAATGAATTATATTTTTGTTAATTATTCCTCTCCTCCCCCTGTCGACATCGTTGGATGGTGAAGGGAGGGGGAGTTAAACTAGGAGAAAATGGAGGTGAAGGCAAGTGACGTTTGGCACTCGACGCAATAGAAGGAGATCACGGCGGAGAATAGGAGTTGGCGTGGTAGGCAAAAGAACCACCAAAGAACACGAGGCCAATGATAACTTTGATGGCGGAGGGGCACACGTGTGTCACCTCCAACTCCCCCCCTTTCACAAGCTGCATGATGGTAGGAGATATGGGGGTCTTGTGTAGTTAAGGACCCCCTATCAGAGCATCCCCCCCCATCTATTACCATCCCACCCTTATAAAATCCCCCTCTTAAACAGACGTGACAAACCCTCTTCTTTTTCCCCTACTATTGCCACCTTTCCCTTATAATTTCTCCCCCTTTCCTTTGAGAAGTATCATTACTCTTCTTCCCCCTTTATTGTCAACATTGTGAGAAAGAGAAGGAGAAGGAGAGGTAGTAAGGGAGAGAACGAGAAATAGAGGAGAGGGAAAGGAAATCTAGAGTAAAGAATAGTAAGAGAGGGAGAGAAGTGGTTCAAGAACAAATCCCTTACTGGGCAAAGGTTGGAGTACCAGCTCTTCCCACCGCAAGTCCCATAGCCACTCCATCGATTGCCTCTAATTGAGAAGGAGACCACGAAAGTCAAGACAAGGCGTGGGGAACTTCAACACCAAAGAGTCCTTCGGGAGAAGTGAAGGTCACATTCTAGTTCCAAGATGACCCCAAAAGGTAGACTATCCCAAGTAATTGGAAATTCGGGACTATGGGAGAAGGATCAGGCAAAGACGTGGCCACCATCAATACAAATGGGCTATTAGGCGTGAACACTAACTCAACACTCCAAAATCAAGTATCGCTAGAGTGTCTAGAAATTGAAATCGAATACTTCGACAAGGGATTCAACATGCTCTTTCGTCTCGACCCCAATAACCAGATGTGAAGGGTCCCAAAACACCCTTGAAAATATCAATTCCAAAATATGATATATCTTGCTAACACAAGAAACTTGAATATCGTATCCACAAGTAGAATGGATATCCACCACATTACATTCGATATTCGCAACTATTTCAGAATGAGAGGAGTGAACACTAGGGCAAATTTAGAACCCTGATTAAATTCTAAAGATGGGAAAAATGGTTTTCCACTGACCAAATAAGATCCTAGACCAAGATCTTAAGGTAAGAACCAAATGATAGTAACTTAGGGAAGCTATCATTTGTAGCCAAAGCATAATTTCTCACCTATATTACATGGAAAAGATGTTGGAAGGAGGGTATTCTCCATCCCTCAAAAGATAATGGAAAGTGATGCCAAGGCATGAATGACCAAAAAGAGTGAGGCCAATGTCAATGATGAGGACTCCACCTTAGTAGATGTCCCGAGCACTTGCCTTCATAATTTCTCACCTATATTACATGGAAAAGATGTTGGAAGGAGGGTATTCTCCATCCCTCAAAAGATAATGGAAGTTGACGCCAAGGCAGGAATGACAAAAAAGAGCGACGCCAATGTCAACGATGAGGACTCCACCTTAGTAGATGTCCCGAGCACTCGCCTTCATTGTTGTTTGTGCTTGTAAATCTAGATTCAATGTTTATGAAAGGAATGTATAACCCAAGCTCACAATAGAAATTTGAATAATGAATTAGGTCAAATTCAAGGAGGGCATGCTAAGCTACCCTCGGTTGGCCCGCCAACCCTAGCCAAGGGGGTTCCAAATAACTGTGATGAGAACATGGACTGAACCTGCCATCAGAGGTCTCCTTGTGGGTTATTTTGAATGTAAGAGGAGGCTTGGATGCCAAGGGGGACTCTAGCTATAAATTCCCTCCCTCCAAGTCCTACTTAAACAATCTCCATGACTCGGGATAGATTCTTGAGGCCCTATTACTAGTACAAGGGTGGAATCTTGGAGGAAATAAGATGCAACCTCACAGATTATGGAATTCGTCCTTTTTGGACAAGACTTGTATTTCAATTAAAAGGATAATATAAAGTTCACTTCCAAAGAACTTGTCTGAACTATTTTAGTGTCAGTGCTTGAGAGCAGAGTTTTGATGCCGAGAAGTGCCTAAAAATAGCTAAAAATTACGAATATTAAGGGAAAAATATTCAACGTCGAAGGCGGCGGGCTGATTTTAAGTGTCAAAGTGCTTTAAAGGCGCCCGAGCGACACTTGTTGATTTTTGATAATTTTTCAAACTGTTGTGTGGGTTGTCAAGAGTTACCGGCCAATGTGGGATGCCAAGCTAGATGCCTAGGATTTTTCAGAGCTCAATTCGGAGTCCGGACGGGGAAATGGCCAAGCAACCGGTCAAGATTTGAAGAGGTGGACAAAATTTGGCCAAAATGGGTAAGTGACCCTTGGGAGCCCAACTTTTAATGTGGCATGAAACTTTCATGCAAATGAGAAGCATGGAATCGTGGAGAAGATGGCACCTGTATGCGCCCGAAAAATGCGCTCCATGGGTGGATGATCAATCTCCAGCCTCAATGCAACCTACCCAAGTGATCATTGGCAGTGAATCCCCTCTGGATGCTGAGTCTATCGCCGCCTCTCGCCCATCAAATGGTGGCCTCAATGGAGATCTTTGATTCTAGTCTTTCTCTCTCCTCCCTCTCTCTCCCTTAAGAGGCTATTCTTGTGTGGAAAAAGACAATGAAGAATGATGGAGGAAAGCTTGTCCGGATGAGACAGGATTGCTTCCGGGTGGATGAAGATATGAAGAGTGCTGATTTTGAAGATGTTGGACATTGAATGAGGGCTGACACGCAGTCCCATAGCAAAACCGAGATCCTGAGACACAAAGCCTAAGCGGTAATTCAATTTTTATGAAGAAAAAATGGGTTTTTATGCTATTTGGTTGATGAAATATTGTTCCCATGGGCTGATGATGCATTATGTTGTTGTTTGCTATGAGTTTGATCAGTTTATGCTCAGAAAATCAGAAAATCATAAGTGTTATGGCTGAAATTAATGGTATAAAATCCGTAAAACACGTGTTTAAGAGGCAAAATGGGGATTTTTTGCAAAATAAAGGGGAAATATGAGTTATAACATCAATGAAACCTAAAATTTTGCTATCAAGAAACCTAGGGGCCACAATCCATAATTAATCTTAATTTCTAGTCATTTTTTATTGGAGAAAATAGCGGGAAAATACCAAAAAATGGTGGAATATTGGTTTTAAATGGGGAAAAATTAGGAAACGATAAAAAGAAAATTCCAAAAAATTACTTAAGTGTTGGTGCAATGTATAATGAAGGTAGAGCACGAGATTAGCATCGATTTACCCTTGTTTCTATGTTTTTGTCCGTTTATTGCTTTCTCTACAAAGAAATACACATAAAACGACCCTTACACCTATCAACGATTGCAAAACATTAAACGGTAGGGTGAGAGGGGAGTTTGAGCGTCAAAGTACAATCTTAAACCTAATTTATGTGTTACATCATGGCTATAGGACGTTATTTTAAAATAAAGGAAAAGGCAGCATGAGCGTAAGGCTCGGTGTCTCTCCTCGTTTCAATACATAAACGTTAGTATGGAAATCATAAAAAGATTGGTTGCACATGATACACAATGCTGATTTTCTATTGTTTGTGCACTAAACCATTCACATTATGCACTATGCATGGTTCATGGTATCGAAGAAAAAATCTCCTGGACTACATAGCAATTGCTTTCTTAGGACTTTGACCCACGATTGAGAGTGTGAGGTTATCCCTTGCTGTAGGGTAGAGGGTCGATTTCCTAAGGGACTGTGAAGTGAGGAAGCATGGTATATCTCTTGGAAATACAAGAAATATAAAATAGAGGAGTTTGTGCTCGTTTGTGTTATATGTTTAGCAACGCATCAAAGGGCCAATCCCTGAGATGTAGGAGAGCTGCAGTGGGGCTGTCGGTGGAGTGCCTCCTATATGTGTGTGTGACGAGGCATTATGCCTGAGTACTTTGGGATCTCCCTTTGAGGAGTTTTAGGAAAATGTTGGACTATAAACTATAAATGCATGAATTAAGCTTTAGGGTAGTGTGTCCCTTAGCATTAGATTGACGCTCCTGGTCCACGAGGCTGTGAGGGTGTTTTTGTGTTATCAGCATGAGGTCCGGCTAGTGCTATAGCCAGTGCCGGCCCATTTTAGATCCCATTAGTGCTATAAGTTATGCAAATGAATCTTGTTTCCTAAAAGGCTTAATTAAGGAAGTTGTTTTTAAATGTTATATATAAACGTGATAGGACCTAATTAGATAACTAAAGAATGCCATTGAGGGAAGTGGGTGGGTGAAACCCATGACAGATTCGTCCTACGGTAGGGTGGTCCTAGAGGACTGGGAGGCTTCTCACAAGGTTCTATAGATGTATGACTTTTAGGTAATATTAGATTAGAACCCGATTCATGCCGTTTTATGGGACCGGAATGGGACTATGCCTTATGGGCAAAGAGGTTGAGTGGTGTATCCCTCTTGTTTCCCATTCTCGTTGAACCAACTATGGCATGGGTCTGCTTCAGTTTGGGTATCTCTATGTAGAGTAGGACGTCCAAGATCCAACGCTAGAATACTGTTAGGAGACCTTGGCCTCTAGGAACTCTGATTTCAGGTCGATCCTAGTGGGTTCGGCCACGAACTTTCCATTGCGAAGCGGACTCAAGGAACCCTAGGCGGATAAAACTCGTGATCCAGGTTTTTTACAAACTAGATTTCTACCACAAAATTTGTCCAAAACCCCTATTAGGAGCCTTATCCATAGCTTAAACCCTGCATCTTATCACTTTGGGTTACTCTTCAAGCACTACGTATGCTACATTGCTTCTCCGTTATGATAACTCTAGTAAGTGGAAAAACAAGTTCTTAGGAGGGATGTTAATGCAAAGGTTAAAAGGGATGGGTTATCTTAGTGATGATGGAAATGAATTACACCCAGGGGTTGAGTGAGTGCATAGATTTTTTTCAAAGGACCAACCTCCAACAACTACACTTGGGTTCCACCTGCATCAGCAAGATTTGGGATCTATCACCATCATTAGAGGACACCTCACCCTTGCACACAAGTCAATGTCCACATCATGGTGTTATTTGGATCTTACACAAAAGCTTACAAGCATGGATCCCCTCTGTCACATGCTTATATGTATATATATAAGGAATTAAAGTCAAAGCAGATTTTGGAAGTCATTTTTAATCATTTGGATAAATCCTAGGAAAAATCTAATTTCAAGAAAATTCACATGCAACCTGAACGGTTTTGACCTAGTCTACAAAGTTGTAGAAGAAACTTTTTTCAGATTCTTCACCAATTTGAAGTTACAATGGTGTAGATTGCTGGGTGTATGCAATTTTTTTTTCTCTTTCACCCTTATCACATCAACTTTCCATTTTATTCTTCTTGTAAATATATTATAATAATGTGCTTTGGGCACCCACCTCTTGTAATCTAGTTCCCTATCTCTAGCTTGTCTACCACCACCCTTGGCTTCTTGCATGATGACCAAGGTGGGGACTTGTCCCATCCACTATTATCCATATTATCAAAGGTTCCATACATCATCTAGGATTCTGTTAATCAAGAAGATTAGCTTAATCTAATCCCTCATGGAGGCTTTATAAGGTGCCCATGGAGATGTAAAGACACACAATCACAAGCACATGAGAGCACTCTAGATCACCAAGCCCAAAGGGGAGTTACTAAGAGCATATTATGCAACACCCTCATGCTAGTCAATCTCTTTAAGGTAAGCTATAAGTGAGTCTCTTTTTTTATATAGCATTCTATGAATACATAATAGCAAGCTTCCTCTACCTCTTCTCCTCTTGTCTCCCTCTCTTCTTATCTCTTTCTCTCTCTCTCTCTCTCTCTCTCTCTCTCTCTCTCTCTCTCTCTCTCTCTCTCTCTCTTTCTCTCATATTCTAATATGATATCTAGATTATATGGTGTCTAGTTCATATGTACTCTCTTCTAATTCTCCCTCTACATTCATACTTAAACTTATTAAGTAAGACTTGCCATATAATTTATTGGTGGGGAATGATTATTCTCTCATGTTATGTATATGTTTATGGGATAAATTAGGAGCCATCACCTCTCTTAACCTTCCATCATCTTGATTTTCCTTAAGATGGGCTGCAAATTCTCTCTTGTGATGTTGTGTTTTGGTTCTTTCCATTCACTTAGGAAAGGGATGTCCTAGCCCATCCTCCCTTTGCCTAGGTGGTGCCCTTCTTTAGCTCTCTTTGTGAGGATTGGAGGCTGGTTGGATAAGAGGTAACCCACTCATCTTTTCAGCTCTCATTTTGGTACCTCCACTAAGGAACTTCTCAAGCTACACTCTACAATTTCTATGAAGGAAGAAACATCTAAGGAGTTGTCCTCTTATTCAACGAGTGTTTGTCAAGAGATCACTAATGAGGAATTTCCATCAAATCCTATTCAATGAATTCATTGCTTAAGAGTACCACTATGGTTTTCAAAAAAAGCTCAAGAGAAGAAGAATCTTTATCGACAAACGATAAGTATGCGAGTAAAGCAAGTTAATTACACATACCCTTGTTTACTTGAAGAGAAATCTTTCTCTCATCAAGTATCTAGGTCAAAGCATTGTGTTGAGTGCTTTGTGTCTAGTATAAAGACACTCCATAAGGAGCCTCATCTTCAAGTGGTGAAGGCTCTTTCAAAATCGGGGATTAACAAGTTTTTGGAGGGGGAGTTACACATCAATGGTGTGTGATATTGGCGAGAGGCTACATATGGTGATGTGCTTCAACTACTACTAGCAATAAGGCTCAAAGTAATTGAGAAGGTAGCTATCAAGGCTTATGAACTTTACAAGGCTGATGATTGTCACACCAAAGCTAGGTTAATCACTGATGAGCAAGTCCTTCACATCTCTCGAGTTGCGGGATCTAAGAGGCCAGAGCTTCAGCAACATGCTTCATGAAAGTTTGTAGTGGAAATTTGTAGTTAATGCATAAATGAACAAACCTATTTTCTACAACTTTCAATTAGTTTAAAACATTAGGATGGATGCTTGCATTAGTAGAAAGATACATTTTCAGTAAAGGTTGGGTCTTCTATTTTGGAGCTGAGAGGTTGAGAGAGATCTTGTTGTCCCCTAACCCCATAATATTCCCTATTTTGGATTATAACATCTCCTTTAATGTGCACATCTTCATTCTACTCTATGTGCATCCCATGAACCATAGGGATTTGTACGGACCAATCCATCCTCTTGCTAGGCAAATTGCACACATAATAGCTAGCACAAAGCTCAGGTTTCAAAATATCATAAAGGGACTTAATAAGGTTAATGCATCATTGAATCCATTTATTCTACCCTTAATAAGGTATGACTTGGGCTGACTTGTTTTGTATTGAGCTAGATCAACATCTTCCTATCATGGCTTTTTCAAGCTTTTTTGGGCATAAAGGGAAGAAAGCTCTAGACTTCCTAGATGACTTAGAAATGGCCTTCCTAGTTACAGGCCGGTATGATGAAGCAACCAAAGTACGGGAATTCTCTTTAGTTTTAAAGGGTGATGCTCGAGTGTGGTATCAAGCTCTCTCGAAGGCTACAAGGGGTAACTGGGATGATCTCAAGATTGTATTCTTGCACGAGTACCAAGATATAGAGCCTCCTGAAGATCTTTGGAGACAACTCCTAGATCTTCGCCAAACCTTACTAAGGGAGTACCAACTATATGAAGGCATGTTTATAAAATTGTGGGATAAATGGACAACCTCCTTATTCGAGGGAGAGAGAGTACCTGATTGCCTTAAGAAAGATTATTTTTTGGTCAGAATCCACCCTCTACTAAGGGAGAATGTCAAGGGCAAGTTTCCCACGTCCTATGAAAAATCAATCAACTTATGCTAGGGAGAAAGGAAATTGAATATCAAGCCCAGTTCGAAGGGGGAGTTCAATCCATGCAAGTTTTACCAACCATGCCAAGGCCTAGAGAAATAGCAGAGGTCCCACCCGAACCAAAAATGCCACAAAAAGAGCTCATACAACGTATTACTAATAAACTTGAAAGCCTTTCATTGAATTTAGTGCAAGGAGTACAGCTCCCTTCCCTCGCAAATGAAGGCAATCAGGGCCCAAGGAGACAAGAAAGAGAGTATGTTTGCTGTAATTGTGGGGAGACTGGCCATGTTATGTACTTTTACCCTCATCCTAGGTGTCTGCTAGGAAATGGGTTCCAACCAAGTAGGGGACAACAAGTGACACCACCTAGGAAGAGGCTTGTTCCACCGAATCCAGGGTCTCTAGTGCCGGTTCAAGTTCTCCAGCACCCTCGACCACTTGTAGAGGTGCCACCCTTGATGCCAAAGGGAAGGCCCAAGTAGTAGAGGTTTAAGCAATGCCAGTGAAGAAAGACTGTAGAATTGAGAGGATGGAGCCTATACCACCAGAGGAGGTTGAAAATATGGAAGAAGAGGCAGAGTCTTCTAAGGCTTCAAAGACATGCGACAGTAAAAAGAGGAGGGCTTGCTCACACTGACGCATTGAGGTAGATGATTTTTCCATGGTTAAAGGTACTATAGCTTATGATTTGCTGTTGATGTGAGGGATCAAGGGCCAAAAATTTCATGGCCACAATTAGTGCATCTATCTCAACAGTGTGGCGACAATGGTCAAAGATGGTAAGCATTAGGCCCATGAAGAATAGACATGTGAATGCAATTAAGGCTAGAAAGACAAAAGATATTGTGCCTCTAGTGTAAGCTGAAATCAATGGGCATAGAGAATCAAAGACATATGTGGATGGAGGTGTAGAGATTTGTGTCATGACAAAAAATTTGATGCATCGTTTGGGATTCAAGGTAAGTAAAACTATTGAATTTGGGGCTAAAATGACTAACAATGTAGTAGTAAATTGTTTGGGAGTTATAAAGAAATTCAAGGTAAAGGTGTGCGGAGTGAAATTGGAGCTTGACATGTATGCGATGCCAGTGAAGGGGGACGACTATCCACTCATTCTTGGGCGACCATGGCTAATGGGAATGAAAGCTAGACAAGATTGAGAGACACGGGCTTTAGAGCTAAGGCCACAGAAGGGGTTGCAGAAAAAATGGAAGAGCACTATCTACCACATGAAGGAGGGCCGACAGGAGGATCTTGCATTAGAGACCACCACTGATGAATGGAGTTCAAGTGAGGATTGGTCATCTACGACAGAGGGCAAGTCTTCTAATGGGGAGGAAGAAAGCTCGCTAGAAGTGATGGGGATTACATTGAAATGACCTTTTGGTACTAAAATTCTGTAATAGCTTCCAAAGGTCGAGAAGGAGAGGTTAGAAAAAATGTTGGCTAAGGATCTATTAGCTGAGGAGAAAGCAACCTACATGGAAGTGGTGATAAAACACTCTGCACTTTCTTTTTCTGATTATGAACAGATCACATGTGTGATGGCAGTACAACATCACATTAATCTAAAAGATGGAGTAAGGCTAGTGGTGCAGTGACTATGATTGGGAGTAGTTCAACAAAACACTCTACTCACTGAGATGCATCGAATTTTGAAGGCAGGCTCCATCTATCCAGTAGGGGACTCAGAGTGGGTTTCACCTATAGTGGTGACACCCAATAAGAACGGTAAATGGTAGATTTGTGTGGACTACAAGCCACTAAATGCTGCAACAAAGAGAGATCACTTCCCTCTTCCCTTTCAGGATAAAATACTCAATGAGGTGGCCGAGCATGAGAGATACACTGTTTGTGATGGGTATTTGGGTTATTTCTAGATTTGAATAGCTGAGGAGGATCAATAGAAGACCACCTTCATCATGCCTTGGGGGTGTTTTTCTTACAAAGTAATGCCATTTGGATTAACAAATGCTCCAGCTACCTTCCAATGATTCATGATTTATGTCTTCCAGCCATATTTTGGTAAGTCCATCAGGGTCTTTATTGATGATTTTTGTATTTATAGTTTTAAGGCTCTACATTTAGGAAAGGTGGATAAAGGTTTCAACCGCCTCACACAAATGGGGGGGTAGTAAACCATGAGAAGTATCGTATTGGAGAAAGTAGTGTAACTTTGTTAGGGCATGTTGTAAGTGAGAGGGGCATTGAAGCAGATCCAAACAAAATTATGGCCCTATTGGCTATGCCGTCACCATCTTCTATGAAAAGCAACTAACCTCTTTCATTCAAAAGGTACGATATATGGGGCGGTCCATTCATCTCCTCTCCCAATTAGTGTTTCCACTACAACAGTTAACCCACTTTGAGGAGCTCTTGTGGAGTGACGAAAGCGAAAGGTGCTTTCACGAGGTGAAGAAGGCTCTCAGTACCCTTCCCATAATTTTACAGCCTTGCTGGGATTAAGAGTTTTTTGTCAACCCGAGTTTTGGGAAAGATGCTCTAGGGGCAGCACTAATACAAAAGGATGCTAAAATTGACATGATGAGGTCGGTTTACTTTTCTAGCAGAGTAATGACAACATTAGAACGAGGGTACATGATGTTGGAGGGGATGGTTTTGTCTTTAATGTTTGCTATAAGTAAGTTTCATCCTTATCTTCTACTTAGGTCATTCACAGTTATCACGATAGAAGATAATTTTCCCTATACCTTACACCATATGGATATTTCAGCTAGAATCACTAAGTGGGTGATACAACTCCAAGAATTTGACTACACCTTCAAGGTGGGGGACTCTACTCGGCCTGTCTAGCTGATTTTTTGACTCATAGATGCCATCAAAAGAAGGAAAAAGAGAAGGGAAAGGTAAAAGAGGAGACACCTTCTCTTGAGGGCCCACCACGAGTGGAGAATTTCCATGCTCTCTACTTTGATAGGGCCTACAAGCATATCAAAGACAGAGTGGCATCATGAATAGTGATGTTCAATCTCGAAGGTAATATACTTTATGGAGAATGTATTAGCATGTCCATTCTAACAATGAGGTAGAATATCAAGCCTTGCTTTTAGGTTTGAGGTGGTGTCTCTCACATGGTGTCACTTGACTTGATGTTTTTGGAGATTCTATGCCAATTATTAAGAAAATGAAAGGAATCTGGGCTTGTAAAAATGATAACTTAGCTGTGAAAATGAGAGAAGATAAAACTCTCATGAGGAAGCTACAGAAATTCCAAATCTATTTTGTGCCAAGGTGCACAAATGGTGACGCAGATGCTCTAGTAGCTTAAAAATTGAAAGAGGTAATGGTGGGCATCATTGCAATAAAGCTCTCCTTATTTCAGGGTAAGTTTCAACTACAAGATGTGCTTTATTTTCTTGAGCATGGTGGGGCACCTACACATATGAATAAGAGTGAGAAAAGGTGGTTGGCTACTAAGACCCCTAAATACCGCTTAATAAATGATGTGTTGTATTGCCAAGGAAAGGATGCATTGCTTAGAAGGGTACCAATAGCAAAGGAGATTATGGATGTGATTAAGAGCTACCATGAGGGGGTTTGTGATGGACATTTTGCTCAAGAAATAACCAGCAAAAACATTCTCCAAGCTAATTTTGTGTGGCCTAGTCTACATCGAGATGTACAAAATTCGTGTCGCACTTGTGATGCTTGCCAAATTGCCAAAAGGCCCTTGCCAAAAGGCCGGCCGGACTAAGGAAGCTAGTGCATGAGGAACAAAATCCCATAACTACATATGGCCCATTTGAGAAATGGGGGATTGATGCAATAGGGACACTCCCACAAACTCAGTCTGGCAAGGAATACATCATAATGGGTGTGGATTACATGACAAGGTGGGCTGAGGCTTCAGTGACTAGTAGGATCACAGCCCAAGTAGTGGAGAAATTTGTGTTTGAAAACATTTGTTGCACATTTGGCACACCTTTAGAAGTCATCTCTGACCAGGGTCCTGGTTTTAGGGCTAATCTAGTGGGGGAGCTAATGGAAAGGCTAAAAATCAAGCACATGCATTCTAGTCCCTACTACCCACAGTATAATGGTTTGGTAAAAAGGTGAATGGTATGATTTGTAAGATAAATACCAAGCAAGTACACATGCACCCCAAGCACTGGGATAAAAAATTGAGTGCAGATCTTTGGGCCTACATGACTTCCTTTAGAAACTCACTTGGCTATACTTCTTCATCTTGTTTATGGCCAAGAGGCTTTGCGTCCTATAGAGGTAGAACTGGCTAGCTTCGTGTTTTAGTAGCTAGTCAAGAGAAGAATCAAGGTAAGAAGTTAGAGGAAAGGATCTTGGATCTAGAGAGGCTGGAGTTAGATAGAGAAGCATCAGTCCAACACTATTCTATGCAGGCTAAAGAGACGAGGAAGACATTTAATAAGAAGCTGGCTAGCAAGCACATAAGGGAAGGATCGCTTGTGCTACGCTATGATAAGTGCTTTGAGAAATGATGCTAAACTTGTGTTAAAGTGGAAAGGGCTATTCATGGTCCTAAGGAGATATCCAAATGACATCTATAGGGTAGGTGACATGGATGGGAGGATTCACAAGACCAGGGTAAATGGATGGTGACTCAAGCCTTATTTTCAAAGAAATAGGGACACTTTAGAGTAGCCATTCGACAAAGAGCCACCAATGAGGGGGTGCAGTCCTCCTTGCTCTATTGGACCATCATTAGCAAGCTAGAGACATGAATGCCTCTAGCCTAAGGGGAGGGCTAATGATCCAGGTTTTTTACAAACTAGATTTCTACCATAAAATTTAGCGAAAACCCTATCAATAGTCTTACCCATAGCTTAAACCATACATTTTATCACTTTGGATTGCTCTTCAAGCACTAGGTATGCTATATTGCTTCTCGGTTATGATAACTCTAGCAAGTGGAGAAAAAAGTTCTTAAGAGAGATGTCAATGTAAAGGGTAAAAGGGATGAGTTATCTTAGTGATGATGTAAATGGATTATACCTAGGGGTTGAGTGAGCGCATAGATTTTTTTTCAAAGGACCAACCTCCAACTATACTTGGGTTCCACCTACATCACCAAGATTTGGGATCTGTCACCATCATTCGAGGACACTTCACCCTTGTACACAAGTCAATGTCCACATCATGGTGTCATTTGGATTTCACACAAAAGCTTACGAGCATGGATCTCCTCTATCACATGCTTATGTGTGTGTGTGTGTGTGTGTATAAGGAATTAAAGTCAAAGTAGCTTTTAGAAGTTATTTTTAATAATTTTAATAAATCCTAGGGAAAATTGAATTTCAAGAAAACTCCCATGTATCCCAATCAAAATCGACCTAGTCTACAAAGTTGTAGAAGAAACTTTTTTCAAATTCTTCACCGATTTGAAGTTACAAAGGCGCAGACTGTTGGCTGCATGCAATTTTCTTCTCTATTTTACCCTTATCGCATCAACTTACCATTTTATCCTTCTTGTAAATATATCATAATAATGTGCTTTGGGCTCCCACCTCTTGTAATCTAGTTCCCTGTCTCTAGCTTGTCTACCACCACCCTTGGCTTCTTGTGGTGCGCAGATCGGACGCAGGTAGCTCACGTAGTGAATTCCCAAAGGTCCCCAAGAACAAAGCACTCTACTTTTTAGCACAAAAACCAATGTGAAAGCAAGCACGACATGAGACAAGAGACAAATTGGGTTCAATCTCCCCCATGCCTTGTGTGAGCGCTTCACAAAGCATGTATTTAATATATATTTCCAATCTTTTTGCTCAAAAATAGCCCAATTACAAAAATATGACAAGCTTTTAGCTTTTGAGTTTGCTTTCTACCAAAAATAGGAAAATAAAGCTAATGGACGGTGCCCAAAGAGTCTGGCACGCCCAATCTCAATGTCCAAATAAAAATAACATATCCAGGCGCATAAGCGCATACAAAATAATAATAAATAGTCGATGTCTCTATAGACATAATCAAAATATAGGCGTGGCGCCTATCAAAATATAGTCGAAAGGTCGAAAACCCGCTAGACTCCAATGCTTTCCTCCGCCACTGCTGCTATCTCTACACATCAACTGAAGCATTCACAATCGTTAGTAAAATAACACAATTAAACCGACAAAAGTGAATACCTAGCAGTCTTCAGCTACATAAATAAATCAACTGGTTAGAAATAAATCCTAACCTTAATTTATTACGAGTGCGCACTCTAAACTCATAAACGTTTATTAATTTAATATGCATTTTGCGGAATCACCCGCTATGGAATCACCCATGTACACACTAAATTAATGAAACGCCCGAAAAGGACAGGCGTCCCCATCAACTTCTCGCACAAAGAATCCTCTTTGCGTATGAGCCCCGGTCATCTAAGTTTACGGAATCCACCGTAAAACCTCACGGAATCCACCGTGGAATATGCCTCCTGGCATCATACCCCCGGGGTGGGATAGCAATTGACCTCAATTGCTATTAGCTCAATGTGGAGCTAACAGAGTGGGGAAAGCATTTAGGTCTCTAGCGTGCATCCATTGTGCTTCCTCTACAGGATGGTTCTTAAATTTCACGAGATATCTAGAGTACCTTCGGCCAGTTCTAGTGGTCATGTAGTCAGTGTCTATGATGGCTTCTGGTTCAAGTATTTCAGTCTCTTCCTCTAGTAAAGGTGGGTTTTCATAGACAGGGTGGATAGGTAATTGTCCTCTAAATGGTCTCAATAAACTAATATGAAATGTATTATGAATTTTCCAATGAGATGGCAATTCTAACTTGAATGCATTGTCATTAATCTTATGAATGATTCTAAATGGTCCGTAGAATCTAGGGGCTAATTTGACAACTGGATGTCTATCTACACTTTGCAGTCTACGCTTTTCTATTCTAAGCCAAACATAATCATCTACTTTGAAATTCATGGCTTGTCTTTTCTTGTTGGCTTGTTTGGTATATGATTGTTGGGCTTTAGCAATCATATCCTTTACTTCATCAAAAATAGTGTTATGCATAACAGCAATATCATCGGCACTTTGTATTCTATTAGACAAAGATGCAACAGGTGTAGATAATCTATGTCCATAAATAACTTCAAAAGGTGCTTTCTTTGTAGATGTGTGCGGTGTATTATTGTAGGCAAACTGTAATAAATGCAAATGAGTATCCCATGTTTGAGGTTTAGAGATAGTGTATGCACGTAAAAGATCTAAAATAGTGCTATTTGTGGCTTCTGTTTGTCCATTTGTTTCTGGATGAAATGCAGATGAAAAATCAATCTTTGTGCCTAGATTTGAAAACAGTGTAATCCAGAAATTATTACAAAATCTAGAATCTCTATCTGAAATAATGACTTTCGGCAATCCATGGTTAGTAAAAACAGTTTTCAAAAATAATTGTGCTGCTTGTGATGCTGTTAAAGTTTTCTTACATGCAATGAAATATGCTTGCTTACTAAATCTATCTACAATTGTCCAAATCATGTCATGGTTAGATTTAGTATTTGGTAAGCCAGTAATGAAATCCATAGATATATGTTCCCAAGGTTTAGATGGAATAGATAAAGGCATTAATAACCCATACTGTTTACCATGATGTCTTTTTATTCTTTGACAAATCAGACATTCAGAAACAAAATTAGACACATCTGCATCCATATGCGGCCAATAAAAATCTTCAGTTAACATGCGTAATGTAGAAATGATACCTTTATGACCTTGATATGGGGGACAATGAATTTCATTCAAAACAAAAGATCGGAATGGAATAGTAACACACAGTCTCTTTTCAAAGAACATGAATCCATCATTATATGACAATGAATCAACAGGAATGAAATTATTTTGAACTAATTTTTGCCAATCAGAATGAAAAGTAATATCGTGGTGATATGTGTCTTTCATAGCAATCAAAGAATCAAAAGATATGATAGAAATGTTATGAATTGCAGGTCTTCTACTTAATGCATCGGCAACTACATTTTCTTTTCCAGGTTGGTATTGAATGATAGGATGGAAACTTTGAATGAATGAAGCCCATTTGATATGGCGATCAGAAATTTGGGGTTGGCTAAGTAGATGTCTAATGCTTTGCTGGTCGGTCTTTATCATGAATTCTGAACCCATTAAATAATGCTTCCATTGTTTCAATGCTTGGACAACTGCTAAGAGTTCCTTGTCATAGGTGGAATATTTGAGCTCAGAGGGTTTCAGCTTAGAACTAGAATATGCTATTGGATGGTTATCTTGCATTAGCACGGCTCCTATTCCTGATCCGCTAGCATCAGTCACAACTAAAAAGAATGGTCTGTTAAAGTCAGGCAATTGTAGGACAGGGGCATTGGTCAATGCACGTTTAAGTAAATCAAAGGATTTCTGCTGGTTTTCAGTCCATTGATAAACAATGCCTTTCTTAAGAAGTTTGGTCAGTGGTAAAGCAAGTAATGAGAAATTACGTACAAACTTCCTATAGAAACTAGCAAGACCAAGGAATGAGCGTAATTCATGTACATTTTTAGGAATAGGCCAATGCAATATTGCGTCAATTTTCTTAGGATCAACTTTTATTCCTTCTTCTGATACAATATGACCTAGATATTCTATTTCTGTCTTAAAGAATTCACTCTTGTCAGGATTTGCAAACAATTGATTTTCTTTCAGTAATTGAAAAACTAATGATAAATGCTCATAATGCTCTTTTTCACTTTGACTGAATACTAAAATATCATCAAAGAAAACAATCACACAATACTGATATTTTAGAAAAATACGATTCATCATTCTACTGAAAGTGGCAGGTGCATTAGTTAATCCGAATGGCATAACTAAGAATTCGTAATGGCCAAACTGTGTCCTGAATGCAGTCTTAAATATGTCAGATCTATCTAACCTCACCTGATGATATCCAGATTTAAGGTCAATTTTACTAAATATAGAAGATCCTTGCAGTTTATCCATAAGGTCATCAACTCTAGGTATAGGATACCTATTCTTTACAGTGATCTTGTTTAATGCTCGGTAGTCAATACACATCCGATAAGTATTATTCTTTTTCTTGACTAAGAGCACAGGTGCACCGAATGGAGAACTGCTAGGTCGAATTAAACCTCTATTTAGTAATTCTTCTACTTGAGTCTGGATTTCTTTTTGCTCTATTTGATTGTGCCTATAAGGGGCTTTGCAAGGTGGTTGTGTGCCAGGTATTAGGTCAATCTTATGGTCTTCTGGACGTGATGGAGGTAAACCTGGTGGTAGGTCTTCTGCAAAACAGTCCTTAAAATATGCAAGAAATTCCTTATGCCTAGGGTGCATATGAGTTTCTTTTGCGTGCAATTCATTCACCCAAATGAGATATGATTTAGTATTCTTGCGTAGTGCACGTTTTGCTTGAGTATGCGAAAGCAGTGGAAACATATGAGATGCATGCATACCAAATAATGTAATAGATTTTCCTTGAAAATTAATATTCATTGTGTGTGTGGAATAATCTATATTGGGATTATGCTGGTGTCTCCATGGCATTCCTAGAATAATGTCGCTAGACTGTAATGGGACAACTAAGAAATTTCTTCTTTCAATATATGGACCAATTTGAATTTCTAAATCTTGAACTTCTTGTGTGCCATTGTACCTAGTGCCTAAAAATGCAGCTTTTATGCGATAGTGCGTAGGTACTGTATGCAATTTCAATTCCTTTACCAATTTTGCTGAAATAAAATCATGCGTACTACCGTCATCATGCAATACAGTTCTTTCTTTTCCATGCACCATACATTTCATAGTCAACAATGAATGTAAAGTAGGCATACCTGGTAAAGTGTCGGAAGTAGTAGTAGGATCATCTTCTTCTTCAGTGAAGTCCGGCATATCCTCATGCTCGTCCTCGTCCATAGCTCCAAGGTAGTTGATATGTGCTGATGGCTTCTTTGAATGACAATTTGCTGCGAGATGGCCTGGCTGGTGACACTTGTAACATACGATAGGCTTGGCTTTGGTCACATTATTTGCAATGGCTGGGAGTCTGGGTATATTTGGATTTGCTTGTTGGATAGGCTTAGGATTTGGATTGACAGTGGATGGTAATGCGGGTGGTTTAGGCCAATTCTTGCGAAAAGATGGTGATGAAAAACGACCTGGATTAAACCTTCTGAAATTTGAATTGAATTGTTTAGATCCATAATTACCGTTTGCTTGGAATGGCTGTGGTCGTCGATCTCTTCCACGTAACTTATCTTCAGTGTCGTGAGCTAAGGAGATGGCATCTTCAAGGGTAGCAGGCTTGAACATATTCACCTCAGCGTAGTAATGTCCAAGAAGTCCAGACATGTACTTCCGCTTATGGGTCGTCTCTGGTACGTCTTCAAGCATGCGTAGCTGTAGAAGTGCATTCCAAAAACGCTCTGTATACTGTGGAATAGGCTCACGGTCGCGTTGTTGGAGTAAATCCCATTGCTTGATAGCCTTCTCATGAAATTGCGGTGGAAGGAAATTTTGCATAAACTTCTTCTTGAAATCTTCCCATGTAGCAGGACATTCTATGCTCTTGCGGACGACAGTCCACCAAAGTGATGCTCTATCTATCAGATGATTAGTAACACACTTGATTTTATCTTTCTCAGGATAAGTTTCCTCATGGAAATAGTCATCAAACTGGCTAATGAATGATAAAACAGTCTTTCCTTCTCTTATGCCATTGAAAGTGCGAAACTTGAAACTTCGTTTACTTATCTTGGATTCCTTGCGAATGGTTTGTGCTTCAAGAGTGGCGTCGATGGTACGGCGTATCAAATCTTCAGCTTGAGGTTCTTCTTTATCAGTGGACGCTCCTTGTAGCTTTGTCAATTGCGCTTGCAAGGCTTGCCTAGCTCTTCGCTCTTCGTCCAATTGCAACATGATAAGATCCAGCTTTTGCTCCATGGTAGGCTCGGGTAGGTCGTCTTCAGCCATAGGATCATCCATATGTGGGGAAGTCATCCTGTAAAACTCAACAAACCTTTCTCACTCAAAATCAGTTAGCGGGATGAGCGTAGCTCAAATTTGGGGTTACAAGGCTATGTATTTTTGGGTATTTTCTTCTTCAATTTTCAGAAATTCTGAAATATTTCTGTCTCCGTTTGCTGAAAGTACTTCAACGAACTTGCAGATAGGTAAAACAGCTTGCTGCGAACAACTTTCCAGTTCTGAATTTTTGCAAACGAACAAGTCTTCTAGGAGTTTCAAGCGTTAGTCAGTTCTGATTTAGTCTGACTTGCAGAGTTGCAGACTTAACAGACTTGCAGGGTTGTGAACTTGCTGAACTTAGCTGACTTGCAGGACTTGATTAGTGTCGACTTGCGAAACTTGTCTTCTGGAGTGCGTGACCGAGAGTTTGCAGACTTATCTGCCTTCACTGACTTGCAGAGTATAGAAGTAACTTAAGCTTAATTAGTTAAGCTTAAGCTTAATAAGCTTAAGTAATGGAGAAATAGGCCGCCGTTTTTCAATCGTGAGGGGGGGGGGGGGGCGTTTTTGATTCCGCGCGGATTTTTCGGGATGATCTCCTCTTGCCACGATTTGAAGATTTGAAGCTAATCAAGCTTCTTAAGCTTAAAACTAAGCTTTTTGATGAAATAGATAAGAAATTTCTCACTGGTTGATCACGACTTGTTCATGGAGTTGAGGGAGTGGTCCTCCGCCGACGGAGAGTGGTCCTTCGCGATCTGAGAGTGGAAACAGGGGTTCTTGATCGCCAGAAGTCTGCCTGTATCGACGGTTCGCGACGAGATTGACTGTAGAGGTCGTTTGTTCCTGGAGCTCCGCCTTCGCCCGAGATTGGTAGCGATTGGAAGCCCTTGATCTCTGCTCCGCTCTGATACCACTGGTGCGCAGATCGGACGCAGGTAGCTCACGTAGTGAATTCCCAAAGGTCCCCAAGAACAAAGCACTCTACTTTTTAGCACAAAAACCAATGTGAAAGCAAGCACGACATGAGACAAGAGACAAATTGGGTTCAATCTCCCCCATGCCTTGTGTGAGCGCTTCACAAAGCATGTATTTAATATATATTTCCAATCTTTTTGCTCAAAAATAGCCCAATTACAAAAATATGACAAGCTTTTAGCTTTTGAGTTTGCTTTCTACCAAAAATAGGAAAATAAAGCTAATGGACGGTGCCCAAAGAGTCTGGCACGCCCAATCTCAATGTCCAAATAAAAATAACATATCCAGGCGCATAAGCGCATACAAAATAATAATAAATAGTCGATGTCTCTATAGACATAATCAAAATATAGGCGTGGCGCCTATCAAAATATAGTCGAAAGGTCGAAAACCCGCTAGACTCCAATGCTTTCCTCCGCCACTGCTGCTATCTCTACACATCAACTGAAGCATTCACAATCGTTAGTAAAATAACACAATTAAACCGACAAAAGTGAATACCTAGCAGTCTTCAGCTACATAAATAAATCAACTGGTTAGAAATAAATCCTAACCTTAATTTATTACGAGTGCGCACTCTAAACTCATAAACGTTTATTAATTTAATATGCATTTTGCGGAATCACCCGCTATGGAATCACCCATGTACACACTAAATTAATGAAACGCCCGAAAAGGACAGGCGTCCCCATCAACTTCTCGCACAAAGAATCCTCTTTGCGTATGAGCCCCGGTCATCTAAGTTTACGGAATCCACCGTAAAACCTCACGGAATCCACCGTGGAATATGCCTCCTGGCATCATCTTGCATGATGACCAAGGTGGGGACTTGTCCCATTCACTATTCTCTATATTATCAAAGGTTCCATACATAATTTAGGATTATGTTAATCAAGAATATTAGCTTAATCTAATCCCCCATGGAGGCTATATAAGGTGCCCATGGAGATGTAAAGACACACAATCACAAGCACATGAGAGCACTCTAGATCACCAAGCCCAAAGGGGAGCCACTAAGAGCACATTATGCAACACCCTCATGCTAGTCCATCTCTTTGAGCTAAGCTATGAGTGAGTCTCTTTTTTTATATAGCATTCCATGAATACATAATGGTAATTTTCCTCTACCTCTTCTCTTCTTGTCTCCCTCTCTTCTCATCTCTCTCTCTCTCTCTCTCTCATATTCTAATGTGACATCTAGATCATATGGTGTCCAGGTCATATGTACTCTCTCTTAATTCTCCCTCTACATTCATACTTAAACTTATTAAGTAAGACTTGCCATATACTCTATTGGTGGCGAATCTTTATTTCCTCATGTTATATATATGTTCATGGGAGAAATTAGGAGCCATCATCTCTCTTAACCTTCCATAATCTTCATTTTCCTTAATATGGGCTACAAATTCTCTCTTGTGAAGTTGTGTTTTGATTCTTTCCATTCACTTAGGAAAGGGATGTCCTAGCCTATCCTCCCTTTGGCTAGGTGGTGCCCTTCTTTAGCTCTCGTAGTGAAGAGTGGAGGCTGGATGAATAAGAGGCAACCCACTCATCTTTTCAGCTCTCACTCGGAACATTCCATGGGAGTGAGGGAAAATGATGCCTAGATTCAATCTTCGTTAGATTACTAAAAACATACTTGGACAGCCGTTAGGTGGGCACATTACAATTGGTATCAGAGCCAACTAATGAATAAAACAACCAAGACAAGAAAAATCAGGAAGGGAGGAGTGATGTTTTTCACTAGGAAAATAATTTTTATGTGTACTCATTCATGGTTTGTTGCTTCTTCCAGACTTACGAGGCATGGATTAGGTTTCTCATATTTCACATCATGTTCAAGACGGCTATGAACTCTTCAAGTTATTGCCAATGATCCGACATGATGGGGATCCTAGATCGGCTCTACAACCCTTCACCATTGTATGTGGAAAGGCGTTGGGACTTGGAGGGCGGGATACTGCTATATAGATGCCAACCGTCTCGCCTATCTTCAAAAAAATCTAAAGAGGCTAAAATGGTTGGAGGACTTGAAGGTCATTAAGTTGTTCATCTTCCATGAGGCCCATGTAAATTTGATCCTGCACATCGTCGACAAGTAGAACAAAATTGCTATATCTATGACAAGGTTGTCAAAGTCTTGCCAGCTGACAGAATTAAAGTAATGGGGCAAAATGATCATCATGGTTATAAAAAACGGGGACTTCCCGAACTTCCCATGACTTATCGCTTCCTGAGAATCCATTCTCCCAATCCATATTACTATTCTATCCCTGAGCTGAATCCAATCGGGAATTATTAACTTGGTGTTGATGTATCTATTGAAAAGAAAATCATCCCATCTATTCCCAAATAATTGTACTTGAGGCTTATGCTTCTTTATGAATAAATAAGAATTTTATGTTCATTTGAATTTTTGTATGGTATCAATGAAAAATAATTTTGTGCATTGATTCAAGAGGTGTAGAGAAACGTAAATGTTATCTTAACACAAAGGTTTTAATGTAAAATCAGATACAACCCCAAGCATAGAACCAGAGTCTTGTGTTTGTGCAGTAGAGGCACAAGAGAAGAAGTTTCTTCTCAAACAAATTAAACCACCAGAATTCGACAGAAAGGGGAAGAATGTTGAAGCTGATGTCGAAGTATAGATTGAATCCATGGAAGATTACTTCAGTGCAGCAAGAACAACACCTGTGAACCAAGCCATGATTGCCAAGCTCAAACTTATCTGAGAAGCTAGGCTCTGTTGGAAGCAATGGTGTAAGGACCAAGTAGTCTCTGAAAACACAATAACTTGGGATAAACTAAAGGAAGCGGTGTAGGGAAGATACATGCCACCTACATATAGAACTTAGAAGATGAATAAGTTCTTCAAATTGAAATAGTTTGGGCTTGTCTCTCCAGAGGCATACTACTCGAGATTTGTCTCCTTGTTGAAATATGCTCCAGCCATGAGCATTCCCCAACAAGTTTCAAAGTTCTATGATGGGCTGAACCCACCATTGAGCAATTGGTTGGAATCAATGCATCCTTCAGATTTGCATTATGCATTGATAAGAGCGGGGCCTATTGCCCAAGAAGTCTAGCCAAAGCCCAGAAGAAATAGACCATGATCTTATAAAGACCAGAATCCAAGAATGTTGAAATCTCAATTCAAGAGGACTCAAGGAAAAAGTCAAGGCCAATGGAAGAAGCCGAGGGCAAATGCAATTAGTGACTTCATCTCCCTACTCAATGAAGTGATCAAAGCTTGCGATGTTTTCACTACAATGAACCTTGATACTTCAAAAGGGAATGTCCCAAACTTAGTAGAGATCGTCACCAAGGAAAATTCAGTGGTCAAGCCAAAGCTACCCATGGCCATGGTCACTGGTCATGGTTGTGCAACAATGGGAAGGGCAAAAAATTCAAATATCTCCACTAAGGGAATCAATGAAGAAGAAGACCCGTCCATGGAAGCTGAGATTGAGAGGGCATCCATTCATGCCTCCATAAAAAGGGGCAAAACCGCCAGTTCTCAATGATCCAAACACCATCACATTACCAAGGTTGGAAATTCAAAACCCTGATTGATTGTGGCAACACTCACTCTTTCATTCCACCAGCTTGTGCAAGAAGGTTAGGGACAGCCACTATAGTTGCACTACTTTGCTTGTCAAACTAGCAAGTGGGCAAGAAATCACTTGCACTAGACAAAATGCTAAGGTGGAATTCCTACTTGGAAATGAGCCCTCATCTATTAAGTTCAGGGTAATGAATTTAGGAGTCCATGAGTGCCTACTTGGGATGAATTGGCTAATCCCCAATGATGCTCACATTCATTGTGGGAAAGGATAAGTCTCCTTTCGTAATCTTAAAGGCAAGCTAGTTACAACATAAGGAGAAGCAGGTAAACCAAAAATCGAGATAGCTAAGGCAATGCGAATAGTTAAAGGGATAAGGAAAGGATTACCCACCTACCTGATCAAGCTAAATAAACCAGAACAAGTAGAGGACTCCAATGAAGAACCATCATGGCTAAAAGAGTATGCAGATGTGTTCCTAGAAGAGTTGAGTGAATTACCACCACCTAGGGAAGTGGATCATGAGATTAAGCTAACACCAAGAGCGACACTAGTTGCAAAAAGGCCCTAAAAGATGTCCATTCATGAAGTTATTGAGTTAAAGGAACAACTCAAATAGCTATTGGACTAAGGGTACATATGGCCCAGTAGTTCTTCTTGGGAGCTCCAGTCTTGTTCTTAAAGAAGAAGGATGGTGCACTTTGCCTTTGCATCGATTATAGAGGCCTGAACCAAGTAACCATCAAGAATAAACATCCTATCCCAAGGATAGACTAGTTACTTGATCGATTGCAGGAAGCAAAATTTTTCTCCAAGATCTATTTGGGGTCAGGATACTACTAGATCCATGTCAAAGAAGAAGATAGTCCTAAGATGGCATTCAACACAAGATATGGTCATTTTGAATTCATAGTAATGTCTTTCGAATTGACTAATGCCCCTGCTACCTTTGACATGCTAATGCATGACATTTTTAGACCATATCTTGATGATTTTTTTGCTTGTCTTCTTTGATGATTTATCATCATGGAATTTGTTGTTGGATTACCTTCAGTCCATGGAGGGTACAACTCAATTATGGTTATAGTAGACATGCTCACTAAGGTTGCACACCTCATTCCAGTCAAGACAAACTATAAAGCTTTAGACATTGCTAGATTGTTCATCAAGGAGATATTTAGACTCCATGGATTACCTAGAAGGATCGTTAGTGACCGCGATTCCCTCTTCAAACTCTGTTCCAGTACAACCTATCACTCTCAAACTGATAGCCAGACGGAGAGAGTCAACCAAGTTGTTGAAGACATTATTAGGGCATATTGCTATCGCGAACCTAGAAAATGGATCTAATATCTACTATTGGTAGAGTTTTCCTATAATGCTTCTCACCAACAAAGCATTCAAATGACACCTTTTCAAGCATTGTATGGGCATGATTTTTGTACCCCATTGAACTTTTTAGACCCTATCTTGAGGGTAGAAGCTTCCAAGAAGATGCTTGCGGAGATGGATGAACAGGTCAAGGCCATCAGATAAGACATTAGAGCCGCCAAGGATAGGCAGAAAGCCTATGCGGATCTAAATAGACAAGAGAGACTCTTCAAAGAAGGGGATATGGTTTTTATTCGAGTACCCAAGATGAGTTCCTTATCACTAGGAGAATTTAAGAAATTGAGTCCAAGGTATTGTGGACCTTAAAATATCCTCAAATGCTTAGGGCCCAATGCCTACAAACTCCAACTTCCTGAGAACGTAAAGGTTCGCAATGTATTCCATATTAGCCTACTAAAGAAATATGTATCCAATCCTAACCATGTATTCAATGATCAAAAAGTTGTAATGCAAGCCAAGGAGTCCTTGAGCTCCGACCAGATAGAATCCTAGACATTTGAGAAAAGAGATGAGGAGTAGAACCCTCAAAGAGTACCTCATCTAGTGGAAGGACTATCCATAGGAGGATGCCACATGGATTGATGAGAGTACTCTCAACCAAAAACACCCCCAATTCCTTTTGAGATGAGGATATCTCGATTCCTTAAGGGGGAAAGGATGTAACATCCCGTCATCACTATCAAAAAGCACCACCATTATAAAGACCCCTCCTTTTTATCCCGCCGCCGTCACCATCAATTTCCTCCCCCTTCTATTTTCAAAATAAAAATGAAATCTCTTTTTTAATTATGCCTCTCCTCCCCCCCTGTCGATGCCGTCAGATGGAGGAGGGAGGGGGAGTTAAACTAGGAGAAAACGGAGGTGAAGGCAAGTGACATCTGGCACTCGATGCGGTAGGAGGAGATCATGGCGGGGAATAGGATTTGGTGTGGTGGGCAAAAGAACCACCAAAGAACACGAGGCCAACGATAACTTTGATGGGGGAGGGGCATACATCTGCCACCTCCAACCTCCACCCCCTTTGACAGGCAGCATGATGGCGGGATATTTGGGGGTCTTGTGTAGTTAAGGACCCCCTATCATAGCATTCCCCCCCATTTATTACCACCCCCCCTTTAAAAAGACAGACGAACCCTCTTCTTTTTTCCCTACTATTGCCACCTTTCCCTTATAATTCCCCCCCCCCCCCCCCTTCCTTTGAGCAATATTATTACTCTTCTTCTCCCTTTGTTGCCAAAATTGTGAGAAAGAGAAGGGGAAGGAGAGGTAGTAAGAGAGAGAATGAGAAATAGAGGAGAGGGAAAGGAAATCTAGAGTAAAGAAGAGTAAGAGAGGGAGAGAAGTGGTTCGAGAACAAATCCCTTATTGGACAAAGGTTAAGTACCGCATCTTCCCACCACAAGTCCCGTAGCCACTCCATCGACTGCCTCTAATTGACAAGGAGTCCATGAAAGTCAAGCCAGAGTGGGAAACTTCGACACCAAAGAGTCCTTCAGGAGAAGTGAAGGTCAGATTCTAGTTTCAAGATGGTCCCAAAGTGTAAACTCTCCCAAGTAACTGGAAAAGCTGCGACTATAGGAGAAGGATTGAGCAAAGACGCCACCATCAATACAAATGGACTATCAGGCAAGAACGCTAACTCAACACTCCAAAATCAGGTACTTCTACAGTGTCCAAAAATTGAAATCTAATACTTAGGCAAGGGCATCATTAGGAAGAAGTCATACCTCGCATTGAGTAACTTGCATATTTTGAAAGGTAGTTGAAAAGGGTTTAATAACCATGAATTTTCAAGAATAGATTAAGCGTCTACGGGTTATTTGCTGAAATTCAGTCAAGTGTTAGGATCAAACTTTTGCAAATGCATCATAGATTGCTGGGGTACATAAATATTCCATATATGTCAATTGCATCCCATAGACCATCATAATGAATTAACTCGCATTTATAATAAATATATGTTCACTTGCATTTGAATAATTAGCATTTGAATAATTAACTCATGCCGTATGAGTTGCATAAATGCACTAGAAGGGATTTTTATGAATGGGGATCTCACATCGCATCGACAACTCATGGAAGACCTGCATCTAGATTTGCATGCAATCATGAATAGCCTCAACTGCACCATATAATAGGAAATGCACCTAAAAAGGTAGATTTAAGATGTGCATGTCAAGTGTTAAACTTAACTAGAAGGGTCAGTCTAGAAAATGAAACCTTACATGAAGAGTGAGGCTAAGATTTAATTCTACTCAACTAGGGTTCTAACTGCAAATAGGATAAGTTGCCCATACATCCATATTTTCAATTAGAGTCAACATGCTCTTTGGTCTCAACCCCAATAACCAGTTGTGCAAAGGGTCCCAAAACACCCTTGAAAATATCAATTCCAAAATATGATATATCTTGAAGCTAACACAAGAAACTTGAATATCATATCCACAAGAAGAATGACTATCCACCACATTACATTCGATGTTCGCAACTATTTCAGAATGGTAAATAGGCTTAGTTTACACTTGACTTATGGTAAATAAGCTTAGTTTACGCTTGACTTATGAGAGGAGTGAACACTAGGGAAAATTTAGAACCCCGATTAAATTCTAAAGATGGGAAAAATGGTTTCCCATAGACCAAATAAGATCCTAGACCAAGATCTTAAGGTAAGAACCAAATGATAGTAACCTAGAGAAGCTATTGTTCATAGAGCCAAAGCGTAATTTCTCACCTATATTACATGGAAAAGAGGTCAAAAGGAGGGTATTTTGCATCCCTCGGAAGATAATGGTAAATGATGCCAAGGCAAGAAAGACCAAAAAGGGCGATGCTAGCATCAACGATGAGGACTCCACCTTGGCAAATGTCCCGAGCACTCGCCTTGATTGTTGCTTGTGCTTGTAATTCTAGATTCAATGTCTATGAAAGAAATGTATGACCAAAGCTCATAACATAAATTTGAATAATGAATCAAGTTGAATTCAAGGAGGGCGTGCCAAGCTACCTCTGACTGGCCGCCAACCCTAGCCAAGGGGGTTCCAAATAACCATGATGGGAATGTGGACCGAACTCACCACGAGAGAACTCTCCGTGGGTTAGTTTGAATGTAGGAGGATGCTTGGATGCCAGGGGGGCTCTAGCTATAAATTCCTTGCCTCCGAGTCCTACTCAAATGATCTACGTGACTCATGATAGATTCTTGAGGCCATGTTACTAGTACAAGGGCGGAATCTTGGAGGAAATAAGATGCAACCTCACAGATTATGGAATTCGTCCTTTTTGGGCAAGACTTGTATTTTAGTTAAAAGGATAATATAAAGTTCACTTCCAAAGAATTTTTTTGAGCTGTTTTTGTGTTAGTGCTATAAGTTACGCAAATGAACCCTATTTCCTAAAAGGCTTAATTAAGGAAGCTATTTTTAAATGTCATACATAAACGTGATAGACCTAAATAGATAACTAAAGAACGCCATTAAGGGAAGAGGGTGGGCGGAACCCTTGATGGATCCATCCTATGGTAGGGTGGTCCCAGAGGATTGGAAGGCTTCTCACAAGGTTCTATAGACATACGACTTTTAGGTAATATTAGATTAGAACTCGCTTCATGCCATTTTAGGGGACTAAAATGGGACCATGCCTTATCGGTAGAGAGGTTGAGCGGTGCATCCCTCTTGTTTTCCATTCTCTTTGAACCAAGTGCATCATGGGTCAACTTTGGTTTGGGTATCTCTGTGTAAAGTAGGATATCCAGGATCCGATGCTAGAATGCTGTTAGGAGACCTTGGCCTCTAGGAACCTAGATTTCAGGTCGATCCTAGTGGGTTCGGTAGTGAACATTCTATTGCAAAGTGGATTCGGGGAACCCTTGTCCCTTTGTAAGGAGCAGTGAGGGCTCAGAACCAGAATCCCATATGCACAGTAGGAGAAAGTGCCGCCACTCCATTCCTATAAAGCATTGTACTTGCACTCTTTTTCTAATGCAATGATAGTACTCTTTTCTTTCCAGTAAAGTGTCTTGTCACAGTTAATGCACAAGATTGTATTGATGAGTCCAAGTCTCAATCTTGGAACCTAATTCACTTGTGTGACAATTTGTCTTTGTCAGGGTCAATGTCTTCATGAGTTTCTTCTTCCTCTTTCAACCTCCATAGCTTCAGCATCTGCCATGCTCTAGATCCCGTATATTTTTACATGGTATTAGATCCCAATCGGTCATGGCATAGCCTCTCTTGGTTCTTCTTTATCATTTCCTAGCTCACATTGAGTTCATGACTTCAACTCTCAACTCTACATTCACTTAAGCTTCCATGGTAGCCATAGCCAACTGCACCCTATTAGCTTGAAGCTCTTATATCTCACTCCACAAGCCAAATCTTACTGAGCTCCTTCTGGAAAAGTGTTCCCAATTTAGATAATCTTAGTTTACTATGATCCAAGCGTGTGATAATATATAGTGTAATTAGTCAATTGCGCAGGTTAAAATCATAATTAAATTGCAAGTTGGAGTTCTATAATCTATGCAATATTGTCTTTGCATAATGATATATTGTAGCTAATCTCTTCTAATTATTTCTTAAAATTAAATATTAAATTGGATCCAAGGGATTTTTAAGGTCTTTTAGATTTCTTTTCTTAAAAATTTTCTATATTTTTTGTAGTTGGACTTGAATATATTCAGCGATCCAAGTATATTCGAGGATACAATAATGTAGAACAAAGCATTTGTCTGTATGAGTAATTTAACTATTACTTTAAAGTATTGAAATAAAGAAACTAAGGTAAGAGTTTTAATTTGAAACTTCAAGGTAACTAAAAAAGAAACTTTATTTAAAACCCTAGATACATAAAAGCTATAACTCCAAACTCATTTTCACTTTCATTCTCTACTTCCCTACACTTGTGCTCTCCTTCCTTCTCTCTTTGTGTGCCATGGCTACCACTCACGTCTTCGTCACATGGACTAGCTCCACATGCTAGGCACACATAGGAGACCAGATATACCCTAGGTTTTGCACAACCTTGAGTCTAGAGAGCTTGCTTTCTGCCATAGACCCTAGCTTTAGTATACTAGCATCATTTTGTGATGCGGCAAACCCTCTCACCTACTCTATTCCTGACTTTTCTCACAGATGGGTTCCCATAGATTTCTTATATAGTTTACATCCTGGATCAAGCCATGAAAATGTAATAAATCTAGTCCTCGTGAATGTGGGATAGCATCTCTGCACCAAAGCACTGTCCACCTCATCCTAGGACCACCCCATGATGGATCTCATCGAGCACGATGCAACATTTGCCATATATGTTTTGTGCAATGAGGTGCAAGAGGACAGTGAGGAAGATATCAACACACCCTCTTGGCCACAGCTAGAGTATTTTGAGAGGGAGTATGAGGAGATCACACTCGATCAGAGAGTAGAGGCAGCACAAAACTTAGCCATTGTGCACCCACCTCCTTACCTTGTTGAGATGCCGACAAGCAATGAGCTACCCCTCACTTCTCTCCATACTATCATCATCGAGGGGGTGGAATATTTACTTATGTAGGATGTACTAGAAATTTTGGAGCTAAGGGAAGAATAGCTATATTGTATCATAATGTATGATGCATTAGATGATTTTATAGATTTTGATATACAAGATGTGCATCACATGTTGATGGGGTGGCTCAATATGATGGCATGAGTGTTGATGACATCTCTGCCATTACGAGCATCCAAGAGCAGATTGAGAATGTAGTGCTACAGTATGAGACCTCGAATGAGGAGTTTGAGAGCTTGCAAGAAAACATTTTTGGACCTCAACCCGACTACACAGTATCTTCCCAAGAGAAAGACGAGGGTGGCTTAGTTGTAGGAGAAAACCTGGATGCTCCATTACAGCAACAGATAGATGATGTAGAGAAGGTAATGTTATTAGATTAATGTTATCAGATTTGCGTACAAATTTACCAGTAGGGCCTCTAGGGCATCAGGAGTGTGCACATAAAATTTTGCTAGGATCGGGCCCCCAAAGTAGCCCTGACCCAAGGCTACTCTGGGGGCCCGATCCTAGCAAAATTTTATGTCCACACTCCCAATGTCCTAGAGGCCCTACTCGTAAATTTTTACATGAATCCGATGTATATGTCTTTAGCACACTCCATGCATAGTGAGTCTGACATGGTGAGTTTGACATTGAACTTGTGTGATGCAAGACATTGTCTATATAGATGAATTTCCATCTACACAAGGTGGCCAATCTGGTAGTCAAGGAAGGGTGGAGGACTTAACATTCAAGGAGTATATTGGTCAGCTTGTCAGCGATATTATTGTATTCCATAAGACATACTCTTTTGGCTTTTGCTGAGAAATTCTTGAAGTTGAGGGGTACTAACAAAGGTTGGGGCCTTCAAGACCATCCCAACAAACTCTAGCTTGGAGAAAGTAGTGTTTCTTCGACGTTCAAAGCTCCTCTACTTATTCTTTAGTACTAGGTCTGGGCCACTTTTTTCCGTAGTGGCCCGTGGCATGGTTGCTGGTATTGAAGACCCTAATGTCATTATGCAGAAACTACTAGGGAAAAATGTGATGCTGCATATGATCAACTGATCACCGATTCTTCTCTGTATCTTCTCATAACTTGACATTGCCCCATCCACTACTCAGCATTGTCAATTTTCCTAGGTTATGTTCTGTGGCCCCCATAGCCACCTAGGCATCTTGGAGCTTATGGATCTCACACTATAGGCCACCATTCTTCATGATGTCTTCTAGGAAAATCTATCTTAACATCAAGCGCTTCTTTATGGCACATCATGCTACAACATTGACCATTCTATGCTTCAGTATTGCTGAAGATTTGTCACGCTATTCCAAAATGCACCTGATCAGGTCATGCTACTACTATGTGCTCTACAGGGCGCAATCCTAGCCATTACCATAGGGCAATGATAACCCACATAGTAGGATTCTATCACCTACAAGGGCTCATGATAATTCCTTTCATGTTGATCACATTGCATGTTTCTGAAAACCCTAATCTGCTGCCATAGCTCTCTTTCACTGAAGCTCCTTTTTACTTCATCTACTCAACTGATTCCAACATACTGAAGGTGCTATCACTCAAATTTGAAGGTCCCAACATCAAATCAAGAAGGTAAGATTTGGATTTGAAAGAAATTGAAGGATTTTGCATATTTGGAAGAATCAAGGAAGAATCATAGTGTCCATTGACACTCATTTAGTACTCTTAGCACTTGTGTCTTTTGACACATCTCAACCAACTCTTTTGATGCTTAAATCTAATAATTTTGAAGTTGATTTGTTGCTACTCCTACAAGTTTAACATGGGCAAAGGCTCTCCAACTAATCGCTTCAAAGGAGTTGGGTTTCACACCTATCAAACCCGCATCAAACTCATCTTGATGAAGAAGGGCCTCTGGGCCATTACCACTGGAAAAGAAAAGAAGCCTCGTGATGAAGACCTTGCTGTCACTTGGCAAAAGAACGATGATATGGCTCAGGCCATTATCAAAATGGAGCTAGACGATAGTTATATCCACCATGTGGATAACTGTGATACCTCACAAGATACATGGAAGAGACTTGACACCTTATTTGGTGCATAGTCTAAATCATCAAAGTATGGACTCTTGATTGAGTTTTTCAGGCTTGAAATGAAGTCTAGAACATCACTTGCTACACATCTGAATCACAAGGAAGGACTTCTAACCCAACTTGTAGGAATCAACATTAAAATGGAAGAAGATGTTTGCATCGGTGTTCTAATTAAGAGTTTGCCTCCTAAATATAATAATGTATCAACAACTCTAATCAATATGCCAAACCCTGAACCTTGAACTTGTTGATATCAAGCATCACTATTAGAGGAGGAAAATAACCAAAAAAACTAAGGAAGAACCAAGCACCTCTAGAGATGAACATGCATTATATGTTGGCAATAGGTACAAATACAAGAAGGACCAACTTTTCTGTGACTTTTGCTAGGATCGGACACACCGAGAAGTTCTGCCATGCCAGAAAGAGGTCCTGAAAGGCCTATCTAGTTGTTGTTAAATAAGAATAAGAACACGGAATAAAAGAAGAAGAAGAAGAAGAAGAAGACCACCAGGAGAAGGACAAACCTCATCAGTCCTTCTATTCAGATAGACTTTTTTAGCCTTGTATTGCCTAGCCCTAATGCTTGAGATATAAACTTGTAAACTCCTCAGTTAGCCTTGTACTATAGACTCTATAAACTTTGTGAGGCCCTTGCTACATCCTTTGGATGACCATCATGTTTGTGGTACCCACACTTAGCCTTTTTTGCGATAGCCTCTAGTGTTTTGCCATGTTTATGGTGTGCACACACTTTACACGTATTGCTTTCACTAAAGCCTCTATACGCTTTGTACTTCTAGTTGTGATTGAGGAGAGGTGTTGAGATATTTGCAATCACACCTACTTTAGTCCCTTTGAAAGGAGCAGTGAGGTCTCAGGACTGGAATCCCATATGCATAGTAGGAGAAAGTGCCACCACTCAATTTCTATAAAGCATTGTACTTGCACTCTTTTTCTAATGCAATGATAGTACTCTTTTCTTTCCAGTAAATTGTCTTGCCACTGTCAATACACAAGATTGTGTTTATGAGTCCAAGTCTCAATCTTGGAACCTAATTCACTTGTGTGACAATTTGTCTTTGACAAGGTCAATGTCTTCATGAGTTTCTTCTTCCTCTTTCAACCTCCATAGCTTCAGCATTTGCCATGCTCTAGATCTCTCATATTTTTACAAGTATTCCAAGCACGCATCTGTGAAGAAAACCCAAGCTAGAAAATGCCTCCAAAACAAGGTAATATCCAATCGAACGCGAATCCCACATCAATTGATGGAGCTATGGGTCAAGGAACCACGACGCTCAGTAACCAAGTGCACTCCATATATCTTACTCTAGTAGGAAACGTCTGAAGGGACAATAAATGTAGATCAACTACATTAGGTAGGAAGAAGTACTCATGGAAAAATTTATGGTAGCAAACCACCAAATTATGTTGCATTACCTCTTAGGTAAGTAGAAAATTAAAGCTACCAAGGGAAGAGGGTGGGCGAAACCCTCGATGGGTCCACAGGGTGGTCCTAGAGAATTAGGAGGCTTCTCAACATTCAAATCGTAATGTTGACCTTAGTTAATGTAGGGTAGAACCATGGCTCATATCATTTTAGGGACCGGAATGGGACTTTACCCTATGGGTAGAGAGGTCGAGCAATGCATTCCTATCATTGTCCATTCTCCTTGAATCAAGTGTGATATGAGTCTACCTTGGTTTAGATGCTCTGTGTAAAGTAGATCACATCTAAAGACTGACGCTAGAAGGCTGTAGTATGACTTGACCATTAGAAACCTAGAAAGATTTAGGTCGATCCTAATCGGGTTGGTTGATATGCTTTGTTGCAGAGTAGACTCGGGATTCGCTATCTGACAAACCCTGTGACATTTCGTGGGAGTACCAGGCAGTGTCATATAGAGTAGAATCCCAATGGACTACTAAAACGTGTCAAGGACTGGACACGTTATACCAATTTCCGTGTGTGAGGTATAGAAATGTAGTGGACAACATGTAGTATCCAGCCATGCCATCAAAGTCAAATTTTGATGAAGATGCATTTAACTTGAGAATAGAAATTTATTAAAATAAGTTGATTACTATCCAGTGAATGAAATATCCTCTTGAAGAAGGCATGGAAATTGTTCCAAATAGGAAGCATGCTACCAAGAAGATTCTTCATAGGCAAACCCTTCCACTTAATAAGATACTTCACAAGAACTCGATTCCTTAGAACTTTATCCCACTTACCATAAATCTTTTTAGGTTCATAAATCATCAAACCATCTTCATCAATGAGAAGTAGTTCTTCAAGAACTTGGATCTTAGGGCCAACAAGCTCGGATACATGAAAGACATTGTGCATGGGTGTAGTTGAAGGTAAATCAAGTTGATAGGCAAGATCCCTAACTCTCTTAACTATTTTGTATGGACCATAATACCTATGAGTGAGTTTATTATGTCATCTCTTAGAAGCATGTCATTATTTTGAAACCTTCAAGAAAACCCATTTATCTTTATCAAACTCTACATGTCTTCTTTTCTCATCCGCATAGGCCTTCATTGTCTCTTGAGCTTTTACAATGTTGTCCTTGCATTGCTTCATAAGAGCCTCCATTGTCTCTTGAGCTTTTACAATGTTGTCCTTGCATTGCTTCATAAGAGCCTCCATCTTCTCTAACTCTTCACAAGCATTAGGATTTACATCATCATGAAACAATACAGAAGGCATTTCAACCTTGTAACCATATAATGCTTAAAAAGGAGACATTCCAATACTCATGTGATCAATTCGGCAAGATGAAGCCAATGGTCACATGTGTTTTGTGTGTCATGGCAAAAATAACACAAATAAACTTCTAGCCATTTGTTGACCCTTTCAGTTTTGCCCATCTGTTTGTGGATGATAAGTTATACTAGGAGTCAAAATAATCCCCATAGAAGAGAAAAAACTCCTCCAAAAGCTGCCCATAAACTTGGTGTCACGATCGGACACAATTTTCATTAGCATTCCATGAAGCTTAAAGACACATTCCATAAATTGATCAACCACTTGCTTTGCTGTAAATCGAGTCTTTGTTGGAACGAAATGGGTTGATTAAGTCAATCAATCTACCACCATATAAATGCTATTCCACCCGTGCTTTGTTGTAGGCAATCCCATTATGAAATACATGCTAATATCAGTCCACTTTCCATGAGGAACAGGTAGTGGCTGAAGCAAACCGCTGGGTAGAAGTGTGGAATCCTTATTTTGTCGATACAGAAGACAACTCATGACATAGCATTAACTGGATACAACTGTACACGTGTGTGACATTCAATAAGTAGGTGTAGTCAGTGACTTAACCATAGTTAGTCTTGGTTAGTTATACCTATGTGTGTAAGTTTCTTTCAGTTAGTATGAAGAAAGAATAATGGAAGAAGAACAAAAATGAGTTGAAGCTCATCTTCCACTCCACTCTATCTCTCTCCCTCTCTTCCAACATGGTATCAGAGCTTGAATGCCTAAAGCCTGAAGGCTTGGTAGTGGCCATTTGACATCAAGGCATCAAATATGAAGAAAACATCATCCAAGGAGACTGTGCCTACATCCCGTTTTTTTGCAGAAGTTATATCTTGCTACAGAAATGGTTTTTGGAAAAAAAAAACCACAATTTCGAACCATTTTGACGTGTTCTATAACTTTGCAAAAGAAAGTTTTTTCAAATTCCTCATAGATTTTGAGATATTGAGCACATGCATGCGCAGACTGGCTGTTTACTACAGTAAACAATAGATGATTCCAAGGCACTGGTGACTTTCATCCTAACAATGTATATGCCCCCATTATCATGCATTTGAGCATGATATTGGAGGGTTAAATGCTCAATTTTGGAGCTTATTTGTAGGCTAGAAACAGTGAATTGGTTGCTGCCTTGAATTTGGAAACAATATACCTACATGGTTGAAGTATCTGTGATGCTTATTTGCTAGTGACAAATGCTTGGATCATACCACTTGAGTGGTAGATAATTTTTGGGATATTTTGAGTGCTTAAAGTCCAAAGTTTGGATTGATTTGTTGTTGGCTATACACCAGGGTATTGATTGGTTATTGTCTGCACGAAGGATACCTATCATCTTCACTTGACATACATGCAATATATTCTGACCGGTTGGACATGTATCAACTCCAGCATAGAGTGGCAACTAAATGAGATGTTTTGGATCTATTTTGAGGTATGAATACTCTTGTTTTAATAGAGAAAATACTGTTGGTTATAGCAGTGGGCTGGTTGTATTTTATACTGCTACTTGCATACAGTACAAACATTGATACTTGTATGGATATAGTTTGTTGCTGGGATGTTTTTTCAGTACCATAGAATGTTTTGAACTGATTTGAGCTTGGTTTATGCTTAGCTGACTCTGTTTTTTCATTATTGAAATACAATTTACAGCAAGCAGGTTGTCATGAAACTATCATGAATTGCAAGAAACTGTTCTAAATAGTAGGAAATTGGTCCTGAACTGTAGGAAAAGAAGTCAAATACTTACAGATTGTATACATCACTAAATACCTAAACTGCAACTATGGCAAATGCTCAAGGCACTAACAATATCACTTAAATTATGGGAGAAAATCTGGAAAACAAAATTTTTTCTTTATGGAAGTTTCGTATGAAGATTTTTTTGGTTGGCAGAGGTTATTGGGACTTATGTATAGGTGATGAGGTTGAAGCTGAGATACATGAAATGAATCCGACAAATGATGAGAAAAGGACTCATAAGCTATGGACTGAGAGAGCATGCAAGGCATTACAATGATTTTCCTTATGTATATCAGATGCTATAGTTATACAGATTACTGGATGTAGTTCTCCAAAGGATGCATGTGACATAATTATGAAGAATTATGGAAATGTAACACATGCAAGAAAGATTCAACTTAAGCAACAGTTCAATAACATGTCTAGGAATGGCAAAAGTATTCAGACCTACACTAGAGAGATAAAAAACATAGCGGATCAGCTTGCCACCATTGGATCTTCATGTTTGAGCATGACATAATTGAAGTGACATTGAATGGACTTGGCAAAGAGTATAAAGCATTTGATACATCTACTTTTGTGAGATTTGAATCCATTGATTGGGATGATCTAATTGCTTTATTACTACATGAGGAAGTTAAGCTTGGGCTAAATACAGGTTATATTACATCTCAAAGCAAAGATACTATTCTTTACTCTAGCCAACATGGTAGAGGTGGCAAAGTCTATGGCTCTTTTTGAGGTCGAGGAGACACTCGAAATGCTCATGGACAACATCAGCAGAATGCCTGTCATGGCACAAATACACATGACCAGCGTGGATCTGGCGGCTTTAAAGGTAGGGGGAGATCACCCATGGTAGAGGTGGTGGATCTGGTTCATGGCAGTCAAATGATCATTCAAACAGAGATAAGGACTGTCATTACTGTGGCAGATATGGACATATTGCAAAGGATTGTTACAAGAAGTAGGGAGATATGAAGGCAAAGGGCAAACAACATGGATACTATGCATCTTCTAGTAGTGCTCATGATGATCAGGTTGACAAATTGTTTGCCATGCAACATGTGTCTAAGAATGCATCTAGGTAGAACATAGATGAGAGATGGTACATTGACTCAGGGGCTTCAAATCGTATGCTACCCCATGGAGAATAGTTTGATGAGATGGTTGCAGATTTACATGGTTATGTGTGTACTGGGGATGACATCCAACATGACATTCAACACATAGAAATTGTTCCATTTTTTATGCCCTAATGGCAAGAAAAAGAGCCTGTATGATGTACTACATGTACCTACAATAACCAAGAATCTTTTGTCAGTTGAATAGATGGCAGAAAAGAATCTGGAGGTGATATTTTATAGAGATGGATGCTTTGTTGAAGAATGGTAATGGCTACAAATTGATTGCTAGAGACCGAAGAGATGCTAGAATGTTTACTCTTGATGCGTCAATTCCAGAATTGAAAGCAGCCATGTTTGCACATTATGATGGTGCTATACGGGATGTTGAGATATGGAATAAGAGAATTGGCCATGTGAATGTACAAAAGCTGAAATCTATGGAGCATAAGGAGATTGTGCTTGGACTACCTAAGTTCAAGTATCATGAATTTGGACATGTATGTGATGCATGCTAGTTTGGAAAGCAAACACAATTTCCATTTATGAGACATGTACGGAATAGCTCACGACCCTTGCAGTTGGTACATTCAAATGTATGGGGTCTGCCATCTCATAATGCTTTGTTTGGTGGTGCTCGTTACTATGTATCCTTCATTGATGATTTCAATAGGTATACTTGGCTTTACATACTGGAACATAAGGATGATGTGTTTGATGCATTCAAGGACTTCAAGAAGCATGCTGAAAATGAGTTGAGTTGTAAAATTTCATGTCTTAGATCAAATGGAGGTGGAGAATATGTCTCTAATTAATTTGACAAGTACCTTGCTAAACATGGGATCAGAAGACAATTAACTTGTAGCTATACACCGTAGCAAAATGGTGTAGCAGAAAGGAAAAATAGGATATTGATGGAATCGGCAAGAGCTATGTTGAATGAGAAGAGTTTGCCAAATGGTTATTGGGCTGAAGCAGTATTGATTGTTGTCTATGTGCTGAATAGAACCCCCACAGCAAGGATTCATGATGTAATTCCATATGAGAGGTTGTATGGTCATAAGCCTAACATTTCACACTTGAAGGTATTTGACAACATTGCATATTGCATGTTCTTGATGAAAAGAGAAAGAAATTGGATCCTAAAGCTACCAAGAGTGTGTTTCTTGGTTATGCGTACAAGACTGGAAACCTTACAAGTATTATGTACCATCTACACATGAGACATTGATTAGCAGAGATGTTGTTTTTGATGAGTTGACATTCTGGTATGGTAATCCTATTGCAGCGGCTACTGATGGATCAGCCAGCACTAGAAATGCTAAAAATACACCTACAGTGAGTACATCTATGAGTGGTCCTACAGGTGATGGGTCACCTACAGTAAGTCCTTGGTTAGAATGCTTGCAGAGTTCTACTCCTACGTCCACTGACACAAATATGTCAGTGAGGGGAGATTGGATACGGGAAAAGAAAATATGCTTAAGGATGTGATAGGTCTACTTACAGCAAGCTATGAGTCATCCAACAATGATAGTTTGGATAGTGAGTTGGGCATTCCATATGTTATGACGCCTGGAGTAAGGCACAGTTGTTATGTACCGCCTCATGAGAGGCAAGCATGAAGTGAGCCACAGTTATGGAGATCTAAGAGAGTCAGAAAACCAATTGATAGTTTTACATACACTAGTTATTTAGCCTGCCATTATGCATACATGGCTAGTGTGACAGGTTACAAAGAACCTACAAAGTTTGATGATCCAATTATAGATGATAATTGGTGTGCTACCATGGGGATGAGGAGTATGAACCCCTTGCTAAAAATGAGACATAGGAATTGGTTGAATTTCCTGAAGGCAAAGTCACCATTGGCTGCAAATGGGTGTACAAGGTTAAGTGCAAGATAGATGGTTCGTTAGAACACTATAAGGCCAGGTTGGTTGCAAAAGGGTATGCACAACAATATGGCCTTGACTATGAGGAGACTTTCAATCCAATGGCTAAAATGGAAACAATCAAAACTATCATTGCTTTGATGGCAATGCAAAGTCTAGAAATTATGGCAAATGGACATCAAGAATGCTTTCTTGAATGGTGGTTTGGTTGAGGAAGTATATATGGAGCAGCCTGAAGGCTATGTTCACTCGGCCTTTCCTACACATGTATGTAAGTTGAAAAAGGATTTATATGGACTGAAATGGGCACCTAGAGCATGGAATGCTCGGATCAACAGTTATTTATAGCAACATGGATTTAGATTGGGTGATGCAGATCACAGTCTGTTCACAAAGAAGACAGATCATAGATATGCGTTTCTAGTGGTTTTTGTAGATGATCTTATCATCATTGGAGATGATGAAGAGGGCACTGCTGAAATTAAAACATGTTTACAGGCTGAATTCAAAGTCAAAGACCTTGGTGAACTAAATCATTTTCTTGGGATTGAGATAGTCTCTACGCCTCAAGGTATATGGCTACTATAGAAGCAATATGCTCATGACATTTTACAGAAGTATGGTATGGATGAATGCAAGCCTATGGAGACACATCTTGATCAGAATGTCAAGTTGCAGATTGATGTTGGGAATGTCATAGAGAATGTGACCATGTATCAACATATGGTGGGTAGCTTGATATACTCGACTATCACTCGTCATGACTTATGTTATACAGTGGGGTTGATTAGTCAGTTTATGCACAAGCCTTGCAAACCACATTTAGATATAGTCAAGAGGATCATGAGATATGTAAAGGGTACTACAGATTATGGGTTGTTTTATGCATATAGAAAATCCCTTGACTTGATAGGGTTAATTGATGCTGATTGGGTTTGTTGTGCCTATGACAGGAGGTCAACCAGTGGTTATGCATTTGGATTGGGCTGTAGTATGATCAGTTGGTAGAGTAAGAAATAGCCTATTGTTGCATTGTCCAGTATAGAAGTTGAGTACAGAGGAGCTGCCTTAGCGGCTTGTGAAGCAATTTGGCTAATGAAACTGCTGAAAGACTTGGGAATACAGCTCGAAAGTAGAGTGAGATTGGATTGTGATAACCTCAGTAGTGTTATGCTGGCCAACAATCATGTCTACCATGCTAAGTCCAAACATATTGATGTTCACTACCATTTCATCAAAGAAATGGTTCTTACATGATAGATTGACTTGATTCATGTGAAGGATGAAGACCAAGTAGCAAATATATTTACCAAGTCTCTTGGTAAAGAAAAGTTCATATACTTCAGAGAGATACTTGGATTTTATCAGATGGTTTGAGCTTGAGGAGGAGTGTTACAATATCAAGCTCCTGTTACTTTTTAGTTAGTCTATCTTTATGTGTGTGATCAACATAGCTGGATACAGCTATACACGTATGTGACATTCAATAAGTCAGTGTGGTCAGTGACTTAACCACAATTAGTCTTGGTTAGTCATACCTATGTGTGTAAGTCTCTTTTAGTTAGTATGAAGGAAGAATAATGGAAGAACAACAACAATGAGCTGAGGCTCATCTTCCACTCCACTTTGTCTCTCTCCCTCTCTTCCAACATGAACTTGATTTCAAAATCAAATTCTTGCAAGACTTCAATCCACCAACGCTGCCTCATGTTGAGGTTTGGTTTAGTAAAGATCCATTTGAGACTTTTATGGTGAGTGACCAAAGTAAACTTGCTTTCAAGCAGATAGTGTCACCACAATTTAAGAGCATGGATCATAGCTAATAGTTCGGGATCATGGATGGCGTAATTCCTCTCATGGATTTTTAGTTTCCTTGAGGAATAGGCTATCGGATGACATTGCTGCATAAGCACACAACCTAGTGCAAGAGAACTTGCATATGTTACGACCTCAAACTCTTGACTTAGGTCCGGTAGCTTTAAAATGGGTATTGTTACCAAAATTTTCTTGAGCTGCTCAAAACTGGCTCGCTCAATGGGCGTCCATACAATAGCAATTTTCCCTTTCAGCAAATCAGTGAGAGGTACAGTTATTAGGGCATAATTTTTTATGAAAATTCTATACCATCCAGTCAGCCATAAGAAACTTCTCACTTCCTTAACTGTCGTTGGAGGTTGCCACTCTTGAACATCTCTAACTTTGGCTAGATCTACAGAGATTCCTTCAGCATATACTATGAATCCGAGATATTCCATCTGTCTTTGGAAAAAAGCACACTTCTTTTTCTTTACATAGAGCTTGTGTGTCCTCATTGTATCCAACACAATGCATAATTGCAACTCATGGTCTTTATCACTCTTGGAGTATGTTAGGATGTCATCAAAGAAGACAAGGACAAACTCATCAAGATAAGGTAAAAAAAAGTCATGTATTAATCTGTTAAATGTAGCACGGGCAGACCAAAAGACATTACAAGAAATTCAAAATGACCATATCTGGTATTGAAGGCAGTTTTTGGGGATATCTTCTTCCTTGATCCTTATTTGGTAATAACCAAATCGAAGATCAATCTTGGAAAAAATTCTCACCCCTTGCAGCCTATCAAGTAGCTCATCTATTCTTGGAATCAGATACTTATTCTTGATTGTTACCTTTGCAAAGAGTTCCGTCCTTTTTCTTTTGAAACAATACTAGGCTCCCCATGGTGAATTATTGGGTCTGATGTATCCTTGATCCAGTAACTGCTTGAGTTGCTCTTTTAGCTCAATTGCTTTAGGAATAGATATTTTATATATACTCTTAGTGATTGGTGTGGCTCTTAGTTCAAGTTTGATCTCGTGATCAACTTCTCTTCGAGGTGGTAACTCAGTCAGCTCTTCTAGGAAGATGTCATCATATTCCTTTAGCCAATATGGCTCTCCCTCGTCTTGTTTATTCTACTAGTGTTTGAATCACTAAAATTTGGTGATTTGGGCCTTTCTGATGGAGAGTGCGTGAATTGATGCCCTCTCCATATCGACTTCCATAGTTGGGTTTCCCTCTTCTTCAAGCTCTTTAATAATTACAATAGATGCTTTTCCTTTTGCAATTGAAGCTGGGTTTTGGCCTCTGTACTATCCTTGGCGAGGAATTTGGCCAAGCTTTGGGCACTGCCTTTTAAAGTGGCTTGGGTCATTACAGTGGAAACACCTAGGTACTCTTGAATTGCTTCCCGTAGGTATGAAGTTCCTAACTGCATTTGTTTTGGCCCTCTTTTCTTGACCAAGCAAATGCTGACCTTGGGCTCATTTAAGATAGCCCCATGAAGTCCCTTTGTTTTGATTCCAGAGCCTACTATTCCTTGCCTTTGAATAAATCTCCTAAACAAGAGGTGTTGCGTGAATCAAAGCATCTTACATATTAGTTGGGCGCATAGATTAAAGGCATGTGTTCAGAGGAGGATTCAATCCGTGAAAAAACTTAGACACCTACTGAGCAATAGTCATGGAAGGTGCATATTTAAGCAGTGAGATAAACTTTGAGTAATAGGCATCTAGGCTCATTCCCAGTTGTCTTAAGTTAAAGAACTCATTCATTTTTGGTGTGCGATAAGCTGGTGGCAATCCCAAGTAATAGCTGTCTTAGCAAGTCCCTGGTCTTTACACCATTTTTTCCACCACATGCGTGCCTCACAAGGCAACAATTTCAACTTGGCAATCATAGCTTGATTTAGCAGGGGTAGTTCTCGCGGAAAAAAAATAGTTCTCCATGGACTCAATCCAAATTTGTACCTCGGCTTCCACGTCTTTGCCCTTGCCATCGAATTTCTGTGGCTTAACTTGCTTAAGGAGATACTTCTTTTCCTAAATTTTAGTTAGGACTAGTGATAGTTGTATTATCCTGGGCTACCATAAGTTTCATGAATTAGTTTAGCGCTTTCACTTTTCAGCTTTGTGTCACATTAACATACCTTACTAGTTTTGTAAAACACTGATTGGCCAAAGAGCACAATACTTTTACAAAATCTATGTAATATTTCCACGCAATAAAAGTTAGTTGGTTAGCTCAAAAGTTAGTTAGTCAATGAATAAGTTAGTAAGATTACTAACTAAAGACTAACTAAGGTAAAAACTAACTAGCATTAATAGCTAATAATTTTCATTCAATTAAAAATATATTTAAAAAAATCGAGAGTCATAAATCTGACATTTTTCTTGGATTGATAAGGACCGTAGCCACCCTTCATAAAAAGTACAATGTGAATGGGACTTATGAGCCATATTAATCACTAGTATTAATGTGTATAGTTTGACTGGTCCAAAAATATTAGATTCTTGGGGGAAAAAAACTATTATATTTAGATATTATCCTAAAAAGATAGAACTAAAAGTCATTTAAAAGAAAAGACAAGTGATGTTTTAGTTAGTTTTGGAGAATTTATAAAAAGAAAAATAAAGAAAAGTGATTTGTGAAATCGCACGTGCCGCGATCGCAATCTATAGGCAGTAGACAGTACTTCAAACAGAGAAAAGAAAAAGGAGTGAACTAACAGCTTTCTAATCAAGTGTCTTGGGGTTTTACCCCCATTTTGGAGCCAATGCAACCATCAAATTATGATCTGAGCATCAGATCACTGAGTCTTCTAAGAGCCCCTCCACTCTTGTTCTCAAACTTATCCCCTTGTCTCTAATTCATTATAAATATGAGGCATGAGGAGATACAAGGGAGCATAAGGAGACCCCAAAAGGCTGTAAGAGAGAGGGGGAGAGAGTATACCCCTCCAAGAGATTGTGAGAGAGATCTTGAGAGAGAGAGAGAGAGAGAGAGAAGAGTTACCCCGAGAGGCTGCACAATTTCTCTTTATCTCGATCCTCGATTTAACCATCTTCTCTTACACTCTCCCATCTCGAATCTATTCCACCTTCTTAGTCTCTTGAGTCTACTTGTGGACGATGGCCTCCAAGCGAAGAATGTCGCGTGAGGATGACAATCCTACAACCAGCAACAATAGAGCTTCGGGCGAACGCATCACTATCAATCCAATTGCGGTACCGGTCGTAAGTAATGCATTTTCAAATTGATAGATGCTTTTTTTGATTCTCATATGAGATACATTAGGCCCATACTATGATGCACGAGTATAGATCTTTTCGTCTCACATATTTGTAAGATGGAGCTTGCAAAGTGTATATATTAAGGAAAGTTAATTACACCTAGTTGCATGTGGCTTATTCGTTGATAGAGAAATTACAAGGAAGAATTGGGCAAGGGTTATGAATGGTATAATCATGACATTAAAAATTGTGCATACAAGTGTTAAGTAAAATGTATATAGAATTGCTCGTTGATCCGAAGGGGAAGAGCAAATATACAATGGAAATGTTATGTCGTCTATTCTTGCATTGCTTGGAAAGAATGCAATTGGTTTTGTTGGTTGATCGAACAACATCCTCAATGCTTTTACATTCAACTGGTTGTTAGTTGTTGTTTGGATGATTATTCCAAGTGCTTGTAATTTATGGTAAATGCATGGCAAGGGTCTGTGATGACAAGTCCCCATGGAAATAAAGGAATGTTTTCTTGAAAAATGATATTAGGTCTGAATGCCTTGTTTGTGCTTGATTCTTAAAGGATCTAATTAAGGAAGGATATATTGCACGGGTGGATCACCTCCATGATCGCACTGCGGATTAACCCTAGAGGGCATTGCTCGATTCATGGGCCAAAGGTTGAGTGGTGAAAAGGCCAACCACAAGAATGATGTTTCACTCCTAGATAGCTTGCGGGTCAGTTGGAGCTCTGGACACTCCTTGCTAGGTCTAGAATGGAGTTGAAGACCTCCGTGAGCCCAATGTCTAGGACATTGGAAGATCCTATTCTAGATAAAGGATGGAAATTTTGGTGCCATGAGATTTGGACCGGGTACTTCTGTTGGACAGAAGGGATACATAATTCTCCCGTATGGGTAGAAGACAAAGATTAACTTAAAAATAAGTAAGGAACTTGTTTGATCAAAGGACTGCTTGTTTTGTTTTTGTGTATGTGTTGTAAATTATGTGAACGAACTCTGTGACCTAAAATGTTTAATTAATGAAGCCGATTTTAAATGTCACACATAAATGTGGTAGGATCTAATTAGATAACTAAAGCTATCAAGGGAAGCGGGTGGACAGAATCCCCCGACGGGTCCGTCCTACGGTTGGATGGTCCCAGAGAACTGGGAGGCTTCTCACAAGGATTTATCATCGGATGACTTTAGGTATTGTTAAATTAGAACCCAATTCATGCCATTTTTGGTGCGCAGATCGGACGCAGTATGCTCACGTAGTGAATCCCGGAAGGTCCCCAAGAACAATGAACTCTACCTTTTTGCACAAAAAACCATGTAAAAGCATGCACAATCGTTAGTAAAATAATACAATTAAACTGACAAAAGTGAATACCTAGCAATCTTCAGCTACATAAATAAATCAACTGGTTAGAAATAAATCCTAACCTTAATTTATTACGAGTGCGCACTCTAAACTCATAAACGTTTATTAATTTAATATGCATTTTGCGGAATCACCCGCTATGGAATCACCCATGTACACACTAAATTAATGAAACGCTCGAAAAGGACAGGCGTCCCCATCAACTTCTCGCACAAAGAATCCTCTTTGTGTATGAGCCCCGGTCATCTAAGTTTACGGAATCCACCGTAAAACCTCACGGAATCCACCATGGCACGGAATCCACTGTGGAATATGCCTCCTGGCTTGTGTACATGGGTGATTCCATAGCGGGTGATTCCGTAAAATGCATATTAAATTAATAAACGCCCGAAAAGGACAGGCGTCCCCTTCAACTTCTCGCACAAAGAATCCTCTTTGTGTATGAGCCCCGGTCATCTAAGTTTACGGAATCCACCGTAAAATCTCACGGAATCCACCGTGGCACGGAATCCACCGTGGAATATGCCTCGTGGCATCAATTTTAGGGGACCGGAGTGGGACAATGCCCTACGGACAGAGAGGTTGAGCGGTGCATCCCTCTCGTTTCCCATTCTCTATGAACCAAGTGCAACATAAATTTGCTTTGAATCTTTTGTTCCTACTCAAAGTGGGTCATTTGGAGCTCGACGCTAGCTACTTCCTAGAGACTTGGCTAATAGGAAAGAAACCCTGACTTCAGATCTGTCCTAAGTGGGAACGACCGAATACTTCCGCTTTAGGGCAGACTCGGGAATACCTAGATCGCAAACCCTATGACATTCCTTGCGAGTGACAGGTGGTGCTTTCTAGACTCCCCTCCCAATGGGCTGCTAAGACGTGTCCTACAAGTGGTCAAGTGGACATGTTACAATCTAGCAACTATTATCTTTTATTATCAGTAAGCCATATGCTACAATTTTTACAAGTAAGGGATATTTACAAATGGAAAATGTTTACAACTAGAAGCATCAATAGGATAGATTGGATGCTATATAAAATTTTCAAAACAAGATATCATTATATCTTTCTTTTTCAAATATGGATATCAGTTATACTCATGTAGAAGAAAGTAGGCCAATTACTGTCTATGTCCAGAAACCTATAATGTAGAAATGGCATATCTAGAAAACCATGGATACGGTAATCTTGATACTTTTGCGACGTCCTTGGATTATAATCTTGTCAGCTGGGATTGCCTTTAGTACCTTGTCATAGACATAATGGTCTAGATGTATCTACTGACCATTGGTAATCATAAGTGGATTCCTTCTAGATGGACAAAAGATAAAGGCCTCAACTACTTTTAAACTTTCCATCCATTCAAGGCATTTTAGATTAGTCTGCATGTTGAAGAATTGATCAACCTCGATGTAACAATAACACTCATTCCACAATCATATTCTTTTGCGATTCATAGGGGATGGATCATTTAGAGGTTCAAGCATCCTCATCATTTCTCTTCTCCACTCATCATCCGTGGAGTTCAGTGCAGATGCGTATATTGCTCGAAAAACAAGGAACTGGTTCCAAGCTTCATTATTCTATCAAAGTTTTAGTAGGTTGAGTATTACTTAGCACAATTGGTCTTAAAAACCATAGATATTTTTAATTTCAATTATTTTCTGATACCACGTGTCACATGTCTACCTAACAATTCTGTGGCAGCATGTTTTAGTGGTCCATTGGGGAACTATGCTAGACGGCTTCGCTCGGCACTCAATGAGAATGCACACGGTCTATCGTCTAGGTTTCCTAGAGTCCACCCATAACGGAAGGTATCTGCCATCCCCATGAGGATCAACTTGCAAGCTCGGGGTCCTAATTTAACAACTGAGGTCTCGAAACATCAGTTAGCTCCATGGGAGGTGTCCCACAAGGGCTTCTCATCCGATTGGAGCAATCATGGAGTGCAACACTTTTTTTAGCAACTGGTTAGGATTCATGGAACCTTAACGGAGTTTTGGCACAGTCGCAGCACCTTTCCTCTAAGATAATTTCTGATCAAGGTTTTAAGAGCTATCCCTAGGTAAGTCAATGCTCAACTCTACCTAATTTTTAATGTTTCATTCAATCTCTTCAAAGAAGCTCCCAACTTATCGAGACCCATCCATAGGATGGATCTGCCAGGGATCTCGCCCACCCGCTTTCCACAAATGGTTTTCTTTAGTTTTCTAATTACCTATCACATTAAATTATGACATATGAAAGCACCTTCATTAATTAAACCATTATCACAGGTTCCTTCACATAATTTTATGGCACAACACAAAGACAGAGAAAATAATATTTTAGTTAAACATATTTATTTATTATTTTGCAAAGTTATTTATAATGATTTTTTCCTTCTGTGCAGAACATAAACCTCAGTTCACTAAAAAATCCCTTCTATCTCTGCCCAAAAGAAAACAAACCCTCCAAGGTTTTTGTCCCTTCACTAGTACCGGGGACTCCAAGATCCCATCGTGATTCGCGTGAGGGTCATGTAGTTCCTAGGAGCGATCGAGAGATTTACAGCTAGAGCCCTCTGGCACTCCCACCTCTTCCTGCCTAATAGATTCCTCACCAAGTGACCTCTCACTATCAAGGCTGGGGTTCAAAGCTCCTCACAGTGGTATAAAACAATCCCCCTTGGAGCAGGGTTCCTCATCTAGCTGTGGGGGAGGCATAGCATGATCTTTTCTCTTATTATCTTGATTATATATTTACAATCCTATCTAACTACTACAAGCACAATCAATCTTTCCTTTGCAACCATCAATGCATACACAAATCAAAAAAAGAAATAGGAGTAAGTGTTTTTAGAATAGGAAGTAGCCCCACCCAATTCTAGGGTTTCTCTTTTAAGGTCCCACCTTATTCTTAGGTTTTCACTTCCTACTTGCAACTCTTTTTCCGAATCTGCAAGTAATTTTGCGAATTTGAAGTCTATTTTATCCTTATGAAAAAATTTGGCATTTTCGCCCTAAAAGATAATATGGACATTGATACCTATAGCAGGCAATTCTTGCGCTGCCCTAACAATTCATGCGCAGCCTTAGCAAGATTTCAAATGCTTTTCCAAGTCTGTTTAGACTTTAGAATTTGTATCGACAAATTCTTGTCAATGTCCAATAAATCCTACAAACTTTCGATATTTATTTAATTTCCTGATACTGATAGTTTCAAGGTTGTCGAGTATTTCATAGTTGTTTATGCCTCGACATTCTTGATATTTTACGTTAGGTTTTCTCACTGATTCATACATGGGTCAACTCATGATATTGACGCTCTCGCTAATATAATCATTAGTATTAACATTGCGTGTGCTTTCAGTAAGAAAATATTTTTTATTTTATTCTACTCATATTCCATGGTTTAATTGATGATGTTAGACGACCATTTGTTGAACTTTCAACGTTATCTAAAAAGATCAATTTTCATTTAGCTATGTCCAAATGAAAAAATCATGAGTGTAATTTTTCTTTCATCTTTCGTACATCAAATTATATTTCCATGCACCTAATTTATACGCATATAGTACATATTTTCCTAAATAATTTTTTGTTGATTTAATGCATTGCTTATTTCATGATATTATCTAAATGATTTTCTATAAATTATTATACAGATCATATATGTCTATTTATTATTAGCAAAATCAAATAGAGATAGTCACTTTCAAGGAAAAGTTATAATATATTCCCTTTCCTAACATCGTCTACTTTTTTTCTATTTATTATAATCACATGCATCATTAATGAAATAGCAATAAATATCATGAAATAAACCATAATTAAGATATTTTCTTAATGGCATGCATATAACCCTTTTCCAAGTGAAAGAGTCTTTTCACTGAATAGCTAATTATTATATTACTTAGGCTATTTTCCTAAGTGGTAGTTCATATGCATTTTCTTTAAAATGTGTTTATAATCATTTAAAGCCGAATATATCCATGAGCTTATAAAATATTATTTTTTTCTAAATGGACGAGATGTTACCTCTCTCATGTTTGTTAGAATATGGGTTTCATCAATTCCTACCGCGTCATTTTCTACATCAGCTGCATTTCTTGCTTCGAATGGGCTTCTTGAATTTTTGCAACCTCGTGGAGCCATGGATGTTAAGCAAAATTGATGTGGTAGTTCAGGGAGAGTTGGTGGTTGTCCAATTTTTTTTTGCCACCATTTTGCTTAGCGATATGGCTGTATGAAAGGAAGGTGTAACAGGGAATAGAGAAAGTGGAAATGAGGTAGAAGAGGGTTAATTTCCTCCTTCAAGGCTCAAGCTAGAATGGAAAAGAGAAGTAGAGAAAATTTTCCATCATCAAGAGGTCTTCCTTTTTGCTTTCTTTGTGAAGGAGAGGGGTTGTATTTATAGCCATGAGGGGGAGCATGCAGTTGACCCATTCTTTCGGCTAATTGTCAAGAGCTAAGTAAGCTTTATAATGAATGCATTTTGATTGCCTACCTGTTGGATGGTGACATGGGGATGATTTTAAAATGCTCTCTCCTTACAGGCATAAAAAAGTCATGATTTTTTACCTATTTTTTCAAAAATATCTTTTTTTCTTCAAAATGACTTCATCTGGTGGTTTTTTGGCCAAGTTATCTTATAACTTATCTAGTTTATAAAGTCATGTCATACTCTTTGATAATTAACTTACTCAATATCATGCTTGTTCTTACGCGCTCTTTGTCTACCAATTAAGTCTTTTGTGATTTGTCTTGTGGTTACAAAATCAATGCGATCTTTAATGCATTAAATGGAATCATGAACGCTAAATCAAATATAATGCGGAAGAAATTATGATCAAGTCATCATAACATTATTTATGAGGCATCTTTGCTTCTTGTTGGTTGGGAAGATTGAGGCTTTTTCTCGTGTTGGATTGTGAAATTAAGAAAGATTACGTGGAGTCACTTATGTGATAACTCGACGAGTAATTTTTAAAACGTCTCAAGCCCGAATTCATTTCTTGATATGAAGTGTTATGGCATGACTATTATAAGGGAAGTTGCTATTAGAACTATTCTAAGATAGTTTATGAGCATTTTTAGCTCTTGAAAAAGTGCCTCTGGTCTCAACCATATTTTGTAATTTTACCCCTATTTTTGTGTGCATAATTTTCATCTTGTTTAGAGGCATAGTGGAAAAATTTAGCACTTTGCTATTATAATTATTTTGACTATTATAAGGTCCCATGTTTTCTTGCTTAAAAGAGTCTCTTGATTGGTGGAAAACTTACCCATATTTTGTAGGTGTATTGGAAATATTATTGCCCATACTTCTTTGCTGTAAATTTCCTGCATCTCTCTTGTACTTCAAGGATTATCTTTCAGTGAATTGTATGGCCTCATGTAATATTTTTGGTTGTTGAGCTTCTAACTCTGATGATAAGGCAAGGTCAAGACCAAAACTATATTTATTCAGCTTAGCAAAATATGAAATGCCTTCAACATATATGGAGAGATTCAAGTAAGTGTTGGAATAGTCTCTACCGAACATTCCTCTTTGAACACATGCATACCATCTTCTTTGGAGCCTTTCTTTTTGCAAAGGAGAAACAAAAACATCAATCATTGCTTACTTGGACTCCTCCCAAGTAAGAAAGTTTTTCCCAATCTTATGCATGTGACACCACCAAGTATGGGCGTAACCTTCAAGATGAAGATCCATGAAGTAAATCTTGGATTCTTCACTTCTAGGATAAAGGGTGAAGTATAATTCAAGATTATTAATCCACTCCTCCTATTCCGAAGGTGAAGTGTTATCCCCTTTGAAATTAGTGATATTGATTTTTTTCCTTATACTCTTTTTTCATTGTAATATGGCCACCCATAAGAATGTTGCCTCCATGAATCTTTGTTCAATGGGTTTTGCCTAAAAGTAGGTTACCCAAAACCATGAGATGAGGGTTGACCATTTAAAACATGCTCTTGGTTTGGGATGTCATGGGTTGATCTTCACTCATCATACCTTCCACCTTCATGAACTTGATTGTTGACTGTATTTTCTTTTTGTAAATTTGAGAGCTGATGATAAAAAGTATTATAGAAGGGATCACATCCATGATAATCATTATCCCATCAATTGTTTTCTTGCTTTCATTCATATATATGAATATCTTTTGGGCTACTAAAATGAGACCTTTGGGAATGAATGCCATGGATTTGTGAAGGGTGATGGTTGCCCCTCACTCTAGATGATTCTCCCCTTTCAAAAGTATGCATAATTATCAGAGAACTCTCTTTTTTTGGATGGGAAGGACTACATGTGGACCTTCAATAGTTTGAGGTTCCCTTTGTGGCTTGCTCCTAATTTCCTTTATGGCTTGGATGAGTTCTTAGAATAAAGATTTGTTGATTTGTGTAGATGAGAGACTCCCTTGTTTACTTGTGCCATCCCTTGCAACAAACCTTCATTCATATGTATTAATCCTTCATTCAAAGTCTTCAGATCCTTAGAAAGGCCTTCAT